>NC_089823.1:0-300000 GCF_035046505.1 Tiliqua scincoides
TTGCTCCCTGGGGCATTTGGTGGGCCGCTGTGAGATACAGGAAGCTGGACTAGATGGGCCTATGGCCTGCTCCAGTGGGGCTGCTCTTATGTTCTTAACTACAATTCCCAGGAAGCCTTGCAGGTCTCTTGTTATCTGGTGTGCTCTCTGGGGCATTTGGTGGGCCGCTGTGAGATACAGGAAGCTGGACTAGATGGGCCTATGGCCTGATCCAGTGGGGCTGTTCTTATGTTCTTATGTTCTCAATACCTTTTCAAGCCCTGCGTAGTGGAGGAGGGCTGGCTGTGGGGAGTCCCATGGAGGCGCCTTCCCCTTGGGCGAGAGCAGTGCAATTGGCTGAGCTAAAGAACCTAATTTTCAAAGGGAAATGTTGGAAAATGACATGGGGGGGCGGCAGGCAGGTCCGAATTTGCTGCTGCTCCGAGCAAAGGGAATGGGAAGTGGGTGTGGAGAGGGAAATCCCTCCTAGAACCACCTGATGCAGGCTGCATCCGCTGGAACCCGCATGAATCAGTGCATGGAGACAGGCTTAAGCAGTGACGTGGCTAAGTTTGCAGACGACACCAAACTTTTCCCAGTGGTGACGACCAGAAGTGATTGTGAAGAGCCCCAGAAGGATCTCTCCAGACTGGCAGAATGGGCAGCAAAATGGTAGAAGCCTTTGAATATCGGTAAGTGTAAAATCATGCACCTTGGGGCATAGAATCAAAACTTCACATGTAGGCTGATGGGTTCTGAGCTGTCTGTGACAGATCAGGAGAGAGATCTTGGGGTGGTGGTGGGCAGGTCGATGAAAGTGTCTACTCAATGTGCAGCGGCAGTGAAGAAGGCCAATTCTATGCTTCGGATCATTAGAAAAGGTATTGAGAACAAAACGGCTAATATTATAATGCTGTTGTACAAATCGATGGTAAGGCCACACTGGAGTATTGTGTCCAGTTCTGGTCGCCACATCTCAAAAAAGACACAGTGGAAATGGAAAAGGTGCAAAAGAGAGCGACTAGGATGATTACTGGGCTGGGGCAGCTTCCTTATGAGGAAAGGCTGTGGCGTTTGGGCCTCTTCAGTCAAGAAAAGAGATGCCTGAGGGGGGAAATGATTGAGACATACAACATTATGCAGGGGATGGATATGGAGATGCTCTTTACACTCTCACATAACACCAGAACCAGGGGACATCCACTAGAATTGAGTGTTGGGAGAGTTAGAACAGACAAAAGAAAATATTTCTTTACTCAGCGTGTGGTTGGCCTGTGGATCTCCTTGCCACAGGATGTGGTGATGGCAACTGGCCTGGACGTCTTTAAAAGGGGATTGGACAAGTTTCTGGAGGAAAAATCCATTACGGGGTACAAGCCATGATGTGTATGTGCCACCTCCTGATTTAGAAATGGGCCATGTCAGAATGCCAGATGCAAGGGAGGGCGCCAGAATGAGGTCTCTTGCTATCTGGTGTGCTCCCTGGGGCATTTGGTGTGCCACTGTGAGATACAGGAAGCTGGACTAGATGGGCCTGTGGCCTGATCCAGTGGGGCTGTTCTTATGTTCTTATGTTAGGGTTTTGAGAATGCAAACACCCATTTGGGGGCCATCTTGGTGGGCTGAGCTTGGCCTGGGCCTCAGGTCAGGAATACTGGGTCACAAGAGCCCAAGTGAATGAGGACCGGCTGCAGTGGGCGCTCCCCTGTGTCCGTTCACACAAGATGCCTTTGTCACCCATGGGTGGCACCCTGCTATCAGCCCCAGGCAAAGAGGGGCCTCTTTCCCTGCCATGTTGTGGACAGATCTTGCCAGTGCTGCTCGTTCCAGGACTGATAAACCCTGCTGGCAATGGAGGTGGCTGCAACCGGCTTTGCTATCTGGACCTCCTGCTCCCCAGAGAGAGCCACACCCCAGGACAGGCTGCCTGCTTCTCCCCAGCTCCACCAAGCCATGGTTTCTCCCCCCCCCGCCCCGCTCATAGCGCCACCCAATGACTGCACCCACCTGGAGTGAGGAGGAGCTTTGGCACAGGGTATAAAGACCTTGCTGAGACCTCTGCTCAGCTCAGACACTTCTGCTGCACAGCCGAGTGACCTTCCTGACCCTCCATCCTCCACCATGGTGCACTGGACTGGAGACGAGAAGAAGCTCATCACTAGCCTTTGGGCCAAGGTCAATGTGGCAGAAATTGGTGGCGAGTGCCTGGCCTAGTACGTTCAGGGAAGGCCTTGTGACTTGGCTGTTACCTGAGGTCAGTTGGGAGTGCCTCCTCCTCCCCGCCCCCGAAACCTAACCCCTGTGTGCCTTTCTCTCTCCCTACCTGCAGCCTCATGATTGTGTACCCCCCGGACCCAGAGGTTCTTTGGCCACTTTGGGAACATTTCCAGTGCTGACAGCATCCTTGCCAATGCCAGGGTCAAAGAGCATGGCAAGAAGGTGCTCACCTCCTTTGGAGATGCCATCAAGAACCTGGACAACACCAAGGAGACGTTTGCCAAGCTGAGTGTCCTGCACCGTGAAAAGCTGCGTGCGGACCCTGAGAACTTCAAGGTGAGGTGCCCCCCTTGCTAGGCAGCTTGCCTTGATTGAGGGAGGAAAAGGGTGGCCGGGTCCTACTCCTCGCTGGCCCAGCTGTCACCACAACCACAAGCTCCCCCTCTCGTCTGTGAAGGGTGATGCTTAACACCCCCAACGTTCTCCGCCGGACTTAGTCTGGGGTGGGTTGAGTGCTCCACAAATCCACGGGGGTTCAACAACAAGAGGGTTGAGGTGTGTGTGCACGTGAGAGGCAGAAGAACCACGGTGCACTTCTGTGCTAGGTGTTGCTTTCCTGGCCGGTTGGGGTGGGGGGCGGGGAGGAATGACTCCGCCTGTGACCTCAGTGAGGCTTAGTGGAGAACCCAGGCAGGAGGCGGTTTGCTCCGGCCGTCCTTTGCACTTTCTTCTGCGCTCCCTTCTAACTTCTCTGGGCTTTTTTCCAAACTAACACTCTCACAGCGGTGCTGGCTGTTGCAAGCTAAGGATGACATAAAGTGGCCGGATGGAGAGGCAGAGCCAGCCTGGACCTTCGGTGTCCATTCACATGCTACTCTTTGGAGTAGAGGAAACACCTGCACATGTCTGGCTCCGTCCACTGAGTGGGAGGCCTGGCTGTGAGGGGAGCCTAGTCACCCCTCAAGAACGCCACCCTGAGAAAGCCCCACTCCTGGACTTTTTGGGTGGGGAAGCCCAGCCGTCCTCCCCCCTCCAGCTCTCCCCAAAAGGAGCAGCTTGTGGCTGGCTGCGGCTCCGTGCAGGGCAAGCGAGGCAGACAGCTGTGGGGCAGGGCAGGCCTCAGGCTCCACAAGCAGACGGCTTCATGGCCTCCTCTTCTCTTCCAGCTTCTGGGCGACATCCTCATCACCCGCTTGGCAGCCCACTTTGGCAAGGAGTTCACCCCGGAGGTCCAGGGTTCCTTTCACAAGCTGGTGGTTGTCGTGAGCCACGCTCTGGGACGTCAGTACCATTGAGGGGAACCAGCTGCCTCCCGGCCACCTTGTCACCCGCAGGAACTCCCTTCCAGCCACTTGTGACAGTTCCTTCGAATAAAGTTGACTCCCTGCAGTCCAAGCTGGTGCCTGTGTCTCTGTGGGTCCTGCTGGTGGGGTGTAACTGGTCAATGGCATCTCCTGGGGGAAGGGGAGGCCTGCTTAGGGGGGTAGGCCAAGTGCAGGTTGGAGGGAAGGCAGGTCGATTTTGGACGCTCTCCACACACATCAACCTGGGTGTTTGGGTTTCACGCTCCTTGCATGGCTTCCTGTGTCGTTGTCACCCTCTCCCCCCCCAGGACAGGGGTAATTCTTCTGATTCCATGTAGTGTCTCTAAGGTCCAAGGTATCCATGGGTGAAAATCTCCAAGATAAATTGGAGTACTGGCATAAGAACATAAGAACAGCCCCACTGGATCAGGCCATAGGCCCATCTAGTCCAGCTTCCTGTATCTCACAGCAGCCCACCAAATGCCCCAGGGAGCACACCAGATAACAAGAGACCTGCATGCTGGTGCCCTCCCTTGCGTCTGGCATTCTGACACAACCCATTTCTAAAATCAGGAGGTTGCGCATACACATCATGGCTTGTACCCCATCATGGATTTTTCCTCCAGGCCACACCTGGAGTATTGTGTCAAGTTTTGGTTGCCGCATCTCAAAAAAGACATAGTGGAAATGGAAAAGGTGTAAAAGAGAGCGACTAAGATGATTACGGGGCTGGGGCACCATCCTTATGAGGAAAGGCTACAGTGTTTGGGCCTCTTCAGCCTAGAAAGAGGCGCCTGAGGGGAGACATGATTGAGACATACAAAATTATGCAGGGGATGGTCAGAGTGGATAGGGAGATGCTCTTTACACTCTCACATAACACCAGAACCAGGGGACAGCCACTAAAATTGAGTGTTGGGAGAGTTAGAACAGACAAAAGAAAATATTTCTTTACTCAGCGTGTGGTCGGTCTGTGGAACTGCTTGCCACAGGATGTGATGATGGCATCTAGCCTGGACGCCTTTAAAAGGGAATTGGACAAGTTTCTGGAGGAAAAATCCATGACGGGGTACAAGCCATGATGTGTATGCGCAACCTCCTGATTTTAGAAATGGGTTATGTCAGAAGGCCAGATGCAAGGGAGGGCACCAGGATGAGGTCTCTTGTTATCAGGTGTGCTCCCTGGGGCATTTGGTGGGCTGCTGTGAGATACAGGAAGCTGGACTAGATGGGCCTATGGCCTGCTCCAGTGGGGCTGTTCTTATGTTCTTAACTACAATTCCCAGGAGGCCTTGCAGGTCTCTTGTTATCTGGTGTGCTCCCTGGGGCATTTGGTGGGCCGCTGTAAGATACAGGAAGCTGGACTAGATGGGCCTATGGCCTGATCCAGTGGGGCTGTTCTTATGTTCTTAACTACAATTCCCAGGAGGCCTTGCAGGTCTCTTGTTATCTGGTGTGCTCCCTGGGGCATTTGGTGGGCCGCTGTGAGATACAGGAAACTGGACTAGATGGGCCTGTGGCCTGATCCAGTGGGGCTGCTCTTATGTTCTTAACTACAATTCCCAGGAAGCCTTGCAGGTCTCTTGTTATCTGGTGTGCTCAGAGCGCGATACCATAGTCTTTCGAGACTGAAGGTTGCCAATACAATCTCTGGGGCATTTGGTGGGCCGCTGTGAGATACAGGAAGCTGGACTAGATGGGCCTATGGCCTGATCCAGTGGGGCTGTTCTTATGTTCTTATGTTCTCAATACCTTTTCAAGCCCTGCGTAGTGGAGGAGGGCTGGCTGTGGGGAGTCCCATGGAGGCGCCTTCCCCTTGGGCGAGAGCAGTGCAATTGGCTGAGCTAAAGAACCTAATTTTCAAAGGGAAATGTTGGGAAAAGACATGGGGGGCGGCAGGCAGGTCCGAATTTGCTGCTGCTCCGAGCAAAGGGAATGGGAAGTGGGTGTGGAGAGGGAAATCCTTCCTAGAACCACCTGATGCAGGCTGCATCCGCTGGAACCCGCATGAATCAGTGCATGGAGACAGGCTTAAGCAGTGACGTGGCTAAGTTTGCAGACGACACCAAACTTTTCCCAGTGGTGACGACCAGAAGTGATTGTGAAGAGCCCCAGAAGGATCTCTCCAGACTGGCAGAATGGGCAGCAAAATGGTAGAAGCCTTTGAATATCGGTAAGTGTAAAATCATGCACCTTGGGGCATAGAATCAAAACTTCACATGTAGGCTGATGGGTTCTGAGCTGTCTGTGACAGATCAGGAGAGAGATCTTGGGGTGGTGGTGGGCAGGTCGATGAAAGTGTCTACTCAATGTGCAGCGGCAGTGAAGAAGGCCAATTCTATGCTTCGGATCATTAGAAAAGGTATTGAGAACAAAACGGCTAATATTATAATGCTGTTGTACAAATCGATGGTAAGGCCACACCTGGAGTATTGTGTCCAGTTCTGGTCGCCACATCTCAAAAAAGACACAGTGGAAATGGAAAAGGTGCAAAAGAGAGCGACTAGGATGATTACTGGGCTGGGGCAGCTTCCTTATGAGGAAAGGCTGCGGCGTTTGGGCCTCTTCAGTCAAGAAAAGAGATGCCTGAGGGGGGAAATGATTGAGACATACAACATTATGCAGGGGATGGATATGGAGATGCTCTTTAGACTCTCACACAACACCAGAACCAGGGGACATCCACTAGAATTGAGTGTTGGGAGAGTTAGAACAGACAAAAGAAAATATTTCTTTACTCAGCGTGTGGTTGGCCTGTGGATCTCCTTGCCACAGGATGTGGTGATGGCAACTGGCCTGGACGTCTTTAAACTGCACTGCCATGACCCTTGGTGAGCCTGACCTCTCCTGAGAATTCAGCACGGTGTGGCCTCTTCCCACGCAAAGTCCTGCCGGGCTCCCAGAAATGCCAGCCAGAAACCACGATGGAGCCAGGCCACGGGCTGCAGGTGAGTTGGGAAATGGAGGTCCTTTGTTACAGGGGGAGAGGAGCACCTGGGGAGGGGGTTCTGGCCAGTCTTCCTACTACCAGCGGACAGAGCACGTGGTGCTTGCTGAGGCCAGCTCTGGTGGAGAGACTTCTCAAGCCTCCCCCAACCACCGGTGTAGAGGCACCCACAAGAAGATGCTGCCTTCTGGAATATGTTGCGCAGCGTTTACCCCAAAGTCCCCTTGACATGAAACCAGGAGCCGTGTCTGCCCTTGACTCTGGCCCAAGTGAAATCAGAGGGTCTTAAATGTGCTTTGCTGTGGGGTGGGTGTTGCCCACATCTTTCTATACTGGAAAAGCACATCGCCCAAGACCGCACCGCTTGCTGCCCTGCCATTTGGGCCTGACGGTTGTGTTTCAAAGGCCTTCCTGGGAATGAGGCAGCTGTGGAAGCCATACCCCTGCATCCCAGGCACCCAAGACCCCACTGCCAGGGGCACCGGCCACAGGGCTCTCAGGCTGGGAGGTGCACAAGCCCCTGGATGCCGCAGAGAGCAGGAGCGGCAGGTCAGCTCTGCTAGTGGAGAAGAGGGCGTGGGGTGGGAGCTGCCAGCCAGCGCTAGCATCGGCTTAGCTCCTCCCTCCAATTCAATGCTGTCTGTAGGGGGGCTACTGGCAGCGGTAAGGCGGCAACAGCTGTGGCAGTGTTGACTCCCCACACAGTTCCAGCCCTCCCCACCCGATGCCATCTGCTTTGGGGGGAAGATCAGAGGCAGAGGGTGTTTTCCCAGTCCCACCTGCAGAAGCAGTCCCAGTCTGACCTTCTGCTGCAGAGGGGTGGCTCCTCCTCAAGCTGTGCCCCCTTCCTCCTCTACTGCCACCCCCAGCATGTGGGACTGAGAAGGAGGGCCCAGGCATCTCTCCCCCCTCACTGCTCCTGCTGATTCCCCTCCCTGCTTTGTCTCTGATGTGCTGCTGCCCAAGTCCTGGCTGCTCCTTCACAGCTCAGCTTCCCCCCCCCCCCACGTCCAGATTTTCTGCTGGAATATCGAATGGGGTCTCATTTCTCCCTGGTGTAATTTCATTTCACCTCTTGCCAACCGGCACAGCAGCAGTCCCCCTGACTCATGGGCAGCGTGCCCTGGAGCCAAGGTGTCTGCTCCAGAGACATGTCCAAACAGCTTGCAGACGACACCAAGCTTTTCCAGGTGATGAAGACCAGAAGCGATTGTGAGGAGCTCCAGAAGGATCTCTCCAGACTGGCAGAATGGGCAGCAAAATGGCAGGTGCATTTCAATGTCAGTAAGTGTAAAGTCATGCACATTGGGGCAAAAAATCAGAACTTTAGATATAGGCTGATGGGTTCTGAGCTGTCTGTGACAGATCAGGAGAGAGATCTTGGGGTGGTGGTGGACAGGTCGATGAAAGTGTCGACCCAATGTGCGGCGGCAGTGAAGAAGGCCAATTCTATGCTTGGGATCATTAGGAAGGGTATTGAGAACAAAACAGCTAGTATTATAATGCCGTTGTACAAATCTATGGTAAGGCCACACCTGGAGTATTGTGTTCAGTTCTGGTCACCGCATCTCAAAAAAAGACATGGTGGAAATGGAAAAGGTGCAAAAGAGAGCGACTAAGATGATTACGGGGCTGGGGCACCATCCTTATGAGGAAAGGCTACAGTGTTTGGGCCTCTTCAGCCTAGAAAAGAGGCGCCTGAGGGGAGACATGATTGAGACATACAAAATTATGCAGGGGATGGTCAGAGTGGATAGGGAGATGCTCTTTACACTCTCACATAACACCAGAACCAGGGGACAGCCACTAAAATTGAGTGTTGGGAGAGTTAGAACAGACAAAAGAAAATATTTCTTTACTCAGCGTGTGGTCGGTCTGTGGAACTGCTTGCCACAGGATGTGATGATGGCATCTAGCCTGGACGCCTTTAAAAGGGAATTGGACAAGTTTCTGGAGGAAAAATCCATGACGGGGTACAAGCCATGATGTGTATGCGCAACCTCCTGATTTTAGAAATGGGTTATGTCAGAAGGCCAGATGCAAGGGAGGGCACCAGGATGAGGTCTCTTGTTATCAGGTGTGCTCCCTGGGGCATTTGGTGGGCTGCTGTGAGATACAGGAAGCTGGACTAGATGGGCCTATGGCCTGCTCCAGTGGGGCTGTTCTTATGTTCTTAACTACAATTCCCAGGAAGCCTTGCAGGTCTCTTGTTATCTGGTGTGCTCCCTGGGGCATTTGGTGGGCCGCTGTGAGATACAGGAAGCTGGACTAGATGGGCCTATGGCCTGATCCAGTGGGGCTGTTCTTATGTTCTTAACTACAATTCCCAGGAGGCCTTGCAGGTCTCTTGTTATCTGGTGTGCTCCCTGGGGCATTTGGTGGGCCGCTGTGAGATACAGGAAACTGGACTAGATGGGCCTGTGGCCTGATCCAGTGGGGCTGCTCTTATGTTCTTAACTACAATTCCCAGGAAGCCTTGCAGGTCTCTTGTTATCTGGTGTGCTCAGAGCGCGATACCATAGTCTTTCGAGACTGAAGGTTGCCAATACAATCTCTGGGGCATTTGGTGGGCCGCTGTGAGATACAGGAAGCTGGACTAGATGGGCCTATGGCCTGATCCAGTGGGGCTGTTCTTATGTTCTTATGTTCTCAATACCTTTTCAAGCCCTGCGTAGTGGAGGAGGGCTGGCTGTGGGGAGTCCCATGGAGGCGCCTTCCCCTTGGGCGAGAGCAGTGCAATTGGCTGAGCTAAAGAACCTAATTTTCAAAGGGAAATGTTGGGAAATGACATGGGGGGGCGGCAGGCAGGTCCGAATTTGCTGCTGCTCCGAGCAAAGGGAATGGGAAGTGGGTGTGGAGAGGGAAATCCTTCCTAGAACCACCTGATGCAGGCTGCATCCGCTGGAACCCGCATGAATCAGTGCATGGAGACAGGCTTAAGCAGTGACGTGGCTAAGTTTGCAGACGACACCAAACTTTTCCCAGTGGTGACGACCAGAAGTGATTGTGAAGAGCCCCAGAAGGATCTCTCCAGACTGGCAGAATGGGCAGCAAAATGGTAGAAGCCTTTGAATATCGGTAAGTGTAAAATCATGCACCTTGGGCATAGAATCAAAACTTCACATGTAGGCTGATGGGTTCTGAGCTGTCTGTGACAGATCAGGAGAGAGATCTTGGGGTGGTGGTGGGCAGGTCGATGAAAGTGTCTACTCAATGTGCAGCGGCAGTGAAGAAGGCCAATTCTATGCTTCGGATCATTAGAAAAGGTATTGAGAACAAAACGGCTAATATTATAATGCTGTTGTACAAATCGATGGTAAGGCCACACCTGGAGTATTGTGTCCAGTTCTGGTCGCCACATCTCAAAAAAGACACAGTGGAAATGGAAAAGGTGCAAAAGAGAGCGACTAGGATGATTACTGGCTGGGGCAGCTTCCTTATGAGGAAAGGCTGCGGCGTTTGGGCCTCTTCAGTCAAGAAAAGAGATGCCTGAGGGGGGAAATGATTGAGACATACAACATTATGCAGGGGATGGATATGGAGATGCTCTTTACACTCTCACACAACACCAGAACCAGGGGACATCCACTAGAATTGAGTGTTGGGAGAGTTAGAACAGACAAAAGAAAATATTTCTTTACTCAGCGTGTGGTTGGCCTGTGGATCTCCTTGCCACAGGATGTGGTGATGGCAACTGGCCTGGACGTCTTTAAACTGCACTGCCATGACCCTTGGTGAGCCTGACCTCTCCTGAGAATTCAGCACGGTGTGGCCTCTTCCCACGCAAAGTCCTGCTGGGCTCCCAGAAATGCCAGCCAGAAACCACGATGGAGCCAGGCCACGGGCTGCAGGTGAGTTGGGAAATGGAGGTCCTTTGTTACAGGGGGGAGAGGAGCACCTGGGGAGGGGGTTCTGGCCAGTCTTCCTACTACCAGCGGACAGAGCACGTGGTGCTTGCTGAGGCCAGCTCTGGTGGGAGAGACTTCTCAAGCCTCCCCCAACCACCGGTGTAGAGGCACCCACAAGAAGATGCTGCCTTCTGGGAATATGTTGCGCAGCGTTTACCCCAAAGTCCCCTTGACATGAAACCAGGAGCCGTGTCTGCCCTTGACTCTGGCCCAAGTGAAATCAGAGGGTCTTAAATGTGCTTTGCTGTGGGGTGGGTGTTGCCCATATCTTTCTATACTGGAAAAGCACATCGCCCAAGACCGCACCGCTTGCTGCCCTGCCATTTGGCCTGACGGTTGTGTTTCAAAGGCCTTCCTGGGAATGAGGCAGCTGTGGAAGCCATACCCCTGCATCCCAGGCACCCAAGACCCCACTGCCAGGGGCACCGGCCACAGGGCTCTCAGCTGGGAGGTGCACAAGCCCCTGGATGCCGCAGAGAGCAGGAGCGGCAGGTCAGCTCTGCTAGTGGAGAAGAGGGCGTGGGGTGGGAGCTGCCAGCCAGCGCTAGCATCGGCTTAGCTCCTCCCTCCAATTCAATGCTGTCTGTAGGGGGGCTACTGGCAGCGGTAAGGCGGCAACAGCTGTGGCAGTGTTGACTCCCCACACAGTTCCAGCCCTCCCCCACCCGATGCCATCTGCTTTGGGGGGAAGATCAGAGGCAGAGGGTGTTTTCCCAGTCCCACCTGCAGAAGCAGTCCCAGTCTGACCTTCTGCTGCAGAGGGGTGGCTCCTCCTCAAGCTGTGCCCCCTTCCTCCTCTACTGCCACCCCCAGCATGTGGGACTGAGAAGGAGGGCCCAGGCATCTCTCCCCCCTCACTGCTCCTGCTGATTCCCCTCCCTGCTTTGTCTCTGATGTGCTGCTGCCCAAGTCCTGGCTGCTCCTTCACAGCTCAGCTTCCCCCCCCCCCACGTCCAGATTTCTGCTGGAATATCGAATGGGGTCTCATTTCTCCCTGGTGTAATTTCATTTCACCTCTTGCCAACCGGCACAGCAGCAGTCCCCCTGACTCATGGGCAGCGTGCCCTGGAGCCAAGGTGTCTGCTCCAGAGACATGTCCAAACAGCTTGCAGACGACACCAAGCTTTTCCAGGTGATGAAGACCAGAAGCGATTGTGAGGAGCTCCAGAAGGATCTCTCCAGACTGGCAGAATGGGCAGCAAAATGGCAGGTGCATTTCAATGTCAGTAAGTGTAAAGTCATGCACATTGGGGCAAAAAATCAGAACTTTAGATATAGGCTGATGGGTTCTGAGCTGTCTGTGACAGATCAGGAGAGAGATCTTGGGGTGGTGGTGGACAGGTCGATGAAAGTGTCGACCCAATGTGCGGCGGCAGTGAAGAAGGCCAATTCTATGCTTGGGATCATTAGGAAGGGTATTGAGAACAAAACAGCTAGTATTATAATGCCGTTGTACAAATCTATGGTAAGGCCACACCTGGAGTATTGTGTTCAGTTCTGGTCACCGCATCTCAAAAAAGACATGGTGGAAATGGAAAAGGTGCAAAAGAGAGCGACTAAGATGATTACGGGGCTGGGGCACCTTCCTTATGAGAAAGACTATGGCGTTTGGGCCTCTTCAGCCTAGAAAAGAGACGCTTGAGGGGGGACATGATTGAGACATACAAAATTATGCAGGGGATGGACAGAGTGGATAGGGAGAAGCTCTTTACACTCTCACACAACACCAGAACCAGAGGACATCCATTAAAATTGAGTGTTGGGGGAGTTAGGACAGACAACTCAGCATGTGGTTGGTCTGTGGAACTCCTTGCCATAGGATGTGGTGATGGCATCTGACCTGGATGCCTTTGAAAGAGGATTGGACAAGTTTCTGGAGGAAAAATCCATTACGGGTTACAAGCCATGATGTTTATGTGCATCCTCCTGATTTTAGAAATGGGGCATGTCAGATGCAGGGGAGGGCACCAGGATGAGGTCTCTTGTTATGTGGTGTGCTCCCTGGGGCATTTGGTGGGCCGCTGTGAGACACAGGAAGCTGGACTAGATGGGCCTCTGGCCTGATCCAGAGGGGTCTTGTGAGCTGCTGCCCCTCCAGCAAGTGATGGTGAGCTGCTTCACCATTGGATGGAGTGGGCCCTGCGTCCCTCTTCTCTTCTGTGACGCCCAGCCTGAGGAACTGCACTCCACTGCTCACACCTGGGAAGGGGCGCTTGCTTTTCAAGGGGTCTCACTGCCTGCAAGAGTGGAACTCACTCGTGCCACTTTGTGGTTCTGCAAGGCCCTTCCAGCTCCTCAGGCCATCCAGTGTGCTGCAAAGTCTTTTTGCTGCCCCACATTCGGAAGGGAGCCACTTTGAGCTGACAGAGGCTGGGGAGAAGTGTTCAGGGGAGGAAGGCAGAGGATAGGCACAGAAATCCAAGGGCGTCACCCAAAGCGTCACCGGGGGGACATGATTGAGACATACAAAATTATGCAGAGGATGGACAGAGTGGATAGGGAGATGCTCTTTACACTCTCACATAATACCAGAACCAGGGGACATCCACTAGAATTGAGTGTTGGGAGAGTTAGAACAGACAAAAGAAAATATTTCTTTACTCAGCGTGTGGTTGGCCTGTGGATCTCCTTGCCACAGGATGTGGTGATGGCAACTGGCCTGGACGTCTTTAAAAGGGGATTGGACAAGTTTCTGGAGGAAAAATCCATTACGGGGTACAAGCCATGATGTGTATGTGCCACCTCCTGATTTTAGAAATGGGCCATGTCAGAATGCCAGATGCAAGGGAGGGCGCCAGAATGAGGTCTCTTGCTATCTGGTGTGCTCCCTGGGGCATTTGGTGTGCCACTGTGAGATACAGGAAGCTGGACTAGATGGGCCTGTGGCCTGATCCAGTGGGGCTGTTCTTATGTTCTTATGTTAGGGTTTTGAGAATGCAAACACCCATTTGGGGGCCATCTTGGTGGGCTGAGCTTGGCCTGGGCCTCAGGTCAGGAATACTGGGTCACAAGAGCCCAAGTGAATGAGGACCGGCTGCAGTGGGCGCTCCCCTGTGTCCGTTCACACAAGATGCCTTTGTCACCCATGGGTGGCACCCTGCTATCAGCCCCAGGCAAGAGGGGCCTCTTTCCCTGCCATGTTGTGGACAGATCTTGCCAGTGCTGCTCGTTCCAGGACTGATAAACCCTGCTGGCAATGGAGGTGGCTGCAACCGGCTTTGCTATCTGGACCTCCTGCTCCCCAGAGAGAGCCACACCCCAGGACAGGCTGCCTGCTTCTCCCCAGCTCCACCAAGCCATGGTTCTCCCCCCCCCCGCCCGCTCATAGCGCCACCCAATGACTGCACCCACCTGGAGTGAGGAGGAGCTTTGGCACAGGGTATAAAGACCTTGCTGAGACCTCTGCTCAGCTCAGACACTTCTGCTGCACAGCCGAGTGACCTTCCTGACCCTCCATCCTCCACCATGGTGCACTGGACTGGAGACGAGAAGAAGCTCATCACTAGCCTTTGGGCCAAGGTCAATGTGGCAGAAATTGGTGGCGAGTGCCTGGCCTAGTACGTTCAGGGAAGGCCTTGTGACTTGGCTGTTACCTGAGGTCAGTTGGGAGTGCCTCCTCCTCCCCGCCCCCGAAACCTAACCCCTGTGTGCCTTTCTCTCTCCCTACCTGCAGCCTCATGATTGTGTACCCCCGGACCCAGAGGTTCTTTGGCCACTTTGGGAACATTTCCAGTGCTGACAGCATCCTTGCCAATGCCAGGGTCAAAGAGCCTGGCAAGAAGGTGCTCACCTCCTTTGGAGATGCCATCAAGAACCTGGACAACACCAAGGAGACGTTTGCCAAGCTGAGTGTCCTGCACCGTGAAAAGCTGTGTGTGGACCCCGAGAACTTCAGGGTGAGGTGCCCCCCTTGCTAGGCAGCTTGCCTTGATTGAGGGAGGAAAAGGGTGGCCGGGTCCTACTCCTCGCTGGCCCAGCTGTCACCACAACCACAAGCTCCCCCTCTCGTCTGTGAAGGGTGATGCTTAACACCCCCAACGTTCTCCGCCGGACTTAGTCTGGGGTGGGTTGAGTGCTCCACAAATCCACGGGGGTTCAACAACAAGAGGGTTGAGGTGTGTGTGCACGTGAGAGGCAGAAGAACCACAGTGCACTTCTGTGCTAGATGTTGCTTTCCTGCCGGTTGGGGTGGGGTGCGGGGAGGAATGACTCCGCCTGTGACCTCAGTGAGGCTTAGTGGAGAACCAGGCAGGAGGCGGTTTGCTCCGGCCGTCCTTTGCACTTTCTTCTGCGCTCCCTTCTAACTTCTCTGGGGCTTTTTTCCAAACTAACACTCTCACAGCGGTGCTGGCTGTTGCAAGCTAAGGATGACATAAAGTGGCCGGATGGAGAGGCAGAGCCTGCCTGGACCTTCGGTGTCCGTTCACATGCTACTCTTTGGAGTAGAGGAAACACCTGCACATGTCTGGCTCCGTCCACTGAGTGGGAGGCCTGGCTGTGAAGGGAGCCTAGTCACCCCTCAAGAACGCCACCCTGAGAAAGCCCCACTCCTGGACTTTTTGGGTGGGGAAGCCCAGCCGTCCTCCCCCCTCCAGCTCTCCCCAAAAGGAGCAGCTTGTGGCTGCTGCGGCTCCGTGCAGGGCAAGCGAGGCAGACAGCTGTGGGGCAGGGCAGGCCTCAGGCTCCACAAGCAGACGGCTTCATGGCCTCCTCTTCTCTTCCAGCTTCTGGGCAACATCCTCATCATCATCGGCTAGGCAGCCCACTTTGGCAAGGAGTTCACCCCGGAGGTCCAGGGTTCCTTTCACAAGCTGGTGGTTGTCGTGAGCCACGCTCTGGGACGTCAGTACCATTGAGGGGAACCAGCTGCCTCCCGGCCACCTTGTCACCCGCAGGAACTCCCTTCCAGCCACTTGTGACAGTTCCTTCGAATAAAGTTGACTCCCTGCAGTCCAAGCTGGTGCCTGTGTCTCTGTGGGTCCTGCTGGTGGGGTGTAACTGGTCAATGGCATCTCCTGGGGGAAGGGGAGGCCTGCTTAGGGGGGTAGGCCAAGTGCAGGTTGGAGGGAAGGCAGGTCGATTTTGGACGCTCTCCACACACATCAACCTGGGTGTTTGGGTTTCACGCTCCTTGCATGGCTTCCTGTGTCGTTGTCACCCTCTCCCCCCCCAGGACAGGGGTAATTCTTCTGATTCCATGTAGTGTCTCTAAGGTCCAAGGTATCCATGGGTGAAAATCTCCAAGATAAATTGGAGTACTGGCATAAGAACATAAGAACAGCCCCACTGGATCAGGCCATAGGCCCATCTAGTCCAGCTTCCTGTATCTCACAGCAGCCCACCAAATGCCCCAGGGAGCACACCAGATAACAAGAGACCTGCATGCTGGTGCCCTCCCTTGCGTCTGGCATTCTGACACAACCCATTTCTAAAATCAGGAGGTTGCGCATACACATCATGGCTTGTACCCCATCATGGATTTTTCCTCCAGGCCACACCTGGAGTATTGTGTCAAGTTTTGGTTGCCGCATCTCAAAAAAGACATAGTGGAAATGGAAAAGGTGTAAAAGAGAGCGACTAAGATGATTACGGGGCTGGGGCACCTTCCTTATGAGGAAAGGCTACGGTGTTTGGGCCTCTTCAGCCTAGAAAAGAGGCGCCTGAGGGGAGACATGATTGAGACATACAAAATTATGCAGGGGATGGTCAGAGTGGATAGGGAGATGCTCTTTACACTCTCACATAACACCAGAACCAGGGGACAGCCACTAAAATTGAGTGTTGGGAGAGTTAGAACAGACAAAAGAAAATATTTCTTTACTCAGCGTGTGGTCGGTCTGTGGAACTGCTTGCCACAGGATGTGATGATGGCATCTAGCCTGGACGCCTTTAAAAGGGAATTGGACAAGTTTCTGGAGGAAAAATCCATGACGGGGTACAAGCCATGATGTGTATGCGCAACCTCCTGATTTTAGAAATGGGTTATGTCAGAAGGCCAGATGCAAGGGAGGGCACCAGGATGAGGTCTCTTGTTATCAGGTGTGCTCCCTGGGGCATTTGGTGGGCTGCTGTGAGATACAGGAAGCTGGACTAGATGGGCCTATGGCCTGCTCCAGTGGGGCTGTTCTTATGTTCTTAACTACAATTCCCAGGAAGCCTTGCAGGTCTCTTGTTATCTGGTGTGCTCCCTGGGGCATTTGGTGGGCCGCTGTGAGATACAGGAAGCTGGACTAGATGGGCCTATGGCCTGATCCAATGGGGCTGTTCTTATGTTCTTAACTACAATTCCAGGAGGCCTTGCAGGTCTCTTGTTATCTGGTGTGCTCCCTGGGGCATTTGGTGGGCCGCTGTGAGATACAGGAAACTGGACTAGATGGGCCTGTGGCCTGATCCAGTGGGGCTGCTCTTATGTTCTTAACTACAATTCCCAGGAAGCCTTGCAGGTCTCTTGTTATCTGGTGTGCTCAGAGCGCGATACCATAGTCTTTCGAGACTGAAGGTTGCCAATACAATCTCTGGGGCATTTGGTGGGCCGCTGTGAGATACAGGAAGCTGGACTAGATGGGCCTATGGCCTGATCCAGTGGGGCTGTTCTTATGTTCTTATGTTCTCAATACCTTTTCAAGCCCTGCGTAGTGAGGAGGGCTGGCTGTGGGGAGTCCCATGGAGGCGCCTTCCCCTTGGGCGAGAGCAGTGCAATTGGCTGAGCTAAAGAACCTAATTTTCAAAGGGAAATGTTGGAAATGACATGGGGGGGCGGCAGGCAGGTCCGAATTTGCTGCTGCTCCGAGCAAAGGGAATGGGAAGTGGGTGTGGAGAGGGAAATCCTTCCTAGAACCACCTGATGCAGGCTGCATCCGCTGGAACCCGCATGAATCAGTGCATGGAGACAGGCTTAAGCAGTGACGTGGCTAAGTTTGCAGACGACACCAAACTTTTCCCAGTGGTGACGACCAGAAGTGATTGTGAAGAGCCCCAGAAGGATCTCTCCAGACTGGCAGAATGGGCAGCAAAATGGTAGAAGCCTTTGAATATCGGTAAGTGTAAAATCATGCACCTTGGGGCATAGAATCAAAACTTCACATGTAGGCTGATGGGTTCTGAGCTGTCTGTGACAGATCAGGAGAGAGATCTTGGGTGGTGGTGGGCAGGTCGATGAAAGTGTCTACTCAATGTGCAGCGGCAGTGAAGAAGGCCAATTCTATGCTTCGGATCATTAGAAAAGGTATTGAGAACAAAACGGCTAATATTATAATGCTGTTGTACAAATCGATGGTAAGGCCACACCTGGAGTATTGTGTCCAGTTCTGGTCGCCACATCTCAAAAAAGACACAGTGGAAATGGAAAAGGTGCAAAAGAGAGCGACTAGGATGATTACTGGGCTGGGGCAGCTTCCTTATGAGGAAAGGCTGCGGCGTTTGGGCCTCTTCAGTCAAGAAAAGAGATGCCTGAGGGGGAAATGATTGAGACATACAACATTATGCAGGGGATGGATATGGAGATGCTCTTTACACTCTCACACAACACCAGAACCAGGGGACATCCACTAGAATTGAGTGTTGGGAGAGTTAGAACAGACAAAAGAAAATATTTCTTTACTCAGCGTGTGGTTGGCCTGTGGATCTCCTTGCCACAGGATGTGGTGATGGCAACTGGCCTGGACGTCTTTAAAAGGGGATTGGACAAGTTTCTGGAGGAAAAATCCATTACGGGGTACAAGCCATGATGTGTATGTGCCACCTCCTGATTTTAGAAATGGGCCATGTCAGAATGCCAGATGCAAGGGAGGGCGCCAGAATGAGGTCTCTTGCTATCTGTGTGCTCCCTGGGGCATTTGGTGTGCCACTGTGAGATACAGGAAGCTGGACTAGATGGGCCTGTGGCCTGATCCAGTGGGGCTGTTCTTATGTTCTTATGTTAGGGTTTGAGAATGCAAACACCCATTTGGGGGCCATCTTGGTGGGCTGAGCTTGGCCTGGGCCTCAGGTCAGGAATACTGGGTCACAAGAGCCCAAGTGAATGAGGACCGGCTGCAGTGGGCGCTCCCCTGTGTCCGTTCACACAAGATGCCTTTGTCACCCATGGGTGGCACCCTGCTATCAGCCCCAGGCAAAGAGGGGCCTCTTTCCCTGCCATGTTGTGGACAGAGCTTTCCAGTGCTGCTCGTTCCAGGACTGATAAACCCTGCTGGCAATGGAGGTGGCTGCAACCGGCTTTGCTATCTGGACCTCCTGCTCCCCAGAGAGAGCCACACCCCAGGACAGGCTGCCTGCTTCTCCCCAGCTCCACCAAGCCATGGTTCTCCCCCCCCCCGCCCCGCTCATAGCGCCACCCAATGACTGCACCCACCTGGAGTGAGGAGGAGCTTTGGCACAGGGTATAAAGACCTTGCTGAGACCTCTGCTCAGCTCAGACACTTCTGCTGCACAGCCGAGTGACCTTCCTGACCCTCCATCCTCCACCATGGTGCACTGGACTGGAGACGAGAAGAAGCTCATCACTAGCCTTTGGGCCAAGGTCAATGTGGCAGAAATTGGTGGCGAGTGCCTGGCCTAGTACGTTCAGGGAAGGCCTTGTGACTTGGCTGTTACCTGAGGTCAGTTGGGAGTGCCTCCTCCTCCCCGCCCCCGAAACCTAACCCCTGTGTGCCTTTCTCTCTCCCTACCTGCAGCCTCATGATTGTGTACCCCCGGACCCAGAGGTTCTTTGGCCACTTTGGGAACATTTCCAGTGCTGACAGCATCCTTGCCAATGCCAGGGTCAAAGAGCATGGCAAGAAGGTGCTCACCTCCTTTGGAGATGCCATCAAGAACCTGGACAACACCAAGGAGACGTTTGCCAAGCTGAGTGTCCTGCACCGTGAAAAGCTGCGTGCGGACCCTGAGAACTTCAAGGTGAGGTGCCCCCCTTGCTAGGCAGCTTGCCTTGATTGAGGGAGGAAAAGGGTGGCCGGGTCCTACTCCTCGCTGGCCCAGCTGTCACCACAACCACAAGCTCCCCCTCTCGTCTGTGAACGGGTGATGCTTAACACCCCAACGTTCTCCGCCGGACTTAGTCTGGGGTGGGTTGAGTGCTCCACAAATCCACGGGGGTTCAACAACAAGAGGGTTGAGGTGTGTGTGCACGTGAGAGGCAGAAGAACCACGGTGCACTTCTGTGCTAGGTGTTGCTTTCCTGGCCGGTTGGGGTGGGGGGCGGGGAGGAATGACTCCGCCTGTGACCTCAGTGAGGCTTAGTGGAGAACCCAGGCAGGAGGCGGTTTGCTCCGGCCGTCCTTTGCACTTTCTTCTACGCTCCCTTCTAACTTCTCTGGGGCTTTTTTCCAAACTAACACTCTCACAGCAGTGCTGGCTGTTGCAAGCTAAGGATGACATAAAGTGGCCGGATGGAGAGGCAGAGCCTGCCTGGGCCTTCGGTGTCCGTTCACATGCTACTCTTTGGAGTAGAGGAAACACCTGCACATGTCTGGCTCTGTCCACTGAGTGGGGAAGGCCTGGCTGTGAAGGGAGCCTAGTCACCCCTCAAGAACGCCACCCTGAGAAAGCCCCACTCCTGGACTTTTTGGGTGGGGAAGCCCAGCCGTCCTCCCCCCTTCAGCTCTCCCCAAAAGGAGCAGCTTGTGGCTGGCTGCGGCTCCGTGCAGGGCAAGCGAGGGCAGACAGCTGTGGGGCAGGGCAGGCCTCAGGCTCCACAAGCAGACGGCTTCATGGCCTCCTCTTCTCTTCCAGCTTCTGGGCGACATCCTCATCACCCGCTTGGCAGCCCACTTTGGCAAGGAGTTCACCCCGGAGGTCCAGGGTTCCTTTCACAAGCTGGTGGTTGTCGTGAGCCACGCTCTGGGACGTCAGTACCATTGAGGGGAACCAGCTGCCTCCCGGCCACCTTGTCACCCGCAGGAACTCCCTTCCAGCCACTTGTGACAGTTCCTTCGAATAAAGTTGACTCCCTGCAGTCCAAGCTGGTGCCTGTGTCTCTGTGGGTCCTGCTGGTGGGGTGTAACTGGTCAATGGCATCTCCTGGGGGAAGGGGAGGCCTGCTTAGGGGGGTAGGCCAAGTGCAGGTTGGAGGGAAGGCAGGTCGATTTTGGACGCTCTCCACACACATCAACCTGGGTGTTTGGGTTTCACGCTCCTTGCATGGCTTCCTGTGTCGTTGTCACCCTCTCCCCCCCCCAGGACAGGGGTAATTCTTCTGATTCCATGTAGTGTCTCTAAGGTCCAAGGTATCCATGGGTGAAAATCTCCAAGATAAATTGGAGTACTGGCATAAGAACATAAGAACAGCCCCACTGGATCAGGCATAGGCCCATCTAGTCCAGCTTCCTGTATCTCACAGCAGCCCACCAAATGCCCCAGGGAGCACACCAGATAACAAGAGACCTGCATGCTGGTGCCCTCCCTTGCGTCTGGCATTCTGACACAACCCATTTCTAAAATCAGGAGGTTGCGCATACACATCATGGCTTGTACCCCATCATGGATTTTTCCTCCAGGCCACACCTGGAGTATTGTGTCAAGTTTTGGTTGCCGCATCTCAAAAAAGACATAGTGGAAATGGAAAAGGTGTAAAAGAGAGCGACTAAGATGATTACGGGGCTGGGGCACCATCCTTATGAGGAAAGGCTACAGTGTTTGGGCCTCTTCAGCCTAGAAAAGAGGCGCCTGAGGGGAGACATGATTGAGACATACAAAATTATGCAGGGGATGGTCAGAGTGGATAGGGAGATGCTCTTTACACTCTCACATAACACCAGAACCAGGGGACAGCCACTAAAATTGAGTGTTGGGAGAGTTAGAACAGACAAAAGAAAATATTTCTTTACTCAGCGTGTGGTCGGTCTGTGGAACTGCTTGCCACAGGATGTGATGATGGCATCTAGCCTGGGCGCCTTTAAAAGGGAATTGGACAAGTTTCTGGAGGAAAAATCCATGACGGGGTACAAGCCATGATGTGTATGCGCAACCTCCTGATTTTAGAAATGGGTTATGTCAGAAGGCCAGATGCAAGGGAGGGCACCAGGATGAGGTCTCTTGTTATCAGGTGTGCTCCCTGGGGCATTTGGTGGGCTGCTGTGAGATACAGGAAGCTGGACTAGATGGGCCTATGGCCTGCTCCAGTGGGGCTGTTCTTATGTTCTTAACTACAATTCCCAGGAAGCCTTGCAGGTCTCTTGTTATCTGGTGTGCTCCCTGGGGCATTTGGTGGGCCGCTGTGAGATACAGGAAGCTGGACTAGATGGGCCTATGGCCTGATCCAGTGGGGCTGTTCTTATGTTCTTAACTACAATTCCCAGGAGGCCTTGCAGGTCTCTTGTTATCTGGTGTGCTCCCTGGGGCATTTGGTGGGCCGCTGTGAGATACAGGAAACTGGACTAGATGGGCCTGTGGCCTGCTCCAGTGGGGCTGCTCTTATGTTCTTAACTACAATTCCCAGGAAGCCCTTGCAGGTCTCTTGTTATCTGGTGTGCTCTCTGGGGCATTTGGTGGGCCGCTGTGAGATACAGGAAGCTGGACTAGATGGGCCTATGGCCTGATCCAGTGGGGCTGTTCTTATGTTCTTATGTTCTCAATACCTTTTCAAGCCCTGCGGGAGGGCTGGCTGTGGGGAGTCCCATGGAGGCGCCTTCCCCTTGGGCGAGAGCAGTGCAATTGGCTGAGCTAAAGAACCTAATTTTCAAAGGGAAATGTTGGGAAATGACATGGGGGGGGCGGCAGGCAGGTCCGAATTTGCTGCTGCTCCGAGCAAAGGGAATGGGAAGTGGGTGTGGAGAGGGAAATCCCTCCTAGAACCACCTGATGCAGGCTGCATCCGCTGGAACCCGCATGAATCAGTGCATGGAGACAGGCTTAAGCAGCGACGTGGCTAAGTTTGCAGACGACACCAACTTTTCCCAGTGGTGACGACCAGAAGTGATTGTGAAGAGCCCCAGAAGGATCTCTCCAGACTGGCAGAATGGGCAGCAAAATGGTAGAAGCCTTTGAATATCGGTAAGTGTAAAATCATGCACCTTGGGGCATAGAATCAAAACTTCACTTGTAGGCTGATGGGTTCTGAGCTGTCTGTGACAGATCAGGAGAGAGATCTTGGGGTGGTGGTGGGCAGGTCGATGAAAGTGTCTACTCAATGTGCAGCGGCAGTGAAGAAGGCCAATTCTATGCTTCGGATCATTAGAAAAGGTATTGAGAACAAAACGGCTAATATTATAATGCTGTTGTACAAATCGATGGTAAGGCCACGCCTGGAGTATTGTGTCCAGTTCTGGTCGCCACATCTCAAAAAAGACACAGTGGAAATGGAAAAGGTGCAAAAGAGAGCGACTAGGATGATTACTGGGCTGGGGCACCTTCCTTATGAGGAAAGGCTATGGTGTTTGGGCCTCTTCAGTCTAGAAAAGAGATGCCTGAGGGGGGAAATGATTGAGACATACAAAATTATGCAGGGGATGGATAGGGAGATGCTCTTTACACTCTCACATAACACCAGAACCAGGGGACATCCACTAGAATTGAGTGTTGGGAGAGTTAGAACAGACAAAAGAAAATATTTCTTTACTCAGCGTGTGGTTGGCCTGTGGATCTCCTTGCCACAGGATGCAGTGATGGCAACTGGCCTGTACGTCTTTAAAAGGGGATAGGACAAGTTTCTGGAGGAAAAATCCATTACGGGGTACACGCCATGATGTGTATGTGCCACCTCCTGATTTTAGAAATGGGCCATGTCAGAATGCCAGATGCAAGGGAGGGCGCCAGAATGAGGTCTCTTGCTATCTGGTGTGCTCCCTGGGGCATTTGGTGGGCCGCTGTGAGATACAGGAAGCTGGACTAGATGGGCCTGTGGCCTGATCCAGTGGGGCTGTTCTTATGTTCTTATGTTCGGGTTTTGAGAATGCAAACACCCATTTGGGGGCCATCTTGGTGGGCTGAGCTTGGCCTGGGCCTCAGGTCAGGAATACTGGGTCACATGAGCCCAAGTGAATGAGGACCGGCTGCAGTGGGCGCTCCCCTGTGTCCGTTCACACAAGATTCCTTTGTCACCCATGGGTGGCACCCTGCTAGCAGTCCCAGGCAAAGAGGGGCCTCTTTCCCTGCTATGTTGTGGACAGATCTTGCCAGTGCTGCTCGTTCCAGGACTGATATACCCTGCTGGCAATGGAGGTGGCTGCAACCGGCTTTGCTATGTGGACCTCCTGCTCCCCAGAGAGAGCCACACCCCAGGACAGGCTGCCTGCTTCTCCCCAGCTCCACCAAGCCATGGTTCTCCCCCCCCCCGCCCCGCTCATAGCGCCACCCAATGACTGCACCCACCTGGAGTGAGGAGGAGCTTTGGCACAGGGTATAAAGACCTTGCTGAGACCTCTGCTCAGCTCAGACACTTCTGCTGCACAGCCGAGTGACCTTCCTGACCCTCCATCCTCCACCATGGTGCACTGGACTGGAGACGAGAAGAAGCTCATCACTAGCCTTTGGGCCAAGGTCAATGTGGCAGAAATTGGTGGCGAGTGCCTGGCCTAGTACGTTCAGGGAAGGCCTTGTGACTTGGCTGTTACCTGAGGTCAGGTGGGAGTGCCTCCTCCTCCCCGCCCCCGAAACCTAACCCCTGTGTGCCTTTCTCTCTCCCTACCTGCAGCCTCATGATTGTGTACCCCCGGACCCAGAGGTTCTTTGGCCACTTTGGGAACATTTCCAGTGCTGACAGCATCCTTGCCAATGCCAGGGTCAAAGAGCATGGCAAGAAGGTGCTCACCTCCTTTGGAGATGCCATCAAGAACCTGGACAACACCAAGGAGACGTTTGCCAAGCTGAGTGTCCTGCACCGTGAAAAGCTGCGTGTGGACCCCGTCAACTTCAGGGTGAGGTGCCCCCCTTGCTAGGCAGCTTGCCTTGATTGAGGGAGGAAAAGGGTGGCCGGGTCCTACTCCTCGCTGGCCCAGCTGTCACCACAACCACAAGCTCCCCCTCTCGTCTGTGAAGGGTGATGCTTAACACCCCCAACGTTCTCCGCCGGACTTAGTCTGGGGTGGGTTGAGTGCTCCACAAATCCACGGGGGTTCAACAACAAGAGGGTTGAGGTGTGTGTGCACGTGAGAGGCAGAAGAACCACGGTGCACTTCTGTGCTAGGTGTTGCTTTCCTGGCCGGTTGGGGTGGGGTGCGGGGAGGAATGACTCCGCCTGTGACCTCAGTGAGGCTTAGTGGAGAACCCAGGCAGGAGGCGGTTTGCTCCGGCCGTCCTTTGCACTTTCTTCTGCGCTCCCTTCTAACTTCTCTGGGGCTTTTTTCCAAACTAACACTCTCACAGCAGTGCTGGCTGTTGCAAGCTAAGGATGACATAAAGTGGCCGGATGGAGAGGCAGAGCCTGCCTGGGCCTTCGGTGTCCGTTCACATGCTACTCTTTGGAGTAGAGGAAACACCTGCACATGTCTGGCTCCGTCCACTGAGTGGGAGGCCTGGCTGTGAAGGGAGCCTAGTCACCCCTCAAGAACGCCACCCTGAGAAAGCCCCACTCCTGGACTTTTTGGGTGGGGAAGCCCAGCCGTCCTCCCCCCTCCAGCTCTCCCCAAAAGGAGCAGCTTGTGGCTGGCTGCGGCTCCGTGCAGGGCAAGCGAGGCAGACAGCTGTGGGGCAGGGCAGGCCTCAGGCTCCACAAGCAGACGGCTTCATGGCCTCCTCTTCTCTTCCAGCTTCTGGGCAACATTATCATCGTCATCAGCTAGGCAGCCCACTTTGGCAAGGAGTTCACCCCGGAGGTCCAGGCTGCCTATCGCAAGCTGGTGGGTGCCGAGAGCCACGCTCTGGGACGTCAGTACCATTGAGGGGAACCAGCTGCCTCCCGGCCACCTTGTCACCCGCAGGAACTCCCTTCCAGCCACTTGTGACAGTTCCTTCGAATAAAGTTGACTCCCTGCAGTCCAAGCTGGTGCCTGTGTCTCTGTGGGTCCTGCTGGTGGGGTGTAACTGGTCAATGGCATCTCCTGGGGGAAGGGGAGGCCTGCTTAGGGGGGTAGGCCAAGTGCAGGTTGGAGGGAAGGCAGGTCGATTTTGGACGCTCTCCACACACATCAACCTGGGTGTTTGGGTTTCACGCTCCTTGCATGGCTTCCTGTGTCGTTGTCACCCTCTCCCCCCCCAGGACAGGGGTAATTCTTCTGATTCCATGTAGTGTCTCTAAGGTCCAAGGTGTCCATGGGTGAAAATCTCCAAGATAAATGGGAGTAGTGGCATAAGAACATAAGAACAGCCCCACTGGATCAGGCCACAGGCCCATCTAGTCCCATCTTCCTGTATCTCACAGCAGCCCACCAAATGCCCCAGGGAGCACACCAGATAACAAGAGACCTGCATGCTGGTGCCCTCCCTTGCGTCTGGCATTCTGACACAACCCATTTCTAAAATCAGGAGGTTGCGCATACACATCATGGCTTGTACCCCGTCATGGATTTTTCCTCCAGGCCACACCTGGAGTATTGTGTCCAGTTCTGGTCGCCGCATCTCAAAAAAGACATAGTGGAAATGGAAAAGGTGCAAAAGAGAGCGACTAAGATGATTACGGGGCTGGGGCACCTTCCTTATGAGGAAAGGCTACAGCGTTTGGGCCTCTTCAGCCTAGAAAAGAGGCGCCTGAGGGGGGACATGATTGAGACTAGGCATCATCCGCTAGGCAGCCCACTTTGGCAAGGAGTTCACCCCGGAGGTCCAGGCTTCCTATCGCAAGCTGGTGTTATGTGAGTGTAAAGAGCATCTCTCTATCCACTCTGTCCATCCCCTGCAGATTTTTGTTTCTCTCAATCATGTCCCCTGTCAGGCGCCCGTTTTCGAGGTTAGAGACGCCCAAACGCCGCAGCCTTTCCTCATAAGGAAGGTGCCCCAGCCCAGTAATCATCCTAGTTGCTCTCTTTTGCACCTTTTCCATTTCCACTATGTCTTTTTTGAGATGCGGCGACCAGAACTGGACACAATACTCCAGGTGTGGCCTTACCATCGATTTGTACAACGGCATTATAATATTAGCTGTTTTGTTCTCAATACCTTTTCTAATGATCCCAAGCATAGAATTGGCCTTCTTCACTGCCGCCGCACAGTGGGTCGACACTTTCATCGACCTGTCCACCACCACCACAAGATCTCTCTCCTGATCTGTCACAGACAGCTCAGAACCCATCAGCCTACATGTGAAGTTTTGATTCTATGCCCCAAGGTGCATGATTTTACACTTACCAATATTCGAACGCTTCTGCCATTTTGCTGCCCATTCTGCCAGTCTGGAGAGATCCTTCTGGAGCTCATCACAATCACTTCTGGTCTTCACCACCCAGAAAAGTCTGGTGTCGTCTGCAAACTTAGCCACTTCACTGCTCAACCCTGTCTCCAGATCATTTATGAAGAGGTTGAAAAGCACCGGTCCCAGGACAAATCCTTGGGGCACACCGCTTTTCACTTCTCTCCATTCTTGAAATTGCCCATTGACACCCACTTTCTATTTTCCTATTTTCTATTTAGAGAGGCTGGGAAGGGCAAGGAAGCTTCCTTCTGTAAATGAAAGTCTTGCCCTAATGAGGAGAATAAAAAGGAACATAAACTGTGGCAAAAGAAATGTAAGAAGGTGATACGGGAGGCCAAGCGAGACTATGAGGAACACATGGCCAGCTACATTAAGGGGAATAATAAAAGCTTCTTCAAATATGTTAGAAGCAGGAAACCCGCAAGAGAAGCGGTTGGCCCTCTGGATGGTGAGGGAGGGAAAGGGGAGATAAAAGGAGACTTAGAGATGGCAGAGAAATTGAATGAGTTCTTTGCATCTGTCTTCACAGCAGAAGACCTTGGGCAGATACCGCTGCCCGAACGGCCCCTCCTGACCAAGGAATTAAGTCAGACAGAGGTTAAGAGAGAAGATGTTTCAGACCTCATTGATAAATTAAAGATCAATAAGTCACCGGGCCCTGATGGCATCCACCCAAGAGTTATTAAGGAATTGAAGAATGAAGTTGCAGATCTCTTGACTAAAATATGCAGCTTGTCCCTCAAAGCGGCCACGGTGCCAGAGGATTGGAGGATAGCAAATGTCACGCCTATCTTTAAAAAGGGAAAGAGGGGGGACCCGGGAAACTATAGGCCGGTCAGCCTAACATCTATACCGGGTAAGATGGTGGAATGCCTCATCAAAGATAGGATCTCAAAACACATAGATGAACAGGCCTTGCTGAGGGAGAATCAGCATGGCTTCTGTAAGGGTAAGCCTTGCCTCACAAACCTTTTAGAATTATTTGAAAAGATCAACAGGCATGTGGATGCGGGAGAACCCATACACATTATATATCTGGACTTTCAGAAAGCGTTTTACACGGTTGCTCACCACAGACTACTGAGAAAACTCCAGTCAGGGAATTAGAGGGCAGGTCCTCTCCTGTACTGAGAGGTGGTTGAAGACCAGGAAACAGAGAGTGGGTGTCAATGGGCAATTTTCACAATGGAGAGAGGTGAAAAGCAGTGTGCCCCAAGGATCTGTCCTGGGACCGGTGCTTTTCAACCTCTGCATAAATGACCTGGAGACAGGGTTGAGCAGTGAGGTGGCTAAGTTTGCAGACGACACCAAACTTTTCTGAGTGGTGAATACCAGAAGTGATTGTGAGGAGCTCCAGAATGATCTCTCCAGACTGGGAGAATGGGCAGCAAAATGGCAGATGCGCTTCAGTGTCAGTAAGTGTAAAGTCAGGCACATTGGGGCAAAAAATCAAAACTCCACATATAGGCTAATGGGTTCTGAGCTGTCTGTTACAGATCAGGAGAGAGATCTTGGGGTGGTGGTGGACAGGTTGATGAAAGTGTCAACCCAATGTGTGGCAGCAGTGAAGAAGGCCAATTCTATGCTTGGGATCATTAGAAAAGGTATTGACAACAAAACGGCTAATATTATAATGCCGTTGTACAAATCGATGGTAAGGCCACACCTGGAGTATTGTGTCTAGTTCTGGTCACCGCATCTCAAAAAGGACATAGTGGAAATGGAAAAGGTGCAAAAGAGAGTGACTAAGATTATTGCTGGGCTGGGGCACCTTCCCTAAGAGGAAAGGCTACAGCATTTGGGCCTCTTGAGCCTAGAAAAGAGGTGCCTGAGGAGGGACATGATTGAGACATACAAAATTATGCAGGGGATGGACAAAGTAGGTAGAGAGACACTCTTTTCCGTTTCACATACTAGAACCAGAACCATCCAGAATCATCCAAAAAATTTGAGTGTTGAGTTAGGACAAACACAAGAAAGAATTTTTAACCCAACATATAATTAGTCTGTGGACTTCCTTCCCACAGGAAGTAGTGGTGGTTACTTGCCAAGATGCTTTTAAGAGGGGATTGGACAAATTTCTGAGCGGCCCGCTTGGAGGCAGGCTGTGCAGCATGACCTTTCCCAATTTGAAGAGATACTTGGCCAACAGTCTGAGGCTAAGAGGCAAAGAAGGAAGGCCCATAGCCAGGGAGACAGTCCAGGGACAGACTGCATTTGCTCCCAGTGTGGAAGGGATTGTCACTCCCAAATTGGCCTTTTCAGCCACACTAGACGCTGTTCCAGAACCACCTTTCAGAGCGTGATACCAGAGTCTTTTGAGACTGAAGATTGCCAACAATCGGACAAATTTCTGGAGGAGAAGTTTATTATAGGTTAAAAGTCATAGTAAGTATGTGCAAGCTCTTGGTTTGAGAGGCAGGCTGCCAGATTGCCAGATGCAGGGGAGGGCACAGGGACGCAGGTTGTGTCTGTTGTCTTGTGTGCTCCCTGGGGCATCTGGTGGGCCCCTGTGAGATACAGGAAGCTGGACTAGATGGGCCTTTGCCTGATCCAGTGGGGCTCTTGTTATGTTCTCAGAGTCCTCCTGGCTTGGTGCACTTCCACTGCATCAACCCCACAGCTGCACCGGTGGGCTCCTCCATAGCCTGGGACCAGGAGCCCTGCCCACAGCATGGCAGCCTGCACCTGGCCCTCTCTCCAAGCCTCCCCCACGTCCTGTCCTGCAGACACAAGACAGCCTTTGGCTGCGCATTGGTGAACGGTGATGGGAGGGAGACACCTGACTCAGCAGCCTCCTGGGGCGGGCTGGGCCGGGACCCAGAGCCTGAGTCAACCCGAGAGCCTGAGGAGGACGACTGGGAGTGACCCTGCCCTGCAGCCTACTCAGAGTAGCTGCTATGGCATCTGCTGAGAACAGAGGGGGCTTCCTGGGAGAGAGGCCGGAGGAGCTCCGGGGTGGCCGCCCAACGACATCTCTCTCTGCATCCTCGCAGGCAGGAGAGACCCACAGAGCTGAGCTCTGGGGCCTCGACAGCCCCACTCCGCCATTCACGGGGAGGGGGCCTCCCCGGCGCTCGGCTTTCCGAAGGAGGGAGGGAGGGAGGGCGGGCAGTGAGCCGAGAAGCTGCGCCGCTCGCCCCCTCCCCCGCGCCGGCTCCTCCAGCAGGTCGACAGCACCTGTGTCAACAGCCGGCGGCTCTCCAGCAAACACGGCGTGCCTCCCGGGGCGGGCGCAGCCGGGAGACGCGCTGGGGCAGCCCCCTCCCCGTGCCAGGAAGGGGCGCTCTGCACGTGCGCTGCGCAGCCCGCACCGCTCCCGCAGACGAGCCCGCGGCCGAAGGGGCTCCTGCCTGCTCAGCACGAGCAGAGGCCACCGCCACCGCCACGCGCCGACGGGGCGGCCCGTGACGCGGCGCTCCTTCCGCCGCCAGGGGGCGCTCGCCGCCCGCCCGCCCCGGGTGCTCTGTGCTGGGCTCGCTGCAGCCGGGCGGCTACAGGAGACGGGCGGCTGTCCCGCTGCGCTGCGCCCGGCCCGGCCCCGCCAGGATGGAGGCGACGCGGCCGCTGAACGAGTCGCTGATCTGCCGCCCCGGGAACGGCTCGGCCGGCGGCGCCTGGAACGGCACCGGCGCGGGATGCGACGCTCCCCGAAGACCCGCCCGCGGCCCGCGAGGTGAGCGCCCTCTCCGCTCCCCGGCACCCCCAGCCCTCCGCCGCTGCAGGGCCTGTCGGCGGCCCCCCGCTACCCACGGACGGCGCCCCCGCCCGCCTGCCCGCCCGCCGTGCCAGGTCTGAGCCACGCACAGAGCGCGGCTCCCCCAGCCGGGGCCGCGGGCTTCCCTCCTGCTCCCGGGGCAGCTCCTCGCCGGGGAGGCTGGGCGCCGAGCCCCAGCGTGGGGCGGTGCTGCCAGCGGCGGGCGAGGCCCGCTCGAAGCCGGGGTGCCGCAGGCCTGGAGGGGGCGCCAGCCTAGTGCTTGTGGGGCGTCAAGGGCTCCTGGCTCTGCTCTCGCGGGCAGCCCTCACTGCTGGGGCTCCCCCCCCCCGGCTGTCGACTGGCCTGGCCCGCAGGAAGGGCTCCTGGCAAGCAGCCGCCTGCTGCAGCCTCCCCAGAGCCTGGCGCGCCACGTTCTGCGGCTCAGGGTGGCCTCTGCAGCGGTGGGAACACGAACAGGAGAAGGGGGGTGTGTGCCAGCATCCATCGGAGAAGGGTGACCAGGTGGGAGGGAGAAAGGCCTGGGCTGGGGCGAGGAGAGCGGGCTGGGAGCCGCCGGGCGCACACACAGGCAGGCAGGCCTGAGGGGAGGAATGGGAAGGCCTGGCAGGACCCTCCAGGAGGCAGGCTCCTGGTCAGAAGCACCCCACCGATTCCACAGCCAGGTCCGCAAAGCCCCCTCCCAAGCAGGCAGCAGTGGGCGCACCTCCTGAAGGCAGCGCTCTCCCTGCCGATGGACGGTGCCAGGCAGTGCGGCAGCAGGGTCTGCCTCTTGGCTGAGGGGCGCTGCCACTGCTGCCCCCGCAGAGGTGCAGTGCAGGGGTCAGCCAGCCCAGCCTGGGGACCTGCACTGTGCCTGCCCTGGAAGCAGCCATCCAGCCACTCGCACGCTGGCCGGGGCAGGCCTGACCGCGCCCTCCCCTCCCCCATCTTTCCACAGACCTAGACCTGACCGTGCGCATCCTGCTCTACTCGGCGATCTTCCTGCTGAGCATTTTGGGGAATGCGCTGGTCATCGTGGTGCTGGCGGTAAACAAACGGCTGCGCACCGTCACAAACTCCTTCCTGCTCTCGCTGGCGCTCAGTGACCTCATGGTGGCTGCCTTCTGCATGCCCTTCACTTTCATCCCCAACCTGATGCGCACCTTCGTCTTCGGGAAGGCCGTCTGCAAGACCATGGCCTACCTCATGGGTGAGTTTTGTGGCCTGGCGGGTGAGGGGGGGACGTGCGTCTCGCTGGAGCGGGGATCCTGCTGGCCTCCGCAAGCAGGTCTTCCCCAGGGCCCAAATCATCTTCCATTCCCTCTTTCTGGCCCTGCCAACCGTGCACCACACAAGCTGTTTTCCCCATGCCCACGAGAAGCCATTTCCCCTTCTGTCCGCGGCTGTGTCCTTGATGCCAGATGTGGTATGAAAGAGGGGACATCTGCTCTCTCCATCTGTTTATGCTTCCCGGAGCTGAGCCCACATCAGTGATGCTGCTTCTGCCAAATCCACACCTGCCGCTTAGGATCATGGAACACTAGAACTGGAAGGGACATCAGTGATGGTCTAGTCCACTCTCCACCCTTGCACTGGCAGCTCTGTGCAGGCAGCTACAGTGTTCCTGACTGTCCGGTGGCTGTCCGGCCTCTGCCAGTGGGCAGAACACAACTGCACAGAGCTGCAGGCTGTTCAGTACCAGGCAGCCCTGAAGGCTTCCCTCTAGTTGCAGCCCCCTGGTTCTCGCCCTGCCCCCCCACCAGCCCTTCAGTTCCTGAGGATGCTGTCAGCCCTCCCCTGGGCCTTCTCATTGCCACGCTAAACATCATGGCAGTCCAGCCCCACTGGGTTCTGCTGTCAGGACAGGATCACACAGCCCTGCGCACGGCCGCTGCGGCAACTGTTCTCAAGCCGCTGCCACAAACAGCGGCCTTCTGCCTCAGCTGGTGCCCTACTCCAGAGCAGGTGAGTTGACACGGAGGGGGGGGGATTGTGGGCAGGGAGAGGGAAGGAGGGGGTGGAGCCAGCAGCAGTGGCGCAGGGATCTTATCTCCTCTCTCAGGAGCCTCCCCGCCCCTTTCCCACCTAGACGCATGCCACAGAAGTAGGTGGTGTGTCCAAGAAGACCCAGAGGTGGCCCCAGGATAGAAGCAGAACACGTTTACTTGCCTCAGTTTGCTTTTGGATGCAGCGGCATCAGTGCTGGTGGCAGAGGGCAGTGATGGGACCTAAGGCTGCAATCCCATACGCACTTACCTGGGAGTAAGTTACCTATGGGATGAGGATGGGGAGGTTAGAGAACAACAAGACAAAGGCAGGGTAGGAGAAGAAATTGGGAAAGGTAGCGTGATGGGATGTGATAGACGGTTTAGCACAATGAGAGGATGCGGGGACAAAGGAGCGAATAAGCAGCCCATCCTGGGGCATTCCGTGTATAAATGCTTTTATGCGAATGCCCGAAGTCTACGAGCAAAGGTGGGAGAACTGGAATGTCTGGTGACAAGGGAAAATATTGACATAGTGGGCATAACGGAAACCTGGTGGAATGCGGAGAATCAGTGGGATACCGCAGTCCCGGGCTATAACTCTACAGGAGGGACAGGCAGGGGCGTGTTGGAGGTGGGGTGGCCCTTTATGTTAAGGAAGGGATAGAATCCAGCAAAGTAGAGATTGAAGGTGGGTCTGACTCCACCGTAGAATCTCTGTGGGTTAAATTACCAGGCTTGTGCAGCAATGTAATACTGGGGCGTGCTATCGTCCTCCAGACCAGAAATCTGATGGGGACCTTGAAATGAGGAAACAGATCAGGGAGGTGACAAGGAAGGACAGGGTTGTAATCATGGGGGACTTCAATTATCCTCATATTGACTAGGTCAATTTGTGTTCTGGTCACGATAAGGAAACCGGATTTCTTGACGTGCTAAATGACTGTGGCTTAGATCAGCTAGTCACGGAGCCCACCAGAGGACAGGTGACTCTGGATTTAATTTTGTGCGGTACGCAGGACCTGGTTAGAGATGTAAACGTTACTGAGCCATTGGGGAACAGTGATCATGCTGCGATCCGTTTTGACGTGCACGTTGGGGGAAGAATACCAGGCAAATCTCTAACAAAAACCCTTGACTTCCGACGGGCGGACTTCCCTCAAATGAGGAGGCTGGTTAGGAGGAGGTTGAAAGGGAGGATAAAAAGAGTCCAGTCTCTCCAGAGTGCATGGAGGCTACTTAAAACAACAGTAATAGAGGCCCAGCAGAGGTGTATACTGCAAAGAAAGAAGGGTTCCACTAAATCCAGGAGGGTGCCCGCATGGCTAACCAGCCAAGTTAGAGAGGCTGTGAAGGGCAAGGAAGCTTCCTTCCGTAAATGGAAGTCTTGCCCTAATGAAGAGAATAAAAAAGAACATAAACTGTGGCAAAAGAAATGTAAGAAGGTGATAGGGGAGGCCAAGCGAGACTATGAGGAACGAATGGCCAGCAACATTAAGGGGAATAATAAAAGCTTCTTCAAATATGTTAGAAGCAGGAAACCCGCCAGAGAAGCGGTTGGCCCTCTGGATGGTGAGGGAGGGAAAGGGGAGGTAAAAGGAGACTTAGAGATGGCAGAGAAATTAAATGAGTTCTTTGCATCTGTCTTCACGGCAGAAGACCTCGGGCAGATACCGCTGCCTGAACAGCCCCTCCTAACCGAGGAGTTAAGTCAGATAGAGGTTAAAAGAGAAGATGTTTCAGACCTCATTGATAAATTCAAGATCAATAAGTCACCGGGCCCTGATGGCATCCACCCAAGGGTTATTAAGGAATTGAAGAATGAAGTTGCAGATCTCTTGACTAAGGTATGCAACTTGTCCCTCAAAACGGCCATGGTGCCAGAAGATTGGAGGATAGCAAATGTCACGCCTATTTTAAAAAGGGAAAGAGGGGGGACCCGGGAAACTATAGGCCGGTCAGCCTAACATCCATACCGGGTAAGATGGTGGAATGCCTCATCAAAGATAGGATCTCAAAACACATAGACGAACAGGCCTTGCTGAGGGAGAGTCAGCATGGCTTCTGTAAGGGTAAGTCTTGCCTCACGAACCTTATAGAATTCTTTGAAAAGGTCAACAGGCATGTGGATGCGGGAGAACCCGTGGACATTATATATCTGGACTTTCAGAAGGCGTTCAACACGGTCCCTCACCAAAGGCTACTGAAAAAACTCCACAGTCAGGGAATTAGAGGACAGGTCCTCTCGTGGATTGAGAACTGGTTGGAGGCCAGGAAGCAGAGAGTGGGTGTCAATGGGCAATTTTCACAATGGAGAGAGGTGAAAAGCGGTGTGCCCCAAGGATCTGTCCTGGGACCGGTGCTTTTCAACCTCTTCATAAATGACCTGGAGACAGGGTTGAGCAGTGAAGTGGCTAAGTTTGCAGACGACACCAAACTTTTCTGAGTGGTAAAGACCAGAAGTGATTGTGAGGAGCTCCAGAATGATCTCTCCAGACTGGCAGAATGGGCAGCAAAATGGCAGATGCGCTTCAATGTCAGTAAGTGTAAAGTCATGCACATTGGGGCAAAAAATCAAAACTTTAGATATAGGCTGATGGGTTCTGAGCTGTCTGTGACAGATCAGGAGAGAGATCTTGGGGTGGTGGTGGACAGGTCGATGAAAGTGTCGACCCAATGTGCGGTGCAATGAAGAAGGCCAATTCTATGCTTGGGATCATTAGGAAGGGTATTGAGAACAAAACGGTTAGTATTATAATGCCGTTGTACAAATCTATGGTAAGGCCACAGCTGGAGTATTGTGTCCAGTTCTGGTCGCCGCATCTCAAAAAAGACATAGTGGAAATGGAAAAGGTGCAAAAGAGAGCAACTAGGATGATTACTGGGCTGGGGCACCTTCCTTATGAGGAAAGGCTACGGCGTTTGGGCCTCTTCAGCCTAGAAAAGAGATGCTTGAGGGGGGACATGATTGAGACATACAAAATTATGCAGGGGATGGACAGAGTGGATAGGGAGATGCTCTTTACACTCTCACATAATACCAGAACCAGGGGACATCCACTAAAATTGAGTGTTGGGCGGGTTAGGACAGACAAAAGAAAATATTTCTTTACTCAGCGTGTGGTTGGTCCGTGGAACTCCTTGCCACAGGATGTGGTGTTGGCGTCTAGCCTAGACGCCTTTAAAAGGGGATTGAATGAGTTTCTGGAGGAAAAATCCATTATGGGGTACAAGCCATGATGTGTATGCGCAACCTCCTGATTTTAGGAATGGGTTAAGTCAGAATGCCAGATGTAGGGGAGAGCACCAGGATGAGGTCTCTTGTTATCTGGTGTGCTCCCTGGGGCATTTGGTGGGCCGCTGTGAGATACAGGAAGCTGGACTAGATGGGCCTATGGCCTGATCCAGTGGGGCTGTTCTTATGTTCTTAAGTTCCACTGAACTCAGTGAGACTTACTTCTGAGTAGATATGCCTAAGATTACTTATGCAGTCCAGATCCCAGCCAATACAAGCCACCCACTTCTGAGCCTGCTCCGGCTTGCCTGGGCTCTCCAAACATGGTGCCCTATGTCCCAAGTGAGGTCTGGCTAGTGCAGAAGGGACGGGAACGTCTGCCGTGATCTGCCTCTGAACTGGGTGCTGCCTCTGCTGATGCTGGCCAGGGTGGCCTTGGCTCTTTGGGGGATGCCTCACCCAGCTGGCTCGTGTTCAGCTGGTGGTCCGCGGAGACACTCCCGCCACCCTCATGCCTGCTGCTGCCAAGCCAGGGCTCTTCATCTTGTTCTTGTGCCTCAAGATCTTTGTTCCTGCCTGTAGGTCTGTATGCTTGTTTGTCTCATCTGAAAGCTTGATAGGCAGTCCTTCTCCAAGGGTGTCCAAACCTTTTGGCAGGAGGGCCACATCATCTCTCTGACACTGTTGGGGGTGAGAAAAAAAGAATTAACATTTAAAATGTGAATAAATCAAAAATGAGTATTTTGGAGATGGAACTTATACGAATGAATGAAGGTCTCACGATAGCTCAAGGTCTGTAAAAGAACTTGTGCCAAGTAAGGCTGACCTTCCTTTTGTTGCCACTCCTGCTTCACAGACATGAAACCGTGAGCAGCGGAGGGAGCCCTCAGCCAGTCTTGTGCAAGAGGTCAAACCGTCAGCCCTCGTGCTGAGAGTAGTCGCGTTGGGCCAGCATGGGCTCCAGCAAATCTCCAGAGAGTCAGAGGTTCATTGGGGACTGGGGGCTCCCCACGTGCTGGATTGGGGGTCCGCAAGAGCTGCAAAGGGCCCCCAGGCCAGGGTTTGGTGACCAAACTCTAGCCCACCATCCAGACCATTTATTAGAAGTTCATTCTAAGCAAGTAGAAATTCCCTCCCCATCTGGTGACCTGCCCCCAGTGGTGGTGCCCCCAGTTCTCCATTGGAGCAACTGTTAGGTTGGTTGCAGAAGAGGAGTTCTGCTGCTCTGAGCTGCTCTGCCTTCTCTGCATTGCTCACGGCCTCTTCCCCTCTTCCCTGCACAGCAGACAGGCCTCCCGTGTCCATGAGTGCCAAAAGCACAAGCAGAAGCCCTTTTCTGCTGCCTGTGGCAGCCCTCAACAGCCTTGGCTCATCCTCTGCTTAAGAACACAACGTGAGAACAGCCCCACTGGATCAGGCCATAGGCCCATCTAGTGCAACTTCCTGTGTCTCACAGCGGCCCACCAAGTGCCCCAGGGAGCACACCAGACAACAAGAGACCTCATCCTGGTGCCCTCCCTTGCATCTGGCATTCTGACATAGCCCATTCCTAAAATCAGGAGGTTGCGCATACATATGGCTTGTACCCGTAATGGATTTTTCCTCCAGAAACTTGTCCAATCCCCTTTTAAAGGTGTCCAGGCCAGATGCCATCACCACATCCTGTGGCAAGGAGTTCCACAGACCGACCACACGCTGAGTAAAGAAATATTTTCTTTTGTCTGTCATAACCCGCCCAACACTCAATTTTAGTGGATGTCCCCTGGTTCTGGTATTATGTGAGGGTGTAAAGAGGATCTCTCTATCCACTTTATCCTTCCCATACATAATTTTGAATGTCTCAATCATGTCCCCCCTCAGGCACTTCATTTCTAGGCTGAAGAGGCCCAAACGCCGTAGCCTTTCCTCATAAGGAAGGTGCCCCAGCCCAGTAATCATCTTAGTCGCTCTCTTTTGCACCTTTTCCATTTCCACCAGACGTGTCGACCAGAACTGGACACAATACTCCAAGCTGCATATTTTAGTCAAGACATCAGCAACTTCATTCTTAAATTCCTTAATAACTCTTGGGTGGATTGCATCAGGGCCCGATGACTTATTGATCTTTAATTTATCAATGAGGTCTGAAACATCTTCTCTTTTAACCTCTATCTGACTTAACTCCTCGGTCAGGAGGGGCCGTTCGGGCAGCGGTATCTGCCCGAGGACTTCTGCCTTGAAGACAGATGCAAAGAACTCATTTAATTTCTCTGCCATCTCTAAGTCTCCTTTTATCTCCCCTTTCCCTCCCTCACCATCCAGAGGGCCAACTGCTTCTCTGGCCGGTTTCCTGCTTCTAACACATTTGCTTTTATTATTCCCCTTAATGTTGCTGGCCATGTATTCCTCATAGTCTCACTTGGCCTCCCATATCACCTTCTTACATTTCTTTTGCCACAGTTTATGTTCCTTTTTATTCTCTTCACCAGGGCAAGACTTCCATTTACGGAGGGAAGCTTCCTTGCCCTTTACAGCCAATCTAACTTGGCTCGTTAGCCATGCGGGCACCCTCCTTGATTTAGTGGAGCGCTTCTTCCTTTGTGGTATACACCTCTGCTGGGCCTCTATTACTGTTGTTTTAAGTAGCCTCCGTGCACTCTGGAGAGATTGGACTCTTTTTACCTTCCCTTTCAACCTCCTTCTAACCAGCCTCCTCATTTGAGGGAAGTCAATGGTTTTTGTGAGAGATTTGCCCGGTATTCTTCCCCCGACGTGCATGTCGAAACGGATCGCAGCTTGATCACTGTTCCCCAAAAGCTCCGTAACATTGATATTTCTAACCAGGTCCTGAGTACCGCACAAAATTAAATCCAGAGTCACCTGTCCTCTGCTGGGCTCCATGACTAGCTGCTCTAAGCCACAGTCATTTAGTATGTCAAGGAATCCGGTCTCCTTTTCATGACCGGAACACAAATTGACCCAGTCTATATGAGGATAATTGAAGTCCCCCATGATTGCAACCCCGTCCCTCCTTGCCACCTCCCTGATCTGTTTCCTCATTTCAAGGTCCCCTTCTGATTTCTGGTCTGGAGGATCCCCAGTATTACATCGCTCCTCAGGCCTGGTAATTTAACCCACAGAAATTCTACGGTGGAGTCGAACCCGCCTTCAATCTCTACTTTGCTGGATTCTATCCCTTCCTTAACTTAAACGGCCACCTCACCTCCAACACGCCCCTCCGTGTCCCTCCTTTAGAGTTTATATCCCACTGATTCTCCGCATTCCACCAGGTTTATGTTATGCCCACTATGTCAATGTTTTCCCTTGTCATCAGACATTCCAGTTCTCCCATCTTTGCTCAGAGACTTCGGGCATTCGCATAAAAGCATTTGTACATGGAATGCCCCAGGACGGGCTGCTTATTTGCTCCTTTGTCCCTGCATCCTCTCACTGTGCCAAACTGTCTATCACATCCCATCACGCTACCATTCCCAATTTCTTCTCCTACTCTGCCTTGACATGCTTGGCCTTTCTGATGCTATCAGGGGGACTGGCTGGGAGGAGAACCTTGTCCGTGATTCCAGTGGGCCTGATGGTCTAGAGAAGGGGTGGGCAAACTTTCAACTTTAGGGCTCCTAGACCTTTAACAATTGCACAGAAGTGGGAATTTCAGCAGGTGCAGCTGGTCATCTCACAGATGGCAAACTGTACCTTCTGAAATTTCTCTCTCCTGCACAATTGTTAAAGGTTCAGGATCTCTAAAGTTGAAAGTTTGCCTGCCCCTGATCTGGAGCAGACTCCCTCTAAGGGATCGCTCTGGTTCTTCTCTCCCTTTATTCTGCCCCGTCTCTCTCTCTCTCTCTCTCTCTCTCTCTCTCTCTCTCTCTCTCTCCCCCTCTCTCCTGTGCTCAGATTCCAGAACTTCTGTGCAGGTGGATGCATTCCTTCCGCACAGTGCAACTCCCCTTCTGCCAGGTCTTGTCCTCCCAGGCCTGTATTCCACTCATGGATCTCATCCCCCCAGGATGCTGCTGCAGCTGTTAAGAATAAGCATGTTGATGTGCTGCTTTTCAGTCCGGAGCTGGATACTCCCTGGCCTCCGGTGTCTGTGCGGGTGGGCTCTTCTGGGACAGATGGGAACCTGAACAGCCAGCAGTGGTCAGCCAGGGCGGTGGCTTGTCCTGACCTGACTGGTGTTGTCCTGCTGTCCCTCCCTCCCTCCCTCCCCCAGGGATGTCGGTGAGTGTCTCCACCTTCAGCCTGGTGGCCATCGCCATTGAGCGCTACAACGCCATCTGCAACCCACTGCAGTCCCGCGTGTGGCAGACCCGCTCCCACGCGTGCCGCGTCATCGCTGTTACCTGGCTGCTCTCGGCGCTCCTCATGCTGCCTTACCCGGTCTACAGCACCACAGTCTCGCTGCCCTCCCAGCCTGGCATTTCTCAGTGCTCCCATAAGTGGCCCGGGAGCCAGGTCAAGCAGGCCTGGTGAGTAATGCCAGGGAGCTCAGGGGCTGCTGGGAGAGGGGGCCATGGAGTTGTTCTTGCTGGCCAAGAGACCCATCTGGATGGGGGGGCAGTGGGAGGGCCTGTCTCACCAACCCTGGAAGTCCACATTAGTGGGTTTGTACATAGAGAACCACCTGGATATTTGGAACCTGAAGTACAGCAGAAGCAACATAAATGGGGTCTTGCCCCAAGGAGCTTGCAGTGGACATCTCTGGCAATCAGAAGGGCTGCTCTATTCTGCCTGCAGACAGCAAGCAGTTCCTGGGGGGCTCTCCTCAGGGGAGGGCACCTCAGGAATTCACCCTGAGGTGATGCTGAACGGTCCCTCTCTCCCTCTAGGTATCTGCTGCTCCTAATTACGCTCTTCTTGGTCCCGGGCCTGGTGATGGTGGTGGCCTACGGTCTGATCTCTCGGGAGCTCTACCGTGGCATCCAGTTCGAGATGGACCTCACCCGGGAGACCAAAGGTGGGTCGGGGGGGGGCATGGGAAGAGCCAGACCCTGAAGGGTGTCTGGGGGAGGAGGAGCCTGGGTGAGACTGGAAGGCCAGGAGGCACTTTCTTTTGAGGGGGCCTGTGGGGGAGTTAGAAGGCAGCTGTGCCTGGAGGATGGGGGGGGATCCAGCTGCTGATGGTGCTGGGGGCTGTTTGGCAGCGTCCCAGGCCCTGGAGGCAGACCGGGACGGACAGCACAGGCAAGGAGGGCACAATGGATGCAGACTGACTGCTGCGTCGGTTGGGCTGGTACTCCACTGGGACTCCAGCAGGCCTGAAGCGGGCAAGGAAGTCTGTCTGCCACGAAAAGCCGCAGCTGGCAGGCGCCGCCTGGAGAGTGGATGGTGGCAGAGGGCTCTGCGGTGCCTGCCTGGAAGGAAAGCCGATGGTTCATCCAGGGCTCTGTGCGGGGAGTGAGGGGGAGCTGCCTGTGTTGACCTGCCGCCTGTCTTTCTCTGCCTTGACCCTCAGCTCAGCAGAACGGGAGGGGAACCGAGGGCCGAGGCGCTGGCGGCGAGGGGGACGGCTGCTATATCCAGGTTCCCCGGGGGGCCGTGGAGCTGTCCGTCCTGACGCCGGCGGAGGACAGTGCGCGGCAGGAACAGTCCCGCATCAACAGCTCTGACGCCAAGCTGCTGGCCAAGAGGCGCGTCATCCGCATGCTGGTGGTGGTCGTGGTCATGTTCTTTGTGTGCTGGCTGCCCCTGTATGTGGCCAACACGTGGCGTGCCTTTGACGCAGCCGCTGCCCACCGCGCCCTCTCGGGGACGCCCATCTCCTTCATCCACCTGCTGTCCTACACGTCCGCCTGCGTCAACCCCTTTGTCTACTGCTTCATGAACAAGCGTTTCCGCAAGGCCTTTGCCTCCACCTTCGCCTGCTGCCTCGCCTGCTGTCGGCGCCACCCGCACCCCCCAGACGACGAGGTCACTGCCACGGGGGCATCCCTCTCTAAGTTCAGCTACACCACTGTCAGCAGCATCGGCCCTCCCTGACCCCCCACCCCCACAGCCTGATTTCCGGTGTGTCCCCGCTTCACTTGGGGGGCACCTGATCCCCTCACCCCCCCAAGCTTCTCTGCTCTCCTCCTGAGTGCGGCTTTGGGGCCCCCTTTGCCTCGTAGTGCCTTGCTGCCTTCCCAGATCAAGAAAGGAAGATTGTTCCACAAGGGGCAGATTCCCCCTGGACTTTTCTGGGGGGCCCTGAGGAGGAATGAAGCTCCTAGGTGCCCACCTGGCATTAGTGAAGCAGCCTGGAAGGACTCAGGGCTGCAGCCTTCCTCTGGCCTGACTGACCACAGAATGGTCAGCGGTCCCTGGAGAGGCTGTGTCTCCAGCCAGGCGCAGCGTCCTGGTCCCAGGAGGAGGCCCCAGGAGACTCCAACCAGCTCCGTGGCCACCCAGGCTCCCATCAGCAGGGAGACCAGCAAGGCATCCAGCTGCCCTTGTCCCCGGGATGGAAATATCCCTCCCCACCACCCCTTGGTGGCTGCCTCCGCGGTTGTCTTACATTTGCCTCCCCCCTCTGACTAAGCGGTCCCTTCCTGCCCCCAGTCTACTCTGATGCAGATCTCCTGCTTAATAGGGACTGCCTTCATGGGGGGGCTGCAGGGCACTCACTTGAAACCCCAGGGAGAGCATGAGCAGAGCAGAGCTGTGGGGTTGGGCCCTCTTGTCCATCTCCCCTTCTCCATGGGGGTCAACAAGGTGCCCCCCACCTCAGGGCAAAAGGGCAGGGGGTTCTCCTACTGCTGGCCCTCCTGCTAGAGGGAGTGAAGGGCCAGTGCTGGGTGGAGTGAGCAGGTCCCTCAAAGGCGCAGTCAATCCAGGCTTCGTGGACTTGCCTTGCTTAACCCTGCAGTAGATGGAGGAAGGGGGTCCTGGGCGTTTCCCTTCTCAGGAGGGAGGAGTTGGCCGAGGAAGTAGCCATGGCAGGACTGTGGCCCAAGTGACCAGGCCTCTGGACCTCCCAGGAGAGGGAAGTGAAGGGCAGCCTGAGTTGCCCTCGCCTTCCAGAAATTCTGGTTTCAGGCCCTTGGAGAACAATCCTTTCCTAGAACTGTTAGAGGAGAGAGTTGGTGTGGCACTATTAAGGAAAGTGGTTCCCCTGAGAAGACAAGTCAGCAGATGTCTCAGGAAACCAGCAGGGCTGAGGAAAGTGCGTGTGGAAAAAGCCTGCATGAGAAGAAGCGAGAGGAGGGGCACTGGGCTAAGGAAGGTCACAGCGCCCCCCCCTCGCAGGGATGGCATCAGAAAGGCCAAAGCACAGGATGAGCCTCGTCTGGCAGCAAAGGGAATCTTGTTCACACAGAGCGGGCAGGGGGTAGTCAGTACCCTGGAGGAGAGAAGCAAGATTGCAGCCCGCAAGACGACGTTCAGCGGAAGGCAACAAAGTCTTGCATGTGGGTTCCAAAAATGGGAGGCTGACATGCAGACTTGGATAGCCCTGGCTTTGCAGGAGCCCTGGAGGAAAGGACCCAGGTGTCCTACAGCTCCAGTCTTTGTGTGTCTCTCAGAAGAGTCTCACTGAGTCCAGTGCAACTTGCTCCTGGCCTGCATTGGCAGAGGCCCAGAGGGTAGGGCATGATTCTCTCCCCCCCCCCCCATTCTGCACTAGGCAGCCCTCACCTGGAGTCCTGCATCCAGTTTTGGACTCATTTGGAGGCTGTTGATAAGCTGGAGCAGGTGCAGAGACGGGTGGGACTGGACGTGCGTCTAGTGAGGAGCAGGCAGATGCAATTGGCATGCCCATCAAAGCACAATCCAAAGGGCTGTCAGTCAGAAGAGGGCAGGATGGCGGGGGGGGGGGATCCTGCCCAGGACCAGCCGGCAAAGTGCAGGGGTGCTGGTTGGCTGGGAGAGGTGAGGGAAGCAAGCACTGATTTGCCTCCTCCATGGCAAATCCTACCCACACTTACACAGGAGTAAGTCCCATTTACTATCAGTTAAGAGAACATATAGAGTAGCTTGTAGAAAGCACAGGTCTGTCACATTTCCCCAAATGCAGTCACATACCATAGTAGCATCAAGTCTAATATATTAAAAATAGAATATTGGGGACCCACCTGAAATTGCCTCGTGACCCATCTAGTGGGTCCCGACCCACAGTTTGAGAAACACTGTGTGAGGGCATTGGGGGAGTGCCGGACTTGGAATGGGGGCTCTGGATCCCAGGGAAGCTACTTCTGCTGAGATTCACCCCAGCCATCTCAACCTCTGCTCCCAACCTCCCCATGTTGATGGCCGGTCTGTGGCCCAGAACGGAATGGCTGCCCTGCCAGAAGCTGTAAGCCAAAGAGCACCAGCAGCCGCAGCAATGCTGGTCCGTGCAGTGACTGGCAGTGATCCCCCCCCCCCCAGTATCATGCAGGGAGGGTTGGGTGGTTGGTCTGCCTGGCTCCTGAGGGCAGGATGTGACCCAGTGAGTTAAAACTGCAGGGAGGGCATGAGGAAGACTGTCCCTGCTGGGTGGATGGCTGGCACTGAATTCCTTCTGCAGTTGAGCTCTCCTCAGTGGAGGTTTATGAGCAGAGGCTGGCGGGAGGGCAGCCTGTCCAGGGGAGACTGTAGCAGTTGATGACTCCAAAACCCCTTCCAGCTTGAACAGCCTGGTGGCCTTGCCTGAGCCAGTCACCCAGCCTGCTCTGCTCAGCTCGGTCTGAAGGTAGAATAAGAGTGGGCAGCCTTGGGGGGGGGGGTGCTTAGCATTTTTGGTACTTTCCTTGTCAGTATTTACAACATCAGCTTTCTTTAGCAAGAAGGGAGAACTTTCAGTAGATCCATTCAGTAGAATGCATACTTTCCTCCAGGTCCCCCCCCCCCCCGGCTCTCTGCAAGGTGGACAAAGCCTGCTTCTCTGCCCACCCCACCCCACCCCCAGGGAACTGTGGAAGGAGCTCCCGTGTGTCTGTGTTTCTCCTGATAGAAAGTCCCTGGAGGGGGTGCCTTGGCTCTTTGGCAGAGCCAGTTCACTCTGCATGCAGGCGATCCCAGCACCAGGCAGGGCCAGGCGAGAACGACCACTCCCTGATTCACTGGGGCCCTGCGGAGCTCCTTGCAGGCAGTGGGACCAGTGCTGCGCTGGGTGGCGCTGTTGTGGTCGGACTCGCACCAGGCTGCTCCCATGGTCCTCACTGTGCCCCAGTCCCTGCCCAGCACAGGTTCTGCCCTGCAGTTGGTGTCAGGTTGTTTGGGGAGGGGGGGCTCTTATGACTGTCCAATAAAGTCCTCAGAATTGAGCTGTTGTCTTTTGCTGCTGCAGAGGGCTGGGGGGCAGAGAACAAGCTGGTCTCCGTGCCTCCTGTGGAGGAGGTTTTGGGGAAGTCAAGGAAATGGGGTCCCAGTGGCTCTGTGGCGTCCTTGCCTCTGCCCCGCCCCCTCGGCTTCCAGCCCACTTTCTCCCTGAAAGCAGCCACAGAAATTGTTGAGAGGGATTCTGGTGCTGTTTCTGATGGGGGGGGGGGGGAGAAGCAGCCATGGTGGGGCCACTGCCACCTCCCACACATGCCACTTCTAAAGTGCCCCAGGACGTGTGGGAGGGGGAAAGAGGCATCAAGTTCTGGTCAGCGAAGAAGGTACGAAGCAGTGGACCAGGCAAGTCTCTTCAGAGCACAAGTTCTTATGCCATTGAGCATTTCAGGTGGTGGGTGGCAGCAATGAGCTGTGTGTGTGTGTGTGTGTGTGTGTTGCAGTGGTGATTTCTCTGGGCTCTGTTTCCTGGGAATCAGGAAAAGGCACACTTAGAAGCCACAAATGAATTCATTGTAATGTCCCCCTTCCCCCCCCCCCCAGCCCTGTGCAGCATTCCTAGTCAGTCAGTCAGTCAGTCAGCCAGCTCAAAGTCAGTGGCAGCCTGCACAAGCACAGCCACAACCCAAGTGCTGCCATGCAAATGTGAACAGCCAGAGAGATCCAGGTGGTAGATGAACTCTGGGACCTGACACAGGTTGGAAACCTGCCCACAAGGGGGTTGAAATTGGGCACAGCTGGAAGGGAAGCAGCCCTGACTTCCTTGCAAAACTATGGCATCTGCTACTGCAGGAGATCCTAGTCCCCTCCCCCAAGTCTCAGCTAGCACCTCCAGATGGGTGTACGCCCCCCCCCCCCCCAGCTCTCACTGTTGTGGGCCAGAGTCTTGAGTCAACTCCAAAGCAAAATCCCAGTTGAGTGAGGCAGGGGAGGAGGTTGGATGGAGTTTCCCATTTCTGAAGACCAGCCAGCCTGGCAGAGAGTGCCTTCCCAGGGTTGCTGTAACCAGGAATGCGAGATTCATCTGCCAGGGAAGAGAGCCTTCTGTGGGGGATCAGGTGCGTGGCAGAATCCATCCCTCCTGGAAGACAAAGAGAAGCAACTGGGGCTCTCCGTGAGCAGGCAGTGCCAGTGCTCTTGGCCTGGTAGGCAGCTGGCCTCTGCAGCTAAGAACTTATTTTCTCATTAAGAACATCAGAAGAGCCCTGCTGGATCAGGTCAAAGGCCCATCTAGTCCAGCTTCCTGTATTGATACACACAGCCTGACCTGTCTTGTTAGTTTTGCAACCCTCCAAAGATTGGGTTGCAACTCACTGGTGGGTCCCAACCCACAGCTTGGAAACAGGTGCATTCGCCTCTATGTGGTTTGGATTTTCTACCCCAATGTGCATCACTTTACACTTACTTACAATGAAGCGCATCTTCCATGTTGCTGCCCATTCTCCCTGCTCTCCCAATGGGAGAGCCTCATCCTGCAACAACAGATTGTCTGGGGTCTCTCTCTCCCCTCCCTCTTCCTGGTACCCAGGTGGGCTGGGAGCTGCTTTCCTCCTCTGGCAGGATGGGAGTGTGGATAACTGAGGGATTTGTTCTCAGGAGAGTAGAGGAGAGAGCTCTAAACCCCTTTCAACACACTGAGGCAACCAGGGGTCACTCCCAAGAGGGGGTGCTCTCCAGGTGGCTGAGGGCAGCCATGTCTCCTTCTGGCAACCCTCTGCCTCTAGAAAACCAGCACAAAGTGAGAGATTCCCTTCTGCCCCACCCAAGCAGGAGAGGGCCTGCATCTCAACCATTCAAAGCACCAAAATAGTGAAACCGTCTTCTAAATGGGAGAAAGCTTGCCAACAGAGCTGTGTAAGATGAAATGACAAAATGCTCTCTGCAGAGTCAGAACGACACCTGGAAAGTAAACGGAAATGCCTGGCTGGGCAGATAAGTTAGAGAAGATAGGCAAACACTCCCCCCTCCAGAGCCCAGAATAAACACTAAACTCCCCCCCCTCCCCATATCCTTGTATGTGCTGGAGGTGCTGGGGAAGGGCAGCAGTGCCTGCTGCTGCTGGCTGGCTCTCAAGGGCAGTCAAAACCTGAAGCCCCCCCCCCACTTCTTGAAGCTTTTGTGAGAGAAAAGGGGTCCAGGAGGGGTAAAGACAGGTTCTCCCCCCAGAAAGTGGAGGCTCAGGTACAAATATGACAAGTTGGCCACCTAGCAAATCTGCTCCCTTCCCTTGTCCCAGGCAGGTGTTTGAAGAATGACTCTCTCTCTCTCTCTCTCTCTCTCTCTCTCTCTCTCTCTCTGGAATAACTACCATCTTCAGAGTCTGAAGCATAAGAACAGCCCCACTGGATCAGGCCATAGGCCCATCTAGTCCAGCTTCCTGTATCTCACAGCGGCCCACCAAATGCCCCAGGGAGCACAGCAGATAACAAGACCTGCAAGGCCTCCTGGGAATTGTAGTTTAAGAACATAAGAACAGCCCCACTGGATCAGGCCATAGGCCCATCTAGTCCGGCTTCCTGTATCTCACAGCGGCCCACCAAATGCCCCAGGGAGCACAGCAGATAACAAGACCTGCAAGGCCTCCTGGGAATTGTAGTTTAAGAACATAAGAACAGTCCCACTGGATCAGGCCATAGGCCCATCTAGTCCGGCTTCCTGTATCTCACAGCGGCCCACCAAATGCCCCAGGGAGCACACCAGATAACAAGAGACCTGCAAGGCTTCCTGGGAATTGTAGTTAAGAACATAAGAACAGCCCCACTGGATCAGGCCATAGGCCCATCTAGTCCAGCTTCCTGTATCTCACAGCGGCCCACCAAATGCCCCAGGGAGCACACCAGATAACAAGAGACCTCATCCTGGTGCCCTCCCTTGCATCTGACATAGCCCATTTCTAAAATCAGGAGGTTGCACTTACACATCATGGCTTGTACCCCATAATGGATTTTTCCTCCAGAAACTTGTCCAATCCCCTTTTAAAGGCATCCAGGCCAAACACCATCACCACATGCTGTGGCAAGGAGTTCCACAGACCAACCACACACTGAGAAAAGAAATATTTTCTTTTGTCTATCCTAACTCCCAACACTCAATTCTAGTGGATGTCCCCTGGTTCTGGTGTTGTGTGAGAGTGTCAAGAGCATCTCCCTATCCACTCTGTCCATCCCCTGCATAATTTTGTATGTCTCAATCATGTCCCCCTTCAGGCGTCTCTTTTCTAGGCTGAAGAGGCCCAAAAGCTGTAGCCTTTCCTCATAAGGAAGGTGCCCCAGCCCCATAATCATCTTAGTCGCTCTCTTTTGCACCTTTTCCATTTCTACTGTGTCCTTTTTGAGATGTGGCGTCCAGAACTGGACACAATACTCCAGGTGTGGCCTTACCATAGATTTGTACAACGGCATTATAGTATTAGCCATTCTGTTCTCAAGATCTCTCTCCTGATCTGTCACAGACAGCTCAGAACCCATCAGCCTATATGGCAAGTTTTGATTTTTTGCCCCAATGTGCATGACTTTACACTTACTGACACTGAAGCGCATCTGCCATTTTGCTGACCACTCTGCCAGGATTTGTTTGCATCCCCCCCCCGCCCAAACTCACATGGCAAGAGAGGAGGGAACCCATAACCCCTTTTGTGTTGTCACTCCTTGTCTGTACTCTAAACTGATCCCTAGGGGATGGTGGGCAGGAGCCCAGTAGCATCCCGTTGTGGGACTACTCAAATGTTCCCTCCTGACTAAAGTGAGTGTGAAGTAATTCACATTGGAGTGGAAAAAAAAATCAAAACATATATAGGCTAATGGGTTCTGAGCTGTCTGTGACAGATCACAAGAGACATCTTGATGTAAGAACATATGAACATAAGAAGAGCCCCAGTGGATCAGCCCATCTAGTCCAGCTTCCTGTATCTCAGAGTGGCCCAGCAAATGCTTCAGGGAGCACACAAGACAATAAGAGACCTAAGTCCTGGTGCCGTTCCCTGCATCTGGCATTCTGAGGTAACCCACTTCTAAAATCAGTCAAACACATCATGTCTTGTAAATCATGATGGACATTTCCTCCAGAAATTTGTTCAATCCCTTTAAAGGCCAGATGTCACCATGATATCCTGTGGCAAGGAGTTCCACAGACTATCACGCTGAGTAAAGAAATATTTTCTTTTGTCTGTCCAACACTCAGTTTGAGCAGATGTCCTCTTGTTCTTGTGTTATGTGAGAGTGTAAAGAGCATCCACTCTGTCCATCCCGTGCATAATTTTGTATGTCTCAATCATGTCCCCCCTCAGGCGTCTCTTTTCTAGCCTGAAGAGGCCCAAACGCCGTAGTCTTTCCTCATAAAGAAGGTGCCCCAGCCCCGTAATCATCCTAGTTGCTCTCTTTTGCACCTTTTCCATTTCCACTATGTCTTTTTTGAGATACGGCGACCAGAACTGGACGCAATACTCCAGGTGTGGCCTTACCATAGATTTGTACAACGGCATTATAATACTAGCCGTTTTGTTCTTAATACCCTTCCTAATGATCCCAAGCATAGAATTGGCCTTCTTCACTGCCGCCGCACATTGGGTCGACACTTTCATCGACCTGTCCACCACCACCCCAAGATCTCTCTCCTGATCTGTCACAGACAGCTCAGAACCCATCAGCCTACATGTGAAGTTTTGATTCTATGCCCCAAGGTGCATGATTTTACACTTACCGATATTCAAAGGCTTCTACCATTTTGCTGCCCATTCTGCCAGTCTGGAGAGATCCTTCTGGAGTTTTCCACAATCACTTCTGGTCGTCACCACTGGGAAAAGTTTCGTGTTGTCTGCAAACTTTGCCACCTCATTGCTCAACCCTCTCTTTAGGTCATTTATGGACAGGTTGACAAGTACAGGTCACTTTTTCAAGTGGTGCTTCTCTTATATGTAGCAGAGGGAGAATAACCATCCCTCTTCACCCCAGCACAGTGTCTCGAACCAATCAGGGGCACACTTTTTATTTATTTACTTAAATAAATTTGATTTTGTCATGGGGGGGCTACAAAATTTGACCCCAGGTAGCAGATAGATGCCTTAGCGATGCCACTGGCTGGGGAGAAGCAGCAGAGCAAGTGGGTGGGGAGCCACTGGGGGGTCAGGCTTTCCCCGATTTTCACTTTTTAAAAAGCCTGGGTGTGATGTCACTTCCGAGTGTGATCTCACTTCTGGGGCATCATTCTGAGCTGGACGCCAGGCTGCACGATCATCAGCTATGACACTGCTAACACTGCACCCAGTGACACTGCCAGGGCTGCCCTGCTCCCAATGCCCTCATCGCGACCTGCAGCTCCTGTTGTGCTCCTGGCAGAGTCTGGCCAGCACTGAGCCGTGAACATGCTTTATGGCACGTTTATGACACCCAGCACCAGCTCAGACTGGGCCCTTAGAGAGCAATTCTAAAGCATGTGCCTGGGAGTAAGTGCCGTTGAACTCAGTGGGACTGACTTCTGAGCACCTGTGCCTAGCATTGGGCTGTTAATTACTACTGATGATGTTGTAATCTTCTAAGAAACTGTGAAGCAGTCCATTATGTTCATGCCCTCCCAGATGGACAAGTTGATCCCAACATTATCCCAAGAGCTGGTTATTATCCATTCTTTCCTCTGGACATTTCTGACATTTTCTGTGTTTCTTCAGCCTCCCCTCTGTGGCCTGATGACCAGTCTGAAGCTTCAGTTCCACTGTCCAGGAACTCCTTCCTATTGGGGAGTTACCAGCTGTGGACCCACAGATCGCTTTGGCACTGAGCCTGGCTGGGTGGGACCAAGTTCTTGGTGCTCCTCTTTGCTGCTGGGGCACTGGGTGTTGGGCACCTGCAGTTTTGAGCTTCTCCCAAAGACCTGGAGCCGGAGCGCGAGACTCAAGTGTGCACAATTACTTAGCATTTGCTTCAGATTGCCAGACCGAGCCTTGCAGAGGGGGAAACTGCCCTAGAGGGCACGTCTGCACTCATTAGCTGATGCCTCCTCATTCAAGGTGACAGCATCCATCTTCATCTCCAACCACAGCCTCGGGGTGCCTGTCCCGGCCCTTGTGATGAGGTGCAGTTAATAAGCTTCTGCCTTGAAGCCGTGGACAAGGGAAAGGGAGGTCTGGCATGTCTACAGGTCAGGCCTAGCATTGCTTTTTGTGACAACCAGCCGAGTGGCTCCGACTCCTTTTGCAGCATCTGTGGAAAGTCCATGGCTTCTTGCAGTGGATCCAAGCACACGCACCACATTGCGTGGTGTCACTGGATCCTGCTCCTACGCCCATGCCCTGCCTTTGCAGAGAGCAGTCTGGGCTGAAAACTGGGATCAGGTTTGCTGCCACACCTCAGCAGGTTGGCAGTCCCAGCTCTTTGTCTTCCCAGTGGCTTCTCTCTTTGCTTCGTTGCAAGGTTCCATCTGACACCCATTTATCACATGGATGGTGCCCCAAACCACCATTTCACTTTGTTTGTCTTTGCAATGCCCAATGCTTTCTTTGGCCTTTCTTGGGGTGCATGGTGGCGGTGCCCCAAGTTATCCTGTCGTCACTGTATCCAGAGCACCTCTTAACATCTGTAGTTGAAAACTTCTAGTCCTGAATGTCAGACAAAGGACACTGTCAGTTCAGCCATGAGGCAGGTGATGTGGATTGCAAACAAGTGGATTGTAAAGCATCTGAGCAGACAGCAGAATTGGGGGGCACTGCACCCTGAGCTTGCTGCCATCTCCCTCCAGCCCACTGCTGCCACCAGCGACCATGAACTGCTTTCTGCTTGCCTGTGTGAGAAGCAGAACTTCCACATCCTTTCCTGGCTCCCTGTGCAGTTTCCTGAAGGATTTCCTTCAGAATTTCCTGTCTAAGACAGGGGGTTGGACTAGATGACCCTTCCAACTCTATGATTCTATGAAGTGCAGGGCTTCCAGCTATCTGGAGGAGGGGTTTTGACAGGAGGCCCACATCATCTCTCTGACACTGTGACAGGGGCTGGGAAAAAAAGAATTAATTTACCATTTAAAATTTGAATAAATTTGAATAAATTTACATAAATGAATATATTAGAGATGGAACTTCTATGAATGAATGAAGGTCTTGCAGTAGCTCAAGGCCTATAAAAAGCCTTGCACAAAGCAAGGCCAGCCTTTCCTTTGCTGCCACTGCTGCTTCACCAACGTGAAACAGCAAGTAGTGGAGGGAGCCCTCATCCCACAGCTCAGCTGAGAGGTCAGACAGTCGTCTTCTTGCTGAGAACAGTTGCGTCAGGCCAGCACGAGCTCCAGCAAGTCTCTGGAGGGCCAGAGGCTCATTGGAGACTGGGGGTCCCTGAGGGCCTGATTGCGAGCCTCTGAAGGCTGCAAGTGGCCCCCGGGCCAGGGTTTGGGCACCCCTGATCTGGAGTATTGCATCCAGTTCTGGTGGCCACACCTCAGAATAGTGGAACTGGAAAAGATGCAAAACAATGACTGGACTGAGGCACCTTCCCTATGAGGAAAGGCTACAACGTTTGGGGCTCTTTAGTCTAGAAAAGAGGTGCCTGAGGGGGGACATGATTGAGACATACAAAATTATGCAGGGGATGGACAGAGTGCATAGGGAGATGCTCTTTACACTCTCACATAACACTGGAACCACCAGCTCCACTAAAACTGAGCGTTGAGAGAGTCACGACAGACAAAAGACAGACACTTGCGTGTGATCTGGCCTCCTTGCTGCCTTGCTTTGGTACCAGCAATAGACAAGCTGTTTTCTGCTATACCTTCCCTGAGAGTGTTAAATTGGGATGTAGCCCGCCAGGTAAGGAACCTCACACTGCCTTTGTGGGTTTAAGGGCAACATGATCCTGACTGGCAGGGCGTCTTGCCTCCTCCCTGGAGACACAAGATGCGGATTTCTCCAACACAAAATGATTTACATTCCAAAAACAGCTCAAATGACTCTTTCTGCACCAAACTAATCTCTAATTCATTTCCCTTCAGACCTGATGATAAGCAGATAGATCTTGTGTTTCAAGTGTACATTTTTTAAAAAAATCAGAGCAGATGAAGAATTTTTAAATGAGCAATACAAAAATGGGCAGCTCAGTCCTATCTATTCCCTGAGCTGATGCAGCCATGCAAACGCAGCATGGGGAGGGAAGCTCATTTGTTCCCTTGCCCTAGGACAGGGGTGCCCAAACCCCAGCCCAGGGGCCACGTGCAGCCCTTGGCCCTCCAGAGGCTTGCTGGAGCCCATGCTGGCCTGATGCAACTGCTCCCAGCATGAGGGCAACTGTTCGACCTCTTGTGTGAGCTGTGGGATGAGGGCTCCCTCCACTGCTTCCTTACATCTGTGGTGCAGTAGCAGCAAAGGAGAGGCCGGCCTTGCTCTGTGCCAGGCCTTTTATAGGCCTTGAGCTATCACAAGACCTTCATTCATTCATATGAGTTCCATCTCTAATATATTCATTTATGTAAATTTATTCAAATATGAAATGTAAATTAATTCTTTTTTTTCCCTGCCCCCCAACACAGTGTCAGAGAGATGATCTGGTCCTCCTGTCAAAATGTTTGGACACCCCTGCCCTGGGGAAGCCTTTATAGCCTCCTTGGATCTAGTCGGACCAGTACCACTGATTTTGCTGGCACAGGTCTGAACGCCCTTGGAAGGTGGATCGCGGCCAGGAGGCAGACAGGATGTTGGCAGTACTGGTGCTGCTGATACTGCCCCCTTGCCAGCCTCAATTAACCCTCCTCCCTGCCCTGGTCTCACCCTATCCCATTTCACCCCTCCCATCCCCACCCACTGCCCACCCCTATGCCAACTCATAGAATCACAGAGTTGGAGGGGACCCACTAAGTCCTCTAGTCCAACCCCCTGCCTGTCACAGGAAATCCTTCTAGAGCACCTGCAGCAGGTGCCTGTTGAGCCTCTGCTTGAAGACCTCCAGGAAGGGAGAAGCCACCCTCTCACTGCCAAACTGCCCTGGCCATCAAAACTCTTCCTGACGTCCAGTCGGAATCTGCTGGCTTGCAGTTTGTGCTCACTGGATCTCGTCCTACTCTCAGAGGCAGCCGAGAACAAAGCTGTTCCTTCTCCCATATGCAGCCCTTCAGGAATTCCTAGCACTCCATCTCAGGACAGGGGTAGAGCAAGCGCCTCACCCCCCCCCCCCGCCGCCCCCGCCTTCCTCCCAGTTCCGCTGGCGGAAGCAATGGGGCCAGGGACAGCCTTCGCCTTCAGGACCGCGGACAGCGCCAAGCCTCCCACCGCCCGCGCCTGCCCTGCTTCAGCACCATGGACAGGCGCGCCTGACTCCTTCCGCCACGACGGGAGCCGGTTGGCTTGAGGCTCAGCAGAGCAGGCAGCCCCTTCGTGGAACCCGTGACTGGTCTCCACTCCAAGGAACTTTCCAAGAGGGCGCAAAAGGGGACTGCCAGCCAAAAAGGCGAGCATCCGGGGTGGGTGGTTTTAGGCAATGCCACATGTCTAAGTATACAAAGAACGGCCTGGTCCGATGGGTGCCTCGTGCTGGTGGACCACCAGAGCACCTGGCACAGCAGTCCTGCTCCGTTCTTAGTGCACTCCCACTGGGGTGAGGCCCAGAGAGGCCTGCAGATCAGCGTCGAGGGACCGCAGCTGGTGGAAAGGCTGGCATGAGGGAGGATCAGAGCAGGAAACAGGGCAGGGCAGGGGTGGATTGGGAACAGGAAGGGGCAGGTCATGGTGGCAGCAGTGGCTGCAGGATCCTGAGTGCCCACCCTGGGTCTGACATGCCCCTGCAGCATTTCAGGTCTGTGCCAGCCAAGGAGCAGTAGGGAAGTAACACTTTTCATGACTTGCCTGCCCCCAGAAGGCCCACAGGATGCAGTGGGTGCTGCCACAGTGTCCCTGTAGCGCATAGGCCAGCCCTGGACAGGATGAGGCCATGTAGGCAGTAGCACTTTAGCCAGCACTAAGGCTGCATCTTTCAGGAGAACAAATGCCTGAGACCCCACTCCCCCCCCCCCCGCTCATGAAATTCTAGGGCATGGTGTGTGTCTGCCCCCCAGTCACCAGAGCCCTCACAGGCCCCCTTCCCACCCAGTGCTTCAGGGTCAGCTTGTCCAGGCATCTTCCCTCTCATGCTGAGGCTGGGAGTGGGGAATCGCCTTCATGCTCCTCTCCTGAGCTGGTCTGTTGGTGGCCACCAGTTGCCATAGATACCTGAACGGTATCTATGGTGTCACCATCATGCACTGACCTTGAGGTATGAACAAGCTGCATTGCTGAGGCTCTACCAGAGAAGTGGAAGCCTGGCCTTGGCCCCTAGCTCTTTGGGGGGTGGGGATCACCTACCTCTCTGAACCCCCCCCCGAACCAAGAAGGCTGGCCCCACAGAGAGAGAGAGAGAGAGCCTCTTCTCAGACAGCACAGGATCTGGAAGGCATGGGGCTAAGAGGTGGAAGCGACACACATATACACAACCCTTCCTTACCAGGGACAGTGTGGAGGGGTTGCACTTCCCCGTGGGACTTCTGAACTAGGTGAGCTGGTTTGCACCAGATGCCAGTTACCTATTAGGTCATCAACCTGCATCTGCTTTTTATGCCAGTGGAGTGAAAATGTGCCATCAAGCTGGCTGTCTTGACTCAGTGCTGCAGCTCTCCTCTGACTCAAAGCCTCTACTGAGGACACTTCAACAGAAGTCAATTTCCCCCCAGCACCACCAGTGAGCCTTCCCGCTTTGGCCCCAGCCAGAATGGAATCCAGAGCCCAGGTCTACCCACCACTGATCACAGACTCAAGCAAGGGCCTTTCATTTTCCAAAAGCTTCCTCAAGGGCTTGATGGCAGCCTGCATGCCAACTCTCTGGGAGCTTCCAGAGCAATGTCTGCACTTGCTTTGGGTTCTGAATCCAATCTGCAGTCCAATCCAAACTGAGCATGGGCAATGGTGGGTCCCGGTTCCACTGCCAGTGGCCGTATTTGAGCCACTGTGCAAACAAGGGTGGAGCCGGAGGCCTGTCACCTGACTGAGCTACCTCTGGCCCCCAAAGTAAACTGGTGACAGGGGTGGGGTGGGTAGAATGGGGCGGGGGTTGGGGCAAGGCAGAGGGCTTGTGCCACGACCTTGACTCCCTGCCCCGCATGAATACCTGTGGCCCTGCCTGGAGCAGGATGTGTGCACATTCTGTTGTCAGGATCCTCTGTAGACCCTCTTCAGTGCAGAACATCTTTGCCTTTCTTGTCTTCAGAAAAGGCCCGGGAAACACATGGAACGAAGTCGTGCAGTGAGCTCTGCCACACTGGAGGGATCTTAACCTGACTTAGGCGCCTTAGGGAGGGGTGAAAGGGGGAAACTAGCAGCCCAGAGGCTGAAGGGGGCAACAAAAGAAATCAGAATTGGCCCTAAAGCAGTGTTTCTCAAATAGTGGGTCAGAACCCACTAGGTGGGTTGCGAGCCAATTTCAGGTGGGTCCCCATTCATTTCAATATTTTATTTTTAATATATTAGACTTGATGCTACCCTGGTATGTGACTGCATTTGGAGAAATGTTACAGACCTGTACTTTGAACAAGCTAATGTGTATATTCTTTTAGCAAATGGGATGTACTCCTGGGTAAGTGTGGTAGGATTGCAGCTTGGGATTATTAAAAAATTCCCTGCTTGATGATGTCACTTCTGGTCATGACATCACTTCCGGCGGGCCCTGGCAGATTCTCATTCCAAAAAGTGGGTCCCAGTGCTAAATGTGTGAGAACCACTGCCCTAAAGCAAATAGAAGGTGATCCTCCCTGAGGTGCTGGGAGAAGAGAGCTGCTGATATCTCAGATGTGTGGCAGCAATCCTGGCCTTGTCTCTGCTTCCCCCCTTAATTTCAGGCACTTCTCCCCCCTCCCCAGCTTCTGGGATGTCTCAGCGGCTGCTGAGGCAACCTCCTCCAAGAGCCCTTGTCCTTTTTGGGTTCATCTCCAAAGAGCCACAGGTCAGGGCAGCAAGGCAAAAATGGGGGTTCTCTGCCTTTGCACTTGCCCCCCCCCCCAAAAAAAATAGTCCTAGTGAGACTTGCTGCTGGAACAGGTTTGTGCCAGCCACCTGGGCACCGTAGCCCACCTGACCAGGCCAGAAGTCTGAGAGAGAAGTCCAGGTGGCTGCAGGCCATCCATCAGAAAAGCCCACAGCACCATCAACCCATAATGCCACAAGGTTCCCCTGGGCAAAGTCACAAAAGGACTTAAAAAGAGCCCTGTTCTATCAGGCCAAGACCCATCTAGTTCAGCTTCCTGCATCCCACAGTGGCCCACCAGATGCCTCAAGGAGCACTCAAAACAGGATGCTTGCATCTCGCTGCCACTCCCCTGCATCTGGCATTCTACTGACCCTCACACACCCTCTACGAAGATACCAGACTGCACTTGGGTTTAACTTGGGCCACTATTAGACACAAATGACCAATTTGTGAAGCATGAAACCTATTGAACACAGTCCCTGCCTCATCAGTCTGGGGTAGGTGTCAGTCTGCCAACCACGGCCAACTTGAACGACAGAAAAAATTTCTACCTGGCCCTCACAAGCAACCAGCTAATCTCAGACTGCACATACACATCATGGCTTATAACCCGTGATGGGCCTTTGCTCCAGAAATCTGTCCAATCCCCTCTTAAAGGCATCTAGGTCAGATGCCGTCACCACATCCTGTGGCAAGGTGTTCCACAGACCAACCACACCCCGAGTAAAGAAATATTTTCTTTTGTCTGTCCTAACCCTCCCAACACTCAATTTTAATGCATGTCCCCTGGTTCTGGTGTTATGTGAGAGTGTAAAGAGCATCTCCCTATCCACTCTGTCCATCCCCTGCATAATTTTGTATGTCTCAATCATGTCCCCCCTCAGGCGCCTCTTTTCTAGGCTGAAGAGGCCCAAACACCGTAGCCTTTCCTCATAAGCAGAAGCGCGCCTAACCCTAACCCTAACCCTTTCCTCTGCAGAAGCTCATGTGGCCTCTGGGACACCAAGTGCCTCTGGGAACGAAATACCAGGTAAGGCACCGCGAGTTTAGCATCTGGGAGAGAAGAAGGCAAGTGGACCTCTGAGTTTTGAAGAAGGAGAGGAGGACGACGAGAAGGAGAAGGTAAATGTACTCTTTCTAACTTTTTGTCTTTCTAACTCCTTGTCTTCTAACTTTAACTTTAAATCAACCTTAAATCAACATTGAAAGTTAGCTTTACCTAAGTTAGCACCTAATCTAACCTAAGGGAGGGAATCTAAGGTCCAGCGAGGTGGAGCACAGGAGCTAGGTGAGGGCACTAAAAATAAATACATAGGTGTGTACATAGGTCTGCTCTGAGCAGGAGCAGAGTCTTACTCATGAGTAAGAGCCCAAGGGTCAGGCACTTGGGAAAATAAATAAAACAGAGGAGGATAAAGTGGAAAGCAAGTTTTTCTACTTTGTTTTAAATTAACCCTATACTTAACCCAAGTTGAACTAAGTTAGAACATAACCTAAACAGTTCAGTAAATTGGGACACAGGATCTAGGTGAGATCAATAAATAAATAAACAAACAAACAAACTCAAATAAAAACTAACTTGAGGTTAAAAAACAGTCCTACCTAAGAGAACTGAACTAGGGTAAGAGGGTAAGAACCTAGGAAGGGCCAGTTCCCAATCACCCAGGCAATTTAGCATAGTCAGTGACCTTTAGGAGGTGATAAGAGCCCCATTAGGCTAATCCAAGCAACCCATTCAGGGGCCTGCAGAGTGGATTAAGCCCATTGTAGGGGCCCACCCCTGGAGGGGCCTGGAGCAGGCTTGTTCCACCCCCAGGGAGGCCTCAGATTGGCAGGAGGGGGGAGGGGTTCCAGCACCCTTGTCCTCCTCCTTAGCGGAGCTGCCACCCCTGGCTTGGGAGCAGGAGATGTTCACCCCACAGCTCCCTGCTTCACACTGCCTGCCTCTCATCCCTGGCCTCCCTGTTTTACGGAGCAAGCCCGCCCCTTTTGGCCCCTCCCCTTCCTCCAGGTGGGGCAGAAAAGGCCTTTCCTGTGCCTGGCTTGTTTCCTGCAATGTTCCTTGTTTGCCTTGCAGCCCCCTCTGTCTGTTTGGGGTGAGCCAACCTTCTTTGCACCCCTCAAGGACAGGGAAGCCTCCCCACCCTGGGCATGGGGTGCCTGCTCCAGGGTAAGTCGGGGGTCAGGGAATCTGGGAGGGGCCCCGACACCCATCAACAGCCTTTTGTCTTTTTGAGCTTTCGTAATTTCACCTGGGAAGACCAGACCGCCTTTCAATCAGCAAGGAGGGAGGGAGGAGGAGCTAGCTACAGGTATAAAGCTAGTGCCTGCCACAGCGTGAACCTCTCTGCAGAAGCACGCCTGGCCTCTGGGACATCCAGTGCCTGGTACAAAGTGCCAGGCAAGGCACCGCGAGTTTAGCATCTGTGCGAGTTCAGCAGCAGGGCGAGGAAGCCAGGGCCCCAGACACCGCCCATTCTCTTCCCTTGAGAAGAGGGCTGCTAACCAGTGTAGGGTTTTTAAGTACCCCTAAATATTGTGTTGGCAACCTTCAGTCTCAAAAGACTCTGGTATAACGCTCTGAAAGGTGGTTCTGGAACAGCATCTAGTGTGGCTGAAAAGACCAATCCGGGAGTGACAGTCCCTTCCACACCGGGAGCAAGTGCAGTCTGTCCCTGGTCTGTCTCCCTGGCTATGGGCCTTCCTTCTTTGCCTCTTAGCCTCAGACTGTTGGCCAAGTGTCTCTTCAAACTGGGAAAGGCCATGCTGCACAGCCCTAAATAAAAATGACAAAAACACCTATGCAGTCAGACAGCCAGCAGCAGGGCGGGGGCTATCCAGTGTTTTGCATCGAGTGCCACATGTATGGCTATATGCCACTGGGGCATAAGTCATTGGTGTGTCCTCGGTGCAAGGAGCACACACATGGGTGTGTCCCAGGGTCCGCTCCCTTGAAGCCTTGTTGCCCGACGTGGAGAAGCAGAGGCAGGCAGAGTAGGACCATAGGGAGACTTCCGGGGACGATCAGGCTTCGTACCAACCTCAGGCGTGCAGCTCCTCAGCTGCCTGGGTGGGAAGTCTCGGGGCTGGAGGATGTCATCTTGGAGAGGAGGGAAACAATCCCCTAGGAGGGACCCCTTTTCCAGGGCCAGTATCTGAACGTACTCAGGATACTCCTCGGCAGGAGGGGGGTCAGGGGCTTCTTGTAGTGGGGATTCGATTATTAGAAACATACAGAGGGGGGCTTGCGACGGATGTGAGGACTGCATGGCGACTTGCCTGCCTGGTGCGAAGGTTGCAGACATTACTTCTCGTCTAGAAAGGCTGGTAGACAGTGCTGGGGAGAAGGTAGCAGTTGTGGTGCATGTCGGCACCAACGACGTGGGCAAGTGTAGCTGGGAGGTCCTGGAGCCCAAATTAGGCTATTAGGTAGGGAGCTGAAAGCCAGGACCTCAAAGGTGGTGTTCTCTGAAGTGCTACCTGTTCCACGCGCAGGGCCAGCTAGGCAGGCGGAGATCAGGGGTCTCAATGCGTGGATGAGATGGTGGTGTAGGGAGGAGGGGTTTAGATTTGTTAGGCACTGGGGAACGTTTTGGGACAAGCGGGGCCTGTACAACAGGGACGGGCTTCAGTTGAACCAGAATGGAACCAGACTGCTGGCACATAACATTAAAAAGGTGGCAGAGCAGCTTTTAAACTGAACCCTGGGGGAAGGCCAACAGGAGCCAAGGGGCATCCAGTTTGGGACTCCTCATCCCTATGGGATGAGGATGGGGAGGTTAGAGAACAAGAAGACAAAGGTAGAGTAGGAGAAGAAATTGGGAATGGTAGCGTGATGGGATGTGATAGACGGTTTGGCACAGTGAGAGGATGGGAACAAAGGAGAGCATAAGCAGCCCATCCTGGTGCATTCCATGTACAAATGCTTTTATGCAAATGCCCAAAGTCTCCAAGCAAAGATGGGAGAACTGGAATGTCTGGTGACAAGGGCAAACACTGACATAGTAGGCATAACAGAAACCTGGTGGAATGCGGAGAATCAGTGGGATACGGCAATCCCGGGCTATAAACTCTACAGGAGGGACAGGGAGGGGTGTGTTGGAGGTGGGGTGGCCATTTATGTTAAGGAACGGATAGAAACCAGCAAAGTAGACATTGAAGGTGAGTCTGACTCCACCATAGAATCTCTGTGGGTTAAATTACCAGGCCTGAGGAGTGATGTAATACTGGGGGCATACTATCGTCCTCCAGACCAGAAATCGGGAGGGGACCTTGAAATGAGGAAACAGATCAGGGAGGTGACAAGGAGGGAAAGGGTTGTAATCATGGGGGACTTCAGATATCCTCATATAGACTGGGTCAATTTGTGTTCTGGTCAAGAAAAGAAGACCGGATTCCTTGACATGCTAAATGAATATGCTTTAGAGCAGCTAGTCACGGAGCCCACCAGAAGACTGGTGACTCTGGTGACTCTGGATTTAATATTGTGCGGTACTCAGGACCTGGTTAGAGATATCAATGTTACAGAGCCACTGGGGAACAGTGATCATGCTGTGATCCGTTTCGACATGCATGTCAGGGGAAGAATGCCAGACAAATCTCTCACAAAAACCCTTGACTTCTGACGGGTGGACTTCCCTCAAATGAGGAGGCTGGTTAGAAGGAGGTTGAAAGGGAAGGTAAAAAGAGTCCAATCTCTCCAGAGTGCATGGAGGCTGCTTAAAACAACAGTAATAGAGGCCCAGCAGAGGTGTATACCGCAAAGAAAGAAGGATTCCACTAAATCCAGGAGGGTGCCCTCATGGCTAACGAGCCAAGTTAGAGAGGCTGTAAAGGGCAAGGAAGCTTCATAAGAACAGCTCCACTGGATCAGGCCATAGGCCCATCTACTCCAGCTTCCTGTATCTCACAGCCATCAGAGTGCCCATGTTCTGTAAATGGAAGTCTTGCCCTAATGAGGAGAATAAAAAGGAAAATAAACTGTGGCAAAAGAAATGTAAGAAGATGATACGGGAGGCCAAGATATGAGGAATGCATGGCCAGCAACATTAAGGGGAATAATAAAAGCTTATTTAAATAAGTTAGAAGCAGGAAACCCGCCAGAGAAGCGGTTGTCCCTCTGGATGATGAGGGAGGGAAAGGGGAGATAAAAGGAGACTTAGAGATGGCAGAGAAATTGAATGAGTTCTTTGCATCTGTCTTCACGGCAGAAGACCTTGGGCAGATACCGCTGCCCGAACGGCCCCTCCTGACCGAGGAATTAAGTCAGATAGAGGTTAAAAGAGAAGATGTTTCAGACCTCATTGATAAATTAAAGATCAATAAGTCACTGGGCCCTGATGGCATCCACCCAAGGGTTATTAAGGAATTGAAGAATGAAGTTGCAGACCTCTTGATTAAGGTATGCAACTTGTCCCTCAAAACGGCCATGGTGCCAGAAGATTGGAGGATAGCAAATGTCACGCCTATTTTTAAAAAGGGAAAGAGGGGGGAACCCGGGAAACTATAGGCCGGTCAGCCTAACATCCATACCGGGTAAGATGGTGGAATGCCTCATCAAAGATAGGATCTCAAAACACATAGACGAACAGGCATTGATGAGGGAGAATCAGCATGGCTTCTGTAAGGGTAAGTCTTGCCTCACAAACCTTATAGAATTCTTTGAAAAGGTCAACAGGCACGTGGATGCGGGAGAACCCGTGGACATTATATATCTGGACTTTCAGAAGGCGTTTGACACGGTCCCTCACCAAAAGCTACTAAAAATCTCCACAGTCAGGAATTAGAGGGCAGGTCCTCTACTGGACTGAGACCTGGTTGAAGACCAGGAACATAAAAACAGCCCCACTGGATCAGGAAATGGCATGCAGTGTCCTCACATGGCTGTACATCCATGACCTTGGTTGTATATATACTTGATACACCAAGGATCTTCACAAGAGCCAAAGACCACCAAGTTCAACAAGATCACCATCAACAAGCTGGGTTTCGAATGGGGGGGGGAGAGGGGGACAACGATACAGGAAGCAATGCAAGGAGCGTAAAACCCAAACACCCAGGTTGATGTGTGTGGAGAGCGTCCAAAATCGACCTGCCTTCCCTCCAACCTGCACTTGGCCTACCCCCCTAAGCAGGCCTCCCCTTCCCCCAGGAGATGCCATTGACCAGTTACACCCCACCAGCAGGACCCACAGAGACACAGGCACCAGCTTGGACTGCAGGGAGTCAACTTTATTCGAAGGAACTGTCACAAGTGGCTGGAAGGGAGTTCCTGCGGTTGACAAGGTGGCCGGGAGGCAGCTGGTTCCCCTCAATGGTACTGATGTGGCAGAGCTTGGGCCATGGCACCCACCAGCTTGTGAAAGGAACCCTGGACCTCCGGGGTGAACTCCTTGCCAAAGTGGGCTGCCTTTGACGATGATAATGTTGCCCAGAAGCTGGAAGAGAAGAGGAGGCCATGAAGCCGTCTGCTTGTGGAGCCTGAGGCCTGCCCTGCCCCACAGCTGTCTGCCTCGCTTGCCCTGCACGGAGCCGCAGCCAGCCACAAGCTGCTCCTTTTGGGGAGAGCTGGAGGGGGGAGGACGGCTGGGCTTCCCCACCCAAAAAGTCCAGGAGTGGGGCTTTCTCAGGGTGGCGTTCTTGAGGGGTGACTAGGCTCCCTTCACAGCCAGGCCTCCCACTCAGTGGACGGAGCCAGACATGTGCAGGTGTTTCCTCTACTCCAAAGAGTAGCATGTGAACGGACACCGAAGGCCCAGGCAGGCTCTGCCTCTCCATCCGGCCACTTTATGTCATCCTTAGCTTGCAACAGCCAGCACTGCTGTGAGAGTGTTAGTTTGGAAAAAAGCCCCAGAGAAGTTAGAAGGGAGCGCAGAAGAAAGTGCAAAGGACGGCCGGAGCAAACCGCCTCCTGCCTGGGTTCTCCACTAAGCCTCACTGAGGTCACAGGCGGAGTCATTCCTCCCCGCCCCCCACCCCAACCGGCCAGGAAAGCAACACCTAGCACAGAAGTGCACCGTGGTTCTTCTGCCTCTCACGTGCACACACACCTCAACCCTCTTGTTGTTGAACCCCCGTGGATTTGTGGAGCACTCAACCCACCCCAGACTAAGTCCGGCGGAGAACGTTGGGGGTGTTAAGCATCACCCTTCACAGACGAGAGGGGGAGCTTGTGGTTGTGGTGACAGCTGGGCCAGCGAGGAGTAGGACCCGGCCACCCTTTTCCTCCCTCAATCAAGGCAAGCTGCCTAGCAAGGGGGGCACCTCACCTTGAAGTTCTCAGGGTCCGCACGCAGCTTTTCACGGTGCAGGACACTCAGCTTGGCAAACGTCTCCTTGGTGTTGTCCAGGTTCTTGATGGCATCTCCAAAGGAGGTGAGCACCTTCTTGCCATGCTCTTTGACCCTGGCATTGGCAAGGATGCTGTCAGCACTGGAAATGTTCCCAAAGTGGCCAAAGAACCTCTGGGTCCAGGGGTACACAATCAGGACGCTGCAGGTAGGGAGAGAGAAAGGCACAAAGGGGTTAGGTTTCGGGGGCGGGGAGGAGGAGGCACTCCCAACTGACCCCAGGTAACAGCCAAGTCACAAGGCCTTCCCTAAATGTACTAGGCCAGGCACTCGCCACCAATTTCTGCCACATTGACCTTGGCCCAAAGGCTAGTGATGAGCTTCTTCTCGTCTCCAGTCCAGTGCACCATGGTGGAGGATGGAGGGTCAGGAAGGTCACTCGGCTGTGCAGCAGAAGTGTCTGAGCTGAGCAGAGGTCTCAGCAAGGTCTTTATACCCTGTGCCAAAGCTCCTCCTCACTCCAGGTGGGTGCAATCATTGGGTGGAGCTATGAGCGGGGCGGGGGGGGGGAGAACCATGGCTTGGTGGAGCTGGGGAGAAGCAGGCAGCCTGTCCTGGGGTGTGGCTCTCTCTGGGGAGCAGGAGGTCCAGATAGCAAAGCCGGTTGCAGCCACCTCCATTGCCAGCAGGGTTTATCAGTCCTGGAACGAGCAGCACTGGAAAGATCTGTCCACAACATGGCAGGGAAAGAGGCCCTCTTTGCCTGGGGCTGATAGCAGGGTGCCACCCATGGGTGACAAAGGCATCTTGTGTCAACGGACACAGGGGAGCGCCCACTGCAGCCGGTCCTCATTCACTTGGGCTCTTGTGACCCAGTATTCCTGACCTGAGGCCCAGGCCAAACTCAGCCCACCAAGATGGCCCCCAAATGGGTGTTTGCATTCTCAAAACCCGAACATAAGAATATAAGAACAGCCCCACTGGATCAGGCCACAGGCCCATCTAGTCCAGCTTCCTGTATCTCACAGCGGCCCACCGAATGCCCCAGGGAGCACACCAGATAACAAGAGACCTCATCCTGGTGCCCTCCCTCGCATCTGGCATTCTGACATGGCCCATTTCTAAAATCAGGAGGTTGCGCATACACATCATGGCTTGGACCCCGTCATGGATTTTTCCTCCAGAAACTTGTCCAATCCCCTTTTAAAGACGTCCAGGCCAGTTGCCATCACCACATCCTGTGGCAAGGAGATCCACAGACCAACCACACGCTGAGTAAAGAAATACTTTCTTTTGTCTGTTCTAACTCTCCCAACACTCAATTCTAGTGGATGTCCCCTGGTTCTGGTGTTATGTGAGAGTGTAAAGAGCATCTCCATATCCATCCCCTGCATAATTTTGTATGTCTCAATCATTTCCCCCCTCAGGCATCTCTTTTCTTGACTGAAGAGGCCCAAACGCCGCAGCCTTTCCTCATAAGGAAGGTGCCCCAGCCCAGTAATCATCCTAGTCGCTCTCTTTTGCACCTTTTCCATTTCCACTGTGTCTTTTTTGAGATGTGGCGACCAGAACTGGACACAATACTCCAGGCGTGGCCTTACCATCGATTTGTACAACAGCATTATAATATTAGCCGTTTTGTTCTCAATACCTTTTCTAATGATCCCAAGCATAGAATTGGCCTTCTTCACTGCTGCTGCACATTGAGTAGACACTTTCATCGACCTGCCCACCACCACATCCCAAGATCTCTCTCCTGATCTGTCACAGACAGCTCAGAACCCATCAGCCTACATGTGAAGTTTTGATTCTATGCCCCAAGGTGCATGATTTTACACTTACCGATATTCAAAGGCTTCTACCATTTTGCTGCCCATTCTGCCAGTCTGGAGAGATCCTTCTGGGGCTCTTCACAATCACTTCTGGTCGTCACCACTGGGAAAAGTTTGGTGTCGTCTGCAAACTTAGCCACGTCACTGCTTAAGCCTGTCTCCATGCACTGATTCATGCAGGTTCCAGCGGATGCAGCCTGCATCAGGTGGTTCTAGGAGGGATTTCCCTCTCCACACCCACTTCCCATTCCCTTTGCTCGGAGCAGCAGCAAATTCGGACCTGCCTGCCGCCCCCCCATGTCATTTCTCAACATTTCCCTTTGAAAATTAGGTTCTTTAGCTCAGCCAATTGCACTGCTCTCGCCCAAGGGGAAGGCGCCTCCATGGGACTCCCCACAGCCAGCCCTCCTCCACTACGCAGGGCTTGAAAAGGTATTGAGAACATAAGAACATAAGAACAGCCCCACTGGATCAGGCCATAGGCCCATCTAGTCCAGCTTCCTGTATCTCACAGCGGCCCACCAAATGCCCCAGAGAGCACACCAGATAACAAGAGACCTGCAAGGCTTCCTGGGAATTGTAGTTAAGAACATAAGAGCAGCCCCACTGGAGCAGGCCACAGGCCCATCTAGTCCAGTTTCCTGTATCTCACAGCGGCCCACCAAATGCCCCAAGGAGCACACCAGATAACAAAAGACCTGCAAGGCTTCCTGGGGATTGTAGTTAAGAACATAAGAGCAGCCCCACTGGATCAGGCCATAGCCCCATCTAGTCCAGCTTCCTGTATCTCACGGGGGTCCACCAAATGCCCCAGGGAGCACACTAGATAACAAGAGACCTGCAAGGCCTCCTGGGAATTGTAGTTTAAGAACATAAGAACAGCCCCACTGGATCAGGCCATAGGCCCATCTCGTCCAGCTTCCTGTATCTCACAGCGGCCCACCAAATGCCCCAGGGAGCACACCAGACAACAAGAGAACTCATCCTGGTGCCCTCCCTTGCATCTGGCCTTCTGACATAACCCATTTCTAAAATCAGGAGGTTGCGCATACACATCATGGCTTGTACCCCGTCATGGATTTTTCCTCCAGAAACTTGTCCAATTCCCTTTTAAAGGCGTCCAGGCTAGACGCCATCATCACAACCTGTGGGAAGGAGTTCCACAGACCGACCACACGTTGAGTAAAGAAATATTTTCTTTTGTCTGTTCTAACTTTCCCAACACTCAATTTTAGTGGCTGTCCCCTGGTTCTGGTGTTATGTGAGAGTGTAAAGAGCATCTCCCTATCCACTCTGACCATCCCCTGCATAATTTTGTATGTCTTAATCATGTCTCCCCTCAGGCGCCTCTTTTCTAGGCTGAAGAGGCCCAAACACCGTAGCCTTTCCTCATAAGGAAGGTGCCCCAGCCCCGTAATCATCTTAGTCGCTCTCTTTTGCACCTTTTCCATTTCCACTATGTCTTTTTTGAGATGCGGCGACCAGAACTGGACACAATCCTCCAGGTGTGGCCTGGAGGAAAAATCCATGATGGGGTACAAGCCATGATGTGTATGTGCAACCTCCTGATTTTAGAAATGGGTTATGTCAGAATGCCAGACGCAAGGGAGGGCACCAGCATGCAGGTCTCTTGTTATCTGGTGTGCTCCCTGGGGCATTTGGTGGGACGCTGTGAGATACAGGAAGCTGGACTAGATGGGCCTATGGCCTGATCCAGTGGGGCTGTTCTTATGTTCTTAACTACAATTCCCAGGAGGCCTTGCAGGTCTCTTGTTATCTGGTGTGCTCCCTGGGGCATTTGGTGGGCTGCTGTGAGATACAGGAAGATGGGACTAGATGGGCCTGTGGCCAGATCCAGTGGGGCTGTTCTTATGTTCTTATGCCAGTACTCCCATTTATCTTGGAGATTTTCACCCATGGACACCTTGGACCTTAGAGACACTACATGGAATCAGAAGAATTACCCTTGTCCTGGGGGGGGAGAGGGTGACAACGACACAGGAAGCCATGCAAGGAGCGTGAAACCCAAACACCCAGGTTGATGTGTGTGGAGAGCGTCCAAAATCGACCTGCCTTCCCTCCAACCTGCACTTGGCCTACCCCCCTAAGCAGGCCTCCCCTTCCCCCAGGAGATGCCATTGACCAGTTACACCCCACCAGCAGGACCCACAGAGACACAGGCACCAGCTTGGACTGCAGGGAGTCAACTTTATTCGAAGGAACTGTCACAAGTGGCTGGAAGGGAGTTCCTGCGGGTGACAAGGTGGCCGGGAGGCAGCTGGTTCCCCTCAATGGTACTGACGTCCCAGAGCGTGGCTCTCGGCACCCACCAGCTTGCGATAGGCAGCCTGGACCTCCGGGGTGAACTCCTTGCCAAAGTGGGCTGCCTAGCCGATGATGATGAGGATGTTGCCCAGAAGCTGGAAGAGAAGAGGAGGCCATGAAGCCGTCTGCTTGTGGAGCCTGAGGCCTGCCCTGCCCCACAGCTGTCTGCCTCGCTTGCCCTGCACGGAGCCGCAGCCAGCCACAAGCTGCTCCTTTTGGGGAGAGCTGGAGGGGGGAGGACGGCTGGGCTTCCCCACCCAAAAAGTCCAGGAGTGGGGCTTTCTCAGGGTGGCGTTCTTGAGGGGTGACTAGGCTCCCTTCACAGCCAGGCCTCCCACTCAGTGGACGGAGCCAGACATGTGCAGGTGTTTCCTCTACTCCAAAGAGTAGCATGTGAACGGACACCGAAGGCCCAGGCAGGCTCTGCCTCTCCATCCGGCCACTTTATGTCATCCTTAGCTTGCAACAGCCAGCACTGCTGTGAGAGTGTTAGTTTGGAAAAAAGCCCCAGAGAAGTTAGAAGGGAGCGCAGAAGAAAGTGCAAAGGACGGCCGGAGCAAACCGCCTCCTGCCTGGGTTCTCCACTAAGCCTCACTGAGGTCACAGGCGGAGTCATTCCTCCCCGCCCCCCACCCCAACCGGCCAGGAAAGCAACACCTAGCACAGAAGTGCACCGTGGTTCTTCTGCCTCTCACGTGCACACACACCTCAACCCTCTTGTTGTTGAACCCCCGTGGATTTGTGGAGCACTCAACCCACCCCAGACTAAGTCCGGCGGAGAACGTTGGGGGTGTTAAGCATCACCCTTCACAGACGAGAGGGGGAGCTTGTGGTTGTGGTGACAGCTGGGCCAGCGAGGAGTAGGACCCGGCCACCCTTTTCCTCCCTCAATCAAGGCAAGCTGCCTAGCAAGGGGGGCACCTCACCTTGAAGTTCTCAGGGTCCGCACGCAGCTTTTCACGGTGCAGGACACTCAGCTTGGCAAACGTCTCCTTGGTGTTGTCCAGGTTCTTGATGGCATCTCCAAAGGAGGTGAGCACCTTCTTGCCATGCTCTTTGACCCTGGCATTGGCAAGGATGCTGTCAGCACTGGAAATGTTCCCAAAGTGGCCAAAGAACCTCTGGGTCCAGGGGTACACAATCAGGACGCTGCAGGTAGGGAGAGAGAAAGGCACAAAGGGGTTAGGTTTCGGGGGCGGGGAGGAGGAGGCACTCCCAACTGACCCCAGGTAACAGCCAAGTCACAAGGCCTTCCCTAAATGTACTAGGCCAGGCACTCGCCACCAATTTCTGCCACATTGACCTTGGCCCAAAGGCTAGTGATGAGCTTCTTCTCGTCTCCAGTCCAGTGCACCATGGTGGAGGATGGAGGGTCAGGAAGGTCACTCGGCTGTGCAGCAGAAGTGTCTGAGCTGAGCAGAGGTCTCAGCAAGGTCTTTATACCCTGTGCCAAAGCTCCTCCTCACTCCAGGTGGGTGCAATCATTGGGTGGAGCTATGAGCGGGGCGGGGGGGGGGAGAACCATGGCTTGGTGGAGCTGGGGAGAAGCAGGCAGCCTGTCCTGGGGTGTGGCTCTCTCTGGGGAGCAGGAGGTCCAGATAGCAAAGCCGGTTGCAGCCACCTCCATTGCCAGCAGGGTTTATCAGTCCTGGAACGAGCAGCACTGGAAAGATCTGTCCACAACATGGCAGGGAAAGAGGCCCTCTTTGCCTGGGGCTGATAGCAGGGTGCCACCCATGGGTGACAAAGGCATCTTGTGTCAACGGACACAGGGGAGCGCCCACTGCAGCCGGTCCTCATTCACTTGGGCTCTTGTGACCCAGTATTCCTGACCTGAGGCCCAGGCCAAACTCAGCCCACCAAGATGGCCCCCAAATGGGTGTTTGCATTCTCAAAACCCGAACATAAGAATATAAGAACAGCCCCACTGGATCAGGCCACAGGCCCATCTAGTCCAGCTTCCTGTATCTCACAGCGGCCCACCGAATGCCCCAGGGAGCACACCAGATAACAAGAGACCTCATCCTGGTGCCCTCCCTTGCATCTGGCATTCTGACATGGCCCATTTCTAAAATCAGGAGGTTGCGCATACACATCATGGCTTGTACCCCGTCATGGATTTTTCCTCCAGAAACTTGTCCAATCCCCTTTTAAAGACGTCCAGGCCAGTTGCCATCACCACATCCTGTGGCAAGGAGATCCACAGACCAACCACACGCTGAGTAAAGAAATACTTTCTTTTGTCTGTTCTAACTCTCCCAACACTCAATTCTAGTGGATGTCCCCTGGTTCTGGTGTTATGTGAGAGTGTAAAGAGCATCTCCATATCCATCCCCTGCATAATTTTGTATGTCTCAATCATTTCCCCCCTCAGGCATCTCTTTTCTTGACTGAAGAGGCCCAAACGCCGCAGCCTTTCCTCATAAGGAAGGTGCCCCAGCCCAGTCATCATCCTAGTTGCTCTCTTTTGCACCTTTTCCATTTCCACTGTGTCTTTTTTGAGATGTGGCGACCAGAACTGGACACAATACTCCAGGCGTGGCCTTACCATCGATTTGTACAACAGCATTATAATATTAGCCGTTTTGTTCTCAATACCTTTTCTAATGATCCCAAGCATAGAATTGGCCTTCTTCACTGCTGCTGCACATTGAGTAGACACTTTCATCGACCTGCCCACCACCACATCCCAAGATCTCTCTCCTGATCTGTCACAGACAGCTCAGAACCCATCAGCCTACATGTGAAGTTTTGATTCTATGCCCCAAGGTGCATGATTTTACACTTACCGATATTCAAAGGCTTCTACCATTTTGCTGCCCATTCTGCCAGTCTGGAGAGATCCTTCTGGGGCTCTTCACAATCACTTCTGGTCGTCACCACTGGGAAAAGTTTGGTGTCGTCTGCAAACTTAGCCACGTCACTGCTTAAGCCTGTCTCCATGCACTGATTCATGCGGGTTCCAGCGGATGCAGCCTGCATCAGGTGGTTCTAGGAGGGATTTCCCTCTCCACACCCACTTCCCATTCCCTTTGCTCGGAGCAGCAGCAAATTCGGACCTGCCTGCTGCCCCCCCATGTCATTTTCCAACATTTCCCTTTGAAAATTAGGTTCTTTAGCTCAGCCAATTGCACTGCTCTCGCCCAAGGGGAAGGCGCCTCCATGGGACTCCCCACAGCCAGCCCTCCTCCACTACGCAGGGCTTGAAAAGGTATTGAGAACATAAGAACATAAGAACAGCCCCACTGGATCAGGCCATAGGCCCATCTAGTCCAGCTTCCTGTATCTCACAGCGGCCCACCAAATGCCCCAGAGAGCACACCAGATAACAAGAGACCTGCAAGGCTTCCTGGGAATTGTAGTTAAGAACATAAGAGCAGCCCCACTGGAGCAGGCCACAGGCCCATCTAGTCCAGTTTCCTGTATCTCACAGCGGCCCACCAAATGCCCCAAGGAGCACACCAGATAACAAAAGACCTGCAAGGCTTCCTGGGGATTGTAGTTAAGAACATAAGAGCAGCCCCACTGGATCAGGCCATAGCCCCATCTAGTCCAGCTTCCTGTATCTCACGGGGGTCCACCAAATGCCCCAGGGAGCACACTAGATAACAAGAGACCTGCAAGGCCTCCTGGGAATTGTAGTTTAAGAACATAAGAACAGCCCCACTGGATCAGGCCATAGGCCCATCTCGTCCAGCTTCCTGTATCTCACAGCGGCCCACCAAATGCCCCAGGGAGCACACCAGACAACAAGAGAACTCATCCTGGTGCCCTCCCTTGCATCTGGCCTTCTGACATAACCCATTTCTAAAATCAGGAGGTTGCGCATACACATCATGGCTTGTACCCCGTCATGGATTTTTCCTCCAGAAACTTGTCCAATTCCCTTTTAAAGGCGTCCAGGCTAGACGCCATCATCACATCCTGTGGGAAGGAGTTCCACAGACCGACCACACGCTGAGTAAAGAAATATTTTCTTTTGTCTGTTCTAACTTTCCCAACACTCAATTTTAGTGGCTGTCCCCTGGTTCTGGTGTTATGTGAGAGTGTAAAGAGCATCTCCCTATCCACTCTGACCATCCCCTGCATAATTTTGTATGTCTTAATCATGTCTCCCCTCAGGCGCCTCTTTTCTAGGCTGAAGAGGCCCAAACACCGTAGCCTTTCCTCATAAGGAAGGTGCCCCAGCCCCGTAATCATCTTAGTCGCTCTCTTTTGCACCTTTTCCATTTCCACTATGTCTTTTTTGAGATGCGGCGACCAGAACTGGACACAATCCTCCAGGTGTGGCCTGGAGGAAAAATCCATGATGGGGTACAAGCCATGATGTGTATGTGCAACCTCCTGATTTTAGAAATGGGTTATGTCAGAATGCCAGACGCAAGGGAGGGCACCAGCATGCAGGTCTCTTGTTATCTGGTGTGCTCCCTGGGGCATTTGGTGGGACGCTGTAAGATACAGGAAGCTGGACTAGATGGGCCTATGGCCTGATCCAGTGGGGCTGTTCTTATGTTCTTAACTACAATTCCCAGGAGGCCTTGCAGGTCTCTTGTTATCTGGTGTGCTCCCTGGGGCATTTGGTGGGCTGCTGTGAGATACAGGAAGATGGGACTAGATGGGCCTGTGGCCAGATCCAGTGGGGCTGTTCTTATGTTCTTATGCCAGTACTCCCATTTATCTTGGAGATTTTCACCCATGGACACCTTGGACCTTAGAGACACTACATGGAATCAGAAGAATTACCCTTGTCCTGGGGGGGGAGAGGGTGACAACGACACAGGAAGCCATGCAAGGAGCGTGAAACCCAAACACCCAGGTTGATGTGTGTGGAGAGCGTCCAAAATCGACCTGCCTTCCCTCCAACCTGCACTTGGCCTACCCCCCTAAGCAGGCCTCCCCTTCCCCCAGGAGATGCCATTGACCAGTTACACCCCACCAGCAGGACCCACAGAGACACAGGCACCAGCTTGGACTGCAGGGAGTCAACTTTATTCGAAGGAACTGTCACAAGTGGCTGGAAGGGAGTTCCTGCGGGTGACAAGGTGGCCGGGAGGCAGCTGGTTCCCCTCAATGGTACTGACGTCCCAGAGCGTGGCTCACGGCACCCACCAGCTTGCGATAGGCAGCCTGGACCTCCGGGGTGAACTCCTTGCCAAAGTGGGCTGCCTAGCCGATGACGATGAGGATGCCGCCCAGAAGCTGGAAGAGAAGAGGAGGCCATGAAGCCGTCTGCTTGTGGAGCCTGAGGCCTGCCCTGCCCCACAGCTGTCTGCCTCGCTTGCCCTGCACGGAGCCGCAGCCAGCCACAAGCTGCTCCTTTTGGGGAGAGCTGGAGGGGGGAGGACGGCTGGGCTTCCCCACCCAAAAAGTCCAGGAGTGGGGCTTTCTCAGGGTGGCGTTCTTGAGGGGTGACTAGGCTCCCTTCACAGCCAGGCCTCCCACTCAGTGGACGGAGCCAGACATGTGCAGGTGTTTCCTCTACTCCAAAGAGTAGCATGTGAACGGACACCGAAGGCCCAGGCAGGCTCTGCCTCTCCATCCGGCCACTTTATGTCATCCTTAGCTTGCAACAGCCAGCACTGCTGTGAGAGTGTTAGTTTGGAAAAAAGCCCCAGAGAAGTTAGAAGGGAGCGCAGAAGAAAGTGCAAAGGACGGCCGGAGCAAACCGCCTCCTGCCTGGGTTCTCCACTAAGCCTCACCGAGGTCACAGGCGGAGTCATTCCTCCCCGCCCCCCACCCCAACCGGCCAGGAAAGCAACACCTAGCACAGAAGTGCACCGTGGTTCTTCTGCCTCTCACGTGCACACACACCTCAACCCTCTTGTTGTTGAACCCCCGTGGATTTGTGGAGCACTCAACCCACCCCAGACTAAGTCCGGCGGAGAACGTTGGGGGTGTTAAGCATCACCCTTCACAGACGAGAGGGGGAGCTTGTGGTTGTGGTGACAGCTGGGCCAGCGAGGAGTAGGACCCGGCCACCCTTTTCCTCCCTCAATCAAGGCAAGCTGCCTAGCAAGGGGGGCACCTCACCTTGAAGTTCTCAGGGTCCGCACGCAGCTTTTCACGGTGCAGGACACTCAGCTTGGCAAACGTCTCCTTGGTGTTGTCCAGGTTCTTGATGGCATCTCCAAAGGAGGTGAGCACCTTCTTGCCATGCTCTTTGACCCTGGCATTGGCAAGGATGCTGTCAGCACTGGAAATGTTCCCAAAGTGGCCAAAGAACCTCTGGGTCCAGGGGTACACAATCAGGAAGCTGCAGGTAGGGAGAGAGAAAGGCACACAGGGGTTAGGTTTCGGGGGCGGGGAGGAGGAGGCACTCCCAACTGACCTCAGGTAACAGCCAAGTCACAAGGCCTTCCCTGAACTTACTAGGCCAGGCACTCGCCACCAATGTCTGCCACATTGACCTTGGCCCAAAGGCTAGTGATGAGCTTCTTCTCGTCTCCAGTCCAGTGCACCATGGTGGAGGATGGAGGGTCAGGAAGGTCACTCGGCTGTGCAGCAGAAGTGTCTGAGCTGAGCAGAGGTCTCAGCAAGGTCTTTATACCCTGTGCCAAAGCTCCTCCTCACTCCAGGTGGGTGCAATCATTGGGTGGAGCTATGAGCGGGGCGGGGGGGGGGGAGAACCATGGCTTGGTGGAGCTGGGGAGAAGCAGGCAGCCTGTCCTGGGGTGTGGCTCTCTCTGGGGAGCAGGAGGTCCAGATAGCAAAGCCGGTTGCAGCCACCTCCATTGCCAGCAGGGTTTATCAGTCCTGGAACGAGCAGCACTGGAAAGATCTGTCCACAACATGGCAGGGAAAGAGGCCCTCTTTGCCTGGGGCTGATAGCAGGGTGCCACCCATGGGTGACAAAGGCATCTTGTGTCAACGGACACAGGGGAGCGCCCACTGCAGCCGGTCCTCATTCACTTGGGCTCTTGTGACCCAGTATTCCTGACCTGAGGCCCAGGCCAAACTCAGCCCACCAAGATGGCCCCCAAATGGGTGTTTGCATTCTCAAAACCCGAACATAAGAATATAAGAACAGCCCCACTGGATCAGGCCACAGGCCCATCTAGTCCAGCTTCCTGTATCTCACAGCGGCCCACCGAATGCCCCAGGGAGCACACCAGATAACAAGAGACCTCATCCTGGTGCCCTCCCTTGCATCTGGCATTCTGACATGGCCCATTTCTAAAATCAGGAGGTTGCGCATACACATCATGGCTTGTACCCCGTCATGGATTTTTCCTCCAGAAACTTGTCCAATCCCCTTTTAAAGACGTCCAGGCCAGTTGCCATCACCACATCCTGTGGCAAGGAGATCCACAGACCAACCACACGCTGAGTAAAGAAATACTTTCTTTTGTCTGTTCTAACTCTCCCAACACTCAATTCTAGTGGATGTCCCCTGGTTCTGGTGTTATGTGAGAGTGTAAAGAGCATCTCCATATCCATCCCCTGCATAATTTTGTATGTCTCAATCATTTCCCCCCTCAGGCATCTCTTTTCTTGACTGAAGAGGCCCAAACGCCGCAGCCTTTCCTCATAAGGAAGGTGCCCCAGCCCAGTAATCATCCTAGTCGCTCTCTTTTGCACCTTTTCCATTTCCACTGTGTCTTTTTTGAGATGTGGCGACCAGAACTGGACACAATACTCCAGGCGTGGCCTTACCATCGATTTGTACAACAGCATTATAATATTAGCCGTTTTGTTCTCAATACCTTTTCTAATGATCCCAAGCATAGAATTGGCCTTCTTCACTGCTGCTGCACATTGAGTAGACACTTTCATCGACCTGCCCACCACCACATCCCAAGATCTCTCTCCTGATCTGTCACAGACAGCTCAGAACCCATCAGCCTACATGTGAAGTTTTGATTCTATGCCCCAAGGTGCATGATTTTACACTTACCGATATTCAAAGGCTTCTACCATTTTGCTGCCCATTCTGCCAGTCTGGAGAGATCCTTCTGGGGCTCTTCACAATCACTTCTGGTCGTCACCACTGGGAAAAGTTTGGTGTCGTCTGCAAACTTAGCCACGTCACTGCTTAAGCCTGTCTCCATGCACTGATTCATGCGGGTTCCAGCGGATGCAGCCTGCATCAGGTGGTTCTAGGAGGGATTTCCCTCTCCACACCCACTTCCCATTCCCTTTGCTCGGAGCAGCAGCAAATTCGGACCTGCCTGCTGCCCCCCCATGTCATTTTCCAACATTTCCCTTTGAAAATTAGGTTCTTTAGCTCAGCCAATTGCACTGCTCTCGCCCAAGGGGAAGGCGCCTCCATGGGACTCCCCACAGCCAGCCCTCCTCCACTACGCAGGGCTTGAAAAGGTATTGAGAACATAAGAACATAAGAACAGCCCCACTGGATCAGGCCATAGGCCCATCTAGTCCAGCTTCCTGTATCTCACAGCGGCCCACCAAATGCCCCAGAGAGCACACCAGATAACAAGAGACCTGCAAGGCTTCCTGGGAATTGTAGTTAAGAACATAAGAGCAGCCCCACTGGAGCAGGCCACAGGCCCATCTAGTCCAGTTTCCTGTATCTCACAGCGGCCCACCAAATGCCCCAAGGAGCACACCAGATAACAAAAGACCTGCAAGGCTTCCTGGGGATTGTAGTTAAGAACATAAGAGCAGCCCCACTGGATCAGGCCATAGCCCCATCTAGTCCAGCTTCCTGTATCTCACGGGGGTCCACCAAATGCCCCAGGGAGCACACTAGATAACAAGAGACCTGCAAGGCCTCCTGGGAATTGTAGTTTAAGAACATAAGAACAGCCCCACTGGATCAGGCCATAGGCCCATCTCGTCCAGCTTCCTGTATCTCACAGCGGCCCACCAAATGCCCCAGGGAGCACACCAGACAACAAGAGAACTCATCCTGGTGCCCTCCCTTGCATCTGGCCTTCTGACATAACCCATTTCTAAAATCAGGAGGTTGCGCATACACATCATGGCTTGTACCCCGTCATGGATTTTTCCTCCAGAAACTTGTCCAATTCCCTTTTAAAGGCGTCCAGGCTAGACGCCATCATCACATCCTGTGGGAAGGAGTTCCACAGACCGACCACACGCTGAGTAAAGAAATATTTTCTTTTGTCTGTTCTAACTTTCCCAACACTCAATTTTAGTGGCTGTCCCCTGGTTCTGGTGTTATGTGAGAGTGTAAAGAGCATCTCCCTATCCACTCTGACCATCCCCTGCATAATTTTGTATGTCTTAATCATGTCTCCCCTCAGGCGCCTCTTTTCTAGGCTGAAGAGGCCCAAACACCGTAGCCTTTCCTCATAAGGAAGGTGCCCCAGCCCCGTAATCATCTTAGTCGCTCTCTTTTGCACCTTTTCCATTTCCACTATGTCTTTTTTGAGATGCGGCGACCAGAACTGGACACAATACTCCAGGTGTGGCCTGGAGGAAAAATCCATGATGGGGTACAAGCCATGATGTGTATGTGCAACCTCCTGATTTTAGAAATGGGTTATGTCAGAATGCCAGACGCAAGGGAGGGCACCAGCATGCAGGTCTCTTGTTATCTGGTGTGCTCCCTGGGGCATTTGGTGGGACGCTGTAAGATACAGGAAGCTGGACTAGATGGGCCTATGGCCTGATCCAGTGGGGCTGTTCTTATGTTCTTAACTACAATTCCCAGGAGGCCTTGCAGGTCTCTTGTTATCTGGTGTGCTCCCTGGGGCATTTGGTGGGCTGCTGTGAGATACAGGAAGATGGGACTAGATGGGCCTGTGGCCAGATCCAGTGGGGCTGTTCTTATGTTCTTATGCCAGTACTCCCATTTATCTTGGAGATTTTCACCCATGGACACCTTGGACCTTAGAGACACTACATGGAATCAGAAGAATTACCCTTGTCCTGGGGGGGGAGAGGGTGACAACGACACAGGAAGCCATGCAAGGAGCGTGAAACCCAAACACCCAGGTTGATGTGTGTGGAGAGCGTCCAAAATCGACCTGCCTTCCCTCCAACCTGCACTTGGCCTACCCCCCTAAGCAGGCCTCCCCTTCCCCCAGGAGATGCCATTGACCAGTTACACCCCACCAGCAGGACCCACAGAGACACAGGCACCAGCTTGGACTGCAGGGAGTCAACTTTATTCGAAGGAACTGTCACAAGTGGCTGGAAGGGAGTTCCTGCGGGTGACAAGGTGGCCGGGAGGCAGCTGGTTCCCCTCAATGGTACTGACGTCCCAGAGCGTGGCTCACGGCACCCACCAGCTTGCGATAGGCAGCCTGGACCTCCGGGGTGAACTCCTTGCCAAAGTGGGCTGCCTAGCCGATGACGATGAGGATGCCGCCCAGAAGCTGGAAGAGAAGAGGAGGCCATGAAGCCGTCTGCTTGTGGAGCCTGAGGCCTGCCCTGCCCCACAGCTGTCTGCCTCGCTTGCCCTGCACGGAGCCGCAGCCAGCCACAAGCTGCTCCTTTTGGGGAGAGCTGGAGGGGGGAGGACGGCTGGGCTTCCCCACCCAAAAAGTCCAGGAGTGGGGCTTTCTCAGGGTGGCGTTCTTGAGGGGTGACTAGGCTCCCTTCACAGCCAGGCCTCCCACTCAGTGGACGGAGCCAGACATGTGCAGGTGTTTCCTCTACTCCAAAGAGTAGCATGTGAACGGACACCGAAGGCCCAGGCAGGCTCTGCCTCTCCATCCGGCCACTTTATGTCATCCTTAGCTTGCAACAGCCAGCACTGCTGTGAGAGTGTTAGTTTGGAAAAAAGCCCCAGAGAAGTTAGAAGGGAGCGCAGAAGAAAGTGCAAAGGACGGCCGGAGCAAACCGCCTCCTGCCTGGGTTCTCCACTAAGCCTCACCGAGGTCACAGGCGGAGTCATTCCTCCCCGCCCCCCACCCCAACCGGCCAGGAAAGCAACACCTAGCACAGAAGTGCACCGTGGTTCTTCTGCCTCTCACGTGCACACACACCTCAACCCTCTTGTTGTTGAACCCCCGTGGATTTGTGGAGCACTCAACCCACCCCAGACTAAGTCCGGCGGAGAACGTTGGGGGTGTTAAGCATCACCCTTCACAGACGAGAGGGGGAGCTTGTGGTTGTGGTGACAGCTGGGCCAGCGAGGAGTAGGACCCGGCCACCCTTTTCCTCCCTCAATCAAGGCAAGCTGCCTAGCAAGGGGGGCACCTCACCTTGAAGTTCTCAGGGTCCGCACGCAGCTTTTCACGGTGCAGGACACTCAGCTTGGCAAACGTCTCCTTGGTGTTGTCCAGGTTCTTGATGGCATCTCCAAAGGAGGTGAGCACCTTCTTGCCATGCTCTTTGACCCTGGCATTGGCAAGGATGCTGTCAGCACTGGAAATGTTCCCAAAGTGGCCAAAGAACCTCTGGGTCCAGGGGTACACAATCAGGAAGCTGCAGGTAGGGAGAGAGAAAGGCACACAGGGGTTAGGTTTCGGGGGCGGGGAGGAGGAGGCACTCCCAACTGACCTCAGGTAACAGCCAAGTCACAAGGCCTTCCCTGAACTTACTAGGCCAGGCACTCGCCACCAATGTCTGCCACATTGACCTTGGCCCAAAGGCTAGTGATGAGCTTCTTCTCGTCTCCAGTCCAGTGCACCATGGTGGAGGATGGAGGGTCAGGAAGGTCACTCGGCTGTGCAGCAGAAGTGTCTGAGCTGAGCAGAGGTCTCAGCAAGGTCTTTATACCCTGTGCCAAAGCTCCTCCTCACTCCAGGTGGGTGCAATCATTGGGTGGAGCTATGAGCGGGGCGGGGGGGGGGGAGAACCATGGCTTGGTGGAGCTGGGGAGAAGCAGGCAGCCTGTCCTGGGGTGTGGCTCTCTCTGGGGAGCAGGAGGTCCAGATAGCAAAGCCGGTTGCAGCCACCTCCATTGCCAGCAGGGTTTATCAGTCCTGGAACGAGCAGCACTGGAAAGATCTGTCCACAACATGGCAGGGAAAGAGGCCCTCTTTGCCTGGGGCTGATAGCAGGGTGCCACCCATGGGTGACAAAGGCATCTTGTGTCAACGGACACAGGGGAGCGCCCACTGCAGCCGGTCCTCATTCACTTGGGCTCTTGTGACCCAGTATTCCTGACCTGAGGCCCAGGCCAAACTCAGCCCACCAAGATGGCCCCCAAATGGGTGTTTGCATTCTCAAAACCCGAACATAAGAATATAAGAACAGCCCCACTGGATCAGGCCACAGGCCCATCTAGTCCAGCTTCCTGTATCTCACAGCGGCCCACCGAATGCCCCAGGGAGCACACCAGATAACAAGAGACCTCATCCTGGTGCCCTCCCTTGCATCTGGCATTCTGACATGGCCCATTTCTAAAATCAGGAGGTTGCGCATACACATCATGGCTTGTACCCCGTCATGGATTTTTCCTCCAGAAACTTGTCCAATCCCCTTTTAAAGACGTCCAGGCCAGTTGCCATCACCACATCCTGTGGCAAGGAGATCCACAGACCAACCACACGCTGAGTAAAGAAATACTTTCTTTTGTCTGTTCTAACTCTCCCAACACTCAATTCTAGTGGATGTCCCCTGGTTCTGGTGTTATGTGAGAGTGTAAAGAGCATCTCCATATCCATCCCCTGCATAATTTTGTATGTCTCAATCATTTCCCCCCTCAGGCATCTCTTTTCTTGACTGAAGAGGCCCAAACGCCGCAGCCTTTCCTCATAAGGAAGGTGCCCCAGCCCAGTAATCATCCTAGTCGCTCTCTTTTGCACCTTTTCCATTTCCACTGTGTCTTTTTTGAGATGTGGCGACCAGAACTGGACACAATACTCCAGGCGTGGCCTTACCATCGATTTGTACAACAGCATTATAATATTAGCCGTTTTGTTCTCAATACCTTTTCTAATGATCCCAAGCATAGAATTGGCCTTCTTCACTGCTGCTGCACATTGAGTAGACACTTTCATCGACCTGCCCACCACCACATCCCAAGATCTCTCTCCTGATCTGTCACAGACAGCTCAGAACCCATCAGCCTACATGTGAAGTTTTGATTCTATGCCCCAAGGTGCATGATTTTACACTTACCGATATTCAAAGGCTTCTACCATTTTGCTGCCCATTCTGCCAGTCTGGAGAGATCCTTCTGGGGCTCTTCACAATCACTTCTGGTCGTCACCACTGGGAAAAGTTTGGTGTCGTCTGCAAACTTAGCCACGTCACTGCTTAAGCCTGTCTCCATGCACTGATTCATGCGGGTTCCAGCGGATGCAGCCTGCATCAGGTGGTTCTAGGAGGGATTTCCCTCTCCACACCCACTTCCCATTCCCTTTGCTCGGAGCAGCAGCAAATTCGGACCTGCCTGCCGCCCCCCCATGTCATTTCCCAACATTTCCCTAAGAAAATTAGGTTCTTTAGCTCAGCCAATTGCACTGCTCTCGCCCAAGGGGAAGGCGCCTCCATGGGACTCCCCACAGCCAGCCCTCCTCCACTACGCAGGGCTTGAAAAGGTATTGAGAACATAAGAACATAAGAACAGCCCCACTGGATCAGGCCATAGGCCCATCTAGTCCAGCTTCCTGTATCTCACAGCGGCCCACCAAATGCCCCAGAGAGCACACCAGATAACAAGAGACCTGCAAGGCTTCCTGGGAATTGTAGTTAAGAACATAAGAGCAGCCCCACTGGAGCAGGCCACAGGCCCATCTAGTCCAGTTTCCTGTATCTCACAGCGGCCCACCAAATGCCCCAAGGAGCACACCAGATAACAAAAGACCTGCAAGGCTTCCTGGGGATTGTAGTTAAGAACATAAGAGCAGCCCCACTGGATCAGGCCATAGCCCCATCTAGTCCAGCTTCCTGTATCTCACGGGGGTCCACCAAATGCCCCAGGGAGCACACTAGATAACAAGAGACCTGCAAGGCCTCCTGGGAATTGTAGTTTAAGAACATAAGAACAGCCCCACTGGATCAGGCCATAGGCCCATCTCGTCCAGCTTCCTGTATCTCACAGCGGCCCACCAAATGCCCCAGGGAGCACACCAGACAACAAGAGAACTCATCCTGGTGCCCTCCCTTGCATCTGGCCTTCTGACATAACCCATTTCTAAAATCAGGAGGTTGCGCATACACATCATGGCTTGTACCCCGTCATGGATTTTTCCTCCAGAAACTTGTCCAATTCCCTTTTAAAGGCGTCCAGGCTAGACGCCATCATCACATCCTGTGGGAAGGAGTTCCACAGACCGACCACACGCTGAGTAAAGAAATATTTTCTTTTGTCTGTTCTAACTTTCCCAACACTCAATTTTAGTGGCTGTCCCCTGGTTCTGGTGTTATGTGAGAGTGTAAAGAGCATCTCCCTATCCACTCTGACCATCCCCTGCATAATTTTGTATGTCTTAATCATGTCTCCCCTCAGGCGCCTCTTTTCTAGGCTGAAGAGGCCCAAACACCGTAGCCTTTCCTCATAAGGAAGGTGCCCCAGCCCCGTAATCATTTTAGTCGCTCTCTTTTGCACCTTTTCCATTTCCACTATGTCTTTTTTGAGATGCGGCGACCAGAACTGGACACAATACTCCAGGTGTGGCCTTACCATCGATTTGTACAACAGCATTATAATATTAGCCGTTTTGTTCTCAATACCTTTTCTAATGATCCCAAGCATAGAATTGGCCTTCTTCACTGCCACTGCACATTGAGTAGACACTTTCATCGACCTGCCCACCACCACATCCCAAGATCTCTCTCCTGATCTGTCACAGACAGCTCAGAACCCATCAGCCTACATGTGAAGTTTTGATTCTATGCCCCAAGGTGCATGATTTTACACTTACCGATATTCAAAGGCTTCTACCATTTTGCTGCCCATTCTGCCAGTCTGGAGAGATCCTTCTGGGGCTCTTCACAATCACTTCTGGTCGTCACCACTGGGAAAAGTTTGGTGTCGTCTGCAAACTTAGCCACGTCACTGCTTAAGCCTGTCTCCATGCACTGATTCATGCGGGTTCCAGCGGATGCAGCCTGCATCAGGTGGTTCTAGGAGGGATTTCCCTCTCCACACCCACTTCCCATTCCCTTTGCTCGGAGCAGCAGCAAATTCGGACCTGCCTGCCGCCCCCCCATGTCATTTCCCAACATTTCCCTTTGAAAATTAGGTTCTTTAGCTCAGCCAATTGCACTGCTCTCGCCCAAGGGGAAGGCGCCTCCATGGGACTCCCCACAGCCAGCCCTCCTCCACTACGCAGGGCTTGAAAAGGTATTGAGAACATAAGAACATAAGAACAGCCCCACTGGATCAGGCCATAGGCCCATCTAGTCCAGCTTCCTGTATCTCACAGCGGCACACCAAATGCCCCAGAGAGCACACCAGATAACAAGAGACCTGCAAGGCTTCCTGGGAATTGTAGTTAAGAACATAAGAGCAGCCCCACTGGAGCAGGCCACAGGCCCATCTAGTCCAGTTTCCTGTATCTCACAGCGGCCCACCAAATGCCCCAGGGAGCACACCAGATAACAAGAGACCTGCAAGGCTTCCTGGGGATTGTAGTTAAGAACATAAGAGCAGCCCCACTGGATCAGGCCATAGGCCCATCTAGTCCAGCTTCCTGTATCTCACAGCGGCCCACCAAATGCCCCAGGGAGCACACCAGACAACAAGAGACCTCATCCTGGTGCCCTCCCTTGCATCTGGCCTTCTGACATAACCCATTTCTAAAATCAGGAGGTTGCGCATACACATCATGGCTTGTACCCCGTCATGGATTTTTCCTCCAGAAACTTGTCCAATTCCCTTTTAAAGGCGTCCAGGCTAGACGCCATCATCACATCCTGTAGCAAGGAGTTCCACAGACCAACCACATGCTGAGTAAAGAAATATTTTCTTTTGTCTGTTCTAACTCTCCCAACACTCAATTTTAGTGGCTGTCCCCTGGTTCTGGTGTTATGTGAGAGTGTAAAGAGCATCTCCATATCCATCCCCTGCATAATTTTGTATGTCTCAATCATGTCCCCCCTCAGGCGCCTCTTTTCTAGGCTGAAGAGGCCCAAACGCTGTAGCCTTTCCTCATAAGGAAGGTGCCCCAGCCCCGTAATCATCTTAGTCGCTCTCTTTTGCACCTTTTCCATTTCCACTATGTCTTTTTTGAGATGTGGCGACCAGAACTGGACACAATCCTCCAGGTGTGGCCTGGAGGAAAAATCCATGATGGGGTACAAGCCATGATGTGTATGCGCAACCTCCTGATTTTAGAAATGGGTTATGTCAGAATGCCAGACGCAAGGGAGGGCACCAGCATGCAGGTCTCTTGTTATCTGGTGTGCTCCCTGGGGCATTTGGTGGGCTGCTGTGAGATACAGGAAGATGGGACTAGATGGGCCTATGGCCTGATCCAGTGGGGCTGTTCTTATGTTCTTATGCCAGTACTCCCATTTATCTTGGAGATTTTCACCCATGGACACCTTGGACCTTAGAGACACTACATGGAATCAGAATTACCCCTGTCCTGTCTTGGATCTATGAGCCTCGGGGTTTTCATCCTGTCAGGAAATGGCATGCAGTGTCCACACATGACTGTACATCCATGACCTTGGTTGTATATATACTTGATGCACCAAGGATCTTCACAAGGGCCAAAGACCACCAACTTCAACAAGTTCAACAAGATCACCATCAACAAGCTGGGTTTCCAATCGGGGGGGGGGGATGACAACAATACAGGAAGCGATGCAAGGAGCGTGAAACCCAAACACCCAGGTTGATGTGTGTGGAGAGCGTCCAAAATCGACCTGCCTTCCCTCCAACCTGCACTTGGCCTACCCCCCTAAGCAGGCCTCCCCTTCCCCCAGGAGATGCCATTAACCAGTTACACCCCACCAGCAGGACCCACAGAGACACAGGCACCAGCTTGGACTGCAGGGAGTCAACTTTATTCGAAGGAACTGTCACAAGTGGCTGGAAGGGAGTTCCTGCGGGTGACAAGGTGGCCGGGAGGCAGCTGGTTCCCCTCAATGGTACTGACGTCCCAGAGTGTGGCTCACGACAATCAGCAGCTTGTGATAGGCAGCCTGGACCCCTGGGGTGAACTCCTTGCCAAAGTGGGCTGCCAAGCGGGTGATGGGGATGTCGCCCAGAAGCTGGAAGAGAAGAGGAGGCCATGAAGCCGTCTGCTTGTGGAGCCTGAGGCCTGCCCTGCCCCACAGCTGTCTGCCTCGCTTGCCCTGCACGGAGCCACAGCCAGCCACAGGCTGCTCCTTTTGAGGAGAGCTGGAGGGGGGAGGACGGCTGGGCTTCCCCACCCAAAAAGTCCAGGAGTGGGGCTTTCTCAGGGTGGCGTTCTTGAGGGGTGACTAGGCTCCCTTCACAGACAGGCCTCCCACTCAGTGGACAGAGCCAGACATGTGCAGGTGTTTCCTCTACTCCAAAGAGTAGCATGTGAATGGACACCGAAGGCCCAGGCAGGCTCTGCCTCTCCATCCGGCCACTTTATGTCATCCTTAGCTTGCAACAGCCAGCACTGCTGTGAGAGTGTTAGTTTGGAAAAAAGCCCCAGAGAAGTTAGAAGGGAGCGCAGAAGAAAGTGCAAAGGACGGCCGGAGCAAACCGCCTCCTGCCTGGGTTCTCCACTAAGCCTCACTGAGGTCACAGGCGGAGTCATTCCTCCCCGCCCCCCACCCCAACCGGCCAGGAAAGCAACACCTAGCACAGAAGTGCACCGTGGTTCTTCTGCCTCTCACGTGCACACACACCTCAACCCTCTTGTTGTTGAACCCCCGTGGATTTGTGGAGCACTCAACCCACCCCAGACTAAGTCCGGCGGAGAACGTTGGGGGTGTTAAGCATCACCCTTCACAGACGAGAGGGGGAGCTTGTGGTTGTGGTGACAGCTGGGCCAGCGAGGAGTAGGACCCGGCCACCCTTTTCCTCCCTCAATCAAGGCAAGCTGCCTAGCAAGGGGGGCACCTCACCCTGAAGTTCTCGGGGTCCACACGCAGCTTTTCACGGTGCAGGACACTCGGCTTGGCAAACGTCTCCTTGGTGTTGTCCAGGTTCTTGATGGCATCTCCAAAGGAGGTGAGCACCTTCTTGCCACGCTCTTTGACCTTGGCATTGGTAAGGATGCTGTCAGCACTGGAAATGTTCCCAAAATGGCCAATGAACCTCTGGGTCCAGGGGTACACAATCAGGAGGCTGCAGGTAGGGAGAGAGAAAGGCACACAGGGGTTAGGTTTCGGGGGCGGGGAGGAGGAGGCACTCCCAACTGACCTCAGGTAACAGCCAAGTCACAAGGCCTTCCCTGAACTTACTAGGCCAGGCACTCGCCACCAATTTCTGCCACATTGACCTTGGCCCAAAGGCTAGTGATGAGCTTCTTCTCGTCTCCAGTCCAGTGCACCATGGTGGAGGATGGAGGAACGTCACTCGGCTGTGCAGCAGAAGTGTCTGAGCTGAGCAGAGATCTCCTCAGCAAGAACATATCCACAATCACTTCTGGTCGTCACCACTGGGAAAAGTTTGGTGTCGTCTGCAAACTTAGCCACGTCACTGCTTAAGCCTGTCTCCATGCACTGATTCATGCGGGTTCCAGCGGATGCAGCCTGCATCAGGTGGTTCTAGGAGGGATTTCCCTCTCCACACCCACTTCCCATTCCCTTTGCTCGGAGCAGCAGCAAATTCGGACCTGCCTGCCGCCCCCCCCATGTCATTTCCCAACATTTCCCTTTGAAAATTAGGTTCTTTAGCTCAGCCAATTGCACTGCTCTCGCCCAAGGGGAAGGCGCCTCCATGGGACTGTTACCAAATGATCATTAATGACTCAAGGACTACGCCCAGCCGTGGAGTGAGTTGTAGAGCGATTTTACTCAAGCTTGAGGACCATCCGTCTGAATGAGACAAAATGGCCCCGAGCACACTTTGTAACAAGTATTTATACAAAATGTCTGCGATAGAGCATGCGCAATAGGTATGCCAACGTGGCACTTGTACAAAAGCGAGAGCAGCGCGCGTGCGCATAAGCAGTGCCACGTAGACAAATTCTAAGAGGGTTACATGGTTACTTGGGGGTGAAAGGTTACATAGGCATGTTTAAACAATTGAAAATTCCTTATATGGTCATACGCTCTCAGGACTCCCCACAGCCAGCCCTCCTCCACTACGCAGGGCTTGAAAAGGTATTGAGAACATAAGAACATAAGAACAGCCCCACTGGATCAGGCCATAGGCCCATCTAGTCCAGCTTCCTGTATCTCACAGCGGCCCACCAAATGCCCCAGAGAGCACACCAGATAACAAGAGACCTGCAAGGCTTCCTGGGAATTGTAGTTAAGAACATAAGAGCAGCCCCACTGGAGCAGGCCACAGGCCCATCTAGTCCAGTTTCCTGTATCTCACAGCGGCCCACCAAATGCCCCAGAGACCTGCAAGGCTTCCTGGGGATTGTAGTTAAGAACATAAGAGCAGCCCCACTGGATCAGGCCATAGCCCCATCTAGTCCAGCTTCCTGTATCTCACAGCGGCCCACCAAATGCCCCAGAGAGCACACCAGATAACAAGAGACCTGCAAGGCTTCCTGGGAATTGTAGTTAAGAACATAAGAGCAGCCCCACTGGAGCAGGCCACAGGCCCATCTAGTCCAGTTTCCTGTATCTCACAGCGGCCCACCAAATGCCCCAAGGAGCACACCAGATAACAAAAGACCTGCAAGGCTTCCTGGGGATTGTAGTTAAGAACATAAGAGCAGCCCCACTGGATCAGGCCATAGCCCCATCTAGTCCAGCTTCCTGTATCTCACGGGGGTCCACCAAATGCCCCAGGGAGCACACTAGATAACAAGAGACCTGCAAGGCCTCCTGGGAATTGTAGTTTAAGAACATAAGAACAGCCCCACTGGATCAGGCCATAGGCCCATCTCGTCCAGCTTCCTGTATCTCACAGCGGCCCACCAAATGCCCCAGGGAGCACACCAGACAACAAGAGAACTCATCCTGGTGCCCTCCCTTGCATCTGGCCTTCTGACATAACCCATTTCTAAAATCAGGAGGTTGCGCATACACATCATGGCTTGTACCCCGTCATGGATTTTTCCTCCAGAAACTTGTCCAATTCCCTTTTAAAGGCGTCCAGGCTAGACGCCATCATCACATCCTGTGGGAAGGAGTTCCACAGACCGACCACACGCTGAGTAAAGAAATATTTTCTTTTGTCTGTTCTAACTTTCCCAACACTCAATTTTAGTGGCTGTCCCCTGGTTCTGGTGTTATGTGAGAGTGTAAAGAGCATCTCCCTATCCACTCTGACCATCCCCTGCATAATTTTGTATGTCTTAATCATGTCTCCCCTCAGGCGCCTCTTTTCTAGGCTGAAGAGGCCCAAACACTGTAGCCTTTCCTCATAAGGAAGGTGCCCCAGCCCCGTAATCATCTTAGTCGCTCTCTTTTGCACCTTTTCCATTTCCACTATGTCTTTTTTGAGATGCGGCGACCAGAACTGGACACAATACTCCAGGTGTGGCCTGGAGGAAAAATCCATGATGGGGTACAAGCCATGATGTGTATGCGCAACCTCCTGATTTTAGAAATGGGTTATGTCAGAATGCCAGACGCAAGGGAGGGCACCAGCATGCAGGTCTCTTGTTATCTGGTGTGCTCCCTGGGGCATTTGGTGGGCTGCTGTGAGATACAGGAAGATGGGACTAGATGGGCCTATGGCCTGATCCAGTGGGGCTGTTCTTATGTTCTTATGCCAGTACTCCCATTTATCTTGGAGATTTTCACCCATGGACACCTTGGACCTTTGAGACACTACATGGAATCAGAATTACCCCTGTCCTGTCTTGGATCTATGAGCCTCGGGGTTTTCATCCTGTCAGGAAATGGCATGCAGTGTCCACACATGACTGTACATCCATGACCTTGGTTGTATATATACTTGATGCACCAAGGATCTTCACAAGGGCCAAAGACCACCAACTTCAACAAGTTCAACAAGATCACCATCAACAAGCTGGGTTTCCAATCGGGGGGGGGGGATGATAACAATACAGGAAGCGATGCAAGGAGCGTGAAACCCAAACACCCAGGTTGATGTGTGTGGAGAGCGTCCAAAATCGACCTGCCTTCCCTCCAACCTGCACTTGGCCTACCCCCCTAAGCAGGCCTCCCCTTCCCCCAGGAGATGCCATTGACCAGTTACACCCCACCAGCAGGACCCACAGAGACACAGGCACCAGCTTGGACTGCAGGGAGTCAACTTTATTCGAAGGAACTGTCACAAGTGGCTGGAAGGGAGTTCCTGCGGGTGACAAGGTGGCCGGGAGGCAGCTGGTTCCCCTCAATGGTACTGACGTCCCAGAGCGTGGCTCACGACAACCACCAGCTTGTGATAGGCAGCGTGGACCCCTGGGGTGAACTCCTTGCCAAAGTGGGCTGCCAAGCGGGTGATGAGGATGTCGCCCAGAAGCTGGAAGAGAAGAGGAGGCCATGAAGCCGTCTGCTTGTGGAGCCTGAGGCCTGCCCTGCCCCACAGCTGTCTGCCTCGCTTGCCCTGCACGGAGCCACAGCCAGCCACAGGCTGCTCCTTTTGAGGAGAGCTGGAGGGGGGAGGACGGCTGGGCTTCCCCACCCAAAAAGTCCAGGAGTGGGGCTTTCTCAGGGTGGCGTTCTTGAGGGGTGACTAGGCTCCCTTCACAGACAGGCCTCCCACTCAGTGGACAGAGCCAGACATGTGCAGGTGTTTCCTCTACTCCAAAGAGTAGCATGTGAACGGACACCGAAGGCCCAGGCAGGCTCTGCCTCTCCATCCGGCCACTTTATGTCATCCTTAGCTTGCAACAGCCAGCACTGCTGTGAGAGTGTTAGTTTGGAAAAAAGCCCCAGAGAAGTTAGAAGGGAGCGCAGAAGAAAGTGCAAAGGACGGCCGGAGCAAACCGCCTCCTGCCTGGGTTCTCCACTAAGCCTCACTGAGGTCACAGGCGGAGTCATTCCTCCCCGCCCCCCACCCCAACCGGCCAGGAAAGCAACACCTAGCACAGAAGTGCACCGTGGTTCTTCTGCCTCTCACGTGCACACACACCTCAACCCTCTTGTTGTTGAACCCCCGTGGATTTGTGGAGCACTCAACCCACCCCAGACTAAGTCCGGCGGAGAACGTTGGGGGTGTTAAGCATCACCCTTCACAGACGAGAGGGGGAGCTTGTGGTTGTGGTGACAGCTGGGCCAGCGAGGAGTAGGACCCGGCCACCCTTTTCCTCCCTCAATCAAGGCAAGCTGCCTAGCAAGGGGGGCACCTCACCCTGAAGTTCTCGGGGTCCACACGCAGCTTTTCACGGTGCAGGACACTCGGCTTGGCAAACGTCTCCTTGGTGTTGTCCAGGTTCTTGATGGCATCTCCAAAGGAGGTGAGCACCTTCTTGCCATGCTCTTTGACCTTGGCATTGGTAAGGATGCTGTCAGCACTGGAAATGTTCCCAAAGTGGCCAAAGAACCTCTGGGTCCAGGGGTACACAATCAGGAGGCTGCTGGTAGGGAGAGAGAAAGGCACACAGGGGTTAGGTTTCGGGGGCGGGGAGGAGGAGGCACTCCCAACTGACCTCAGGTAACAGCCAAGTCACAAGGCCTTCCCTGAACTTACTAGGCCAGGCACTCGCCACCAATTTCTGCCACATTGACCTTGGCCCAAAGGCTAGTGATGAGCTTCTTCTCGTCTCCAGTCCAGTGCACCATGGTGGAGGATGGAGGGTCAGGAAGGTCACTCGGCTGTGCAGCAGAAGTGTCTGAGCTGAGCAGAGGTCTCAGCAAGGTCTTTATACCCTGTGCCAAAGCTCCTCCTCACTCCAGGTGGGTGCAGTCATTGGGTGGCGCTATGAGCGGGGCGGGGGGGGGGAGAACCATGGCTTGGTGGAGCTGGGGAGAAGCAGGCAGCCTGTCCTGGGGTGTGGCTCTCTCTGGGGAGCAGGAGGTCCAGATAGCAAAGCCGGTTGCAGCCACCTCCATTGCCAGCAGGGTTTATCAGTCCTGGAACGAGCAGCACTGGCAAGATCTGTCCACAACATGGCAGGGAAAGAGGCCCCTCTTTGCCTGGGGCTGCTAGCAGGGTGCCACCCATGGGTGACAAAGGCATCTTGTGTGAACGGACACAGGGGAGCGCCCACTGCAGCCGGTCCTCATTCACTTGGGCTCATGTGACCCAGTATTCCTGACCTGAGGCCCAGGCCAAGCTCAGCCCACCAAGATGGCCCCCAAATGGGTGTTTGCATTCTCAAAACCCGAACATAAGAATATAAGAACAGCCCCACTGGATCAGGCCACAGGCCCATCTAGTCCAGCTTCCTGTATCTCACAGCGGCCCACCAAATGCCCCAGGGAGCACACCAGATAGCAAGAGACCTCATTCTGGCGCCCTCCCTTGCATCTGGCATTCTGACATGGCCCATTTCTAAAATCAGGAGGTGGCACATACACATCATGGCTTGTACCCCGTAATGGATTTTTCCTCCAGAAACTTGTCCTATCCCCTTTTAAAGACGTACAGGCCAGTTGCCATCACCGCATCCTGTGGCAAGGAGATGCACAGGCCAACCACACCATGAGTAAAGAAATATTTTCTTTTGTCTGTTCTAACTCTCCCAACACTCAATTCTAGTGGATGTCCCCTGGTTCTGGTGTTATGTGAGAGTGTAAAGAGCATCTCCCTATCCATCCCCTGCATAATTTTGTATGTCTCAATCATTTCCCCCCTCAGGCATCTCTTTTCTAGACTGAAGAGGCCCAAACGCCGCAGCCTTTCCTCATAAGGAAGGTGCCCCAGCCCAGTAATCATCCTAGTCGCTCTCTTTTGCACCTTTTCCATTTCCACTGTGTCTTTTTTGAGATGTGGCGACCAGAACTGGACACAATACTCCAGGTGTGGCCTTACATCGATTTGTACAACAGCATTATAATATTAGCCGTTTTGTTCTCATACCTTTTCTAATGATCCCAAGCATAGAATTGGCCTTCTTCACTGCCACTGCACATTGAGTAGACACTTTCATCGACCTGCCCACCACCACCCCAGATCTCTCTCCTGATCTGTCACAGACAGCTCAGAACCCATCAGCCTACATGTGAAGTTTTGATTCTATGCCCCAAGGTGCATGATTTTACACTTACCGATATTCAAAGGCTTCTACCATTTTGCTGCCCATTCTGCCAGTCTGGAGAGATCCTTCTGGGGCTCTTCACAATCACTTCTGGTCGTCACCACTGGGAAAAGTTTGGTGTCGTCTGCAAACTTAGCCACGTCACTGCTTAAGCCTGTCTCCATGCACTGATTCATGCGGGTTCCAGCGGATGCAGCCTGCATCAGGTGGTTCTAGGAGGGATTTCCCTCTCCACACCCACTTCCCATTCCCTTTGCTCGGAGCAGCAGCAAATTCGGACCTGCCTGCCGCCCCCCCATGTCATTTCCCAACATTTCCCTTTGAAAATTAGGTTCTTTAGCTCAGCCAATTGCACTGCTCTCGCCCAAGGGGAAGGCGCCTCCATGGGACTCCCCACAGCCAGCCCTCCTCCACTACGCAGGGCTTGAAAAGGTATTGAGAACATAAGAACATAAGAACATAAGAACAGCCCCACTGGATCAGGCCATAGGCCCATCTAGTCCAGCTTCCTGTATCTCACAGCGGCCCACCAAATGCCCCAGAGAGCACACCAGATAACAAGAGACCTGCAAGGCTTCCTGGGAATTGTAGTTAAGAACATAAGAGCAGCCCCACTGGAGCAGGCCACAGGCCCATCTAGTCCAGTTTCCTGTATCTCACAGCGGCCCACCAAATGCCCCAGGGAGCACACCAGATAACAAGAGACCTGCAAGGCTTCCTGGGAATTGTAGTTAAGAACATAACAACAGCCCCACTGGATCAGGCCATAGGCCCATCTCGTCCAGCTTCCTGTATCTCACAGCGGCCCACCAAATGCCCCAGGGAGCACACCAGATAACAAGAGACCTCATCCTGGTGCCCTCCCTTGCATCTGGCCTTCTGACATAACCCATTTCTAAAATCAGGAGGTTGCACATACACATCATGGCTTGTACCCCGTCATGGATTTTTCCTCCAGAAACTTGTCCAATTCCCTTTTAAAGGCGTCCAGGCTAGACGCCATCATCACATCCTGTGGCAAGGAGTTCCACAGACCAACCACACGCTGAGTAAAGAAATATTTTCTTTTGTCTGTCCTAACTCTCCCAACACTCAATTTTACTGGCTGTCCCATGGTTCTGGTATTATGTGAGAGTGTAAAGAGCATCTCCGTATCCACTCTGACCATCCCCTGCATAATTTTGTATGTCTCAATCATGTCAACCCTCAGGCGCCTCTTTTCTAGGCTGAAGAGGCCGAAAGGCCGTAGCCTTTCCTCATAAGGAAGGTGCCCCAGCCCTGTAATCATCTTAGTCGCTCTCTTTTGCACCTTTTCCATTTCCACTATGTCTTTTTTGAGATGTGGCGACCAGAACTGGACACAATACTCCAGGTGTGGCCTTACCATAGATTTGTACAACGGCTTTATAATATTTACCCCTGAGGGCTATTTACCCCTGAGGGCTGGGGGATAAGAATAGGCCCTCAGTTTGGCTGTACTTGTCGTTAGAGGCGACTAAACAGCCACCGGGTAGATGGGGCTTGTCAGCCTGGGAAGGCAGCTCATCTGAGAGAAGGAAAACTCTGATCCCAAACCTCCACTGCCTTGTGGCTACATCCAGTTGTGGAAATGGCTTCAGGAGTCAACCTCGAGGCAAAATCCAGAGCCGGAGTCCCTGAGGCAGTTCATGGCTGAACACAGTCACGTTCTGGCAACTCCTGCAACGCCGCTGGAACCAACCGTATTGGCCTCTGCCTTTCCATTGGACCATTTCAGCGACATGGAGAGGGGGGATTTGCTGCATGGGTAACAGCCTATCCTCCATACCTACTTTACCCAGGCTTCGCACACTGGAGAGGACACTCTGTTCCAGAACCACCATTCAGAGCATGACACCATAGTCTTCCGAGACTGAAGGATGCCAACAGCACTTTATAATATTAGCCGTTTTGTTCTCAATACCCTTCCTAATGATCCCAAGCATAGAACTGGCCTTCTTCACTGCCGCCGCATATTGGGTCGACACTTTCATCGACCTGTCCACCACCACCCCAAGATCTCTCTCCTGATCTGTCACAGACAGCTCAGAACCCATCAGCCTATATGTGAAGTTCTGAATCTTTGCCCCAATGTGCATGGCTTACTCTCTGTTCCTCAATCAGTTCCTCATCCTCTAATTTCCTGACTGTGCAGTTTCCTCAGCAGCCTTGGTGAGGGGTCCATGTCTAAAGCCTTCTGAGAGTCCAGATATATAATATTCACGGGTTCTTCCACATCCACATGCCTGTTGACCTTTTCAAAGAATTCTAAAAGATTCATGACTCACTTGCTTGTCACATGCAGTTCCTGTTCTGTGAGGGGTACTGCCATGCCAAGTTCCTGGCTGGCATGTGGCAAAGCAGGCAAAAGCACACTGGCGACAGTCGCCTTTGTGTTGCCTGCTCATCTTGATTGCTTTCCTGCTTCTTGCGCCCATTTTTGACTAGCAACTCCTGTTTCTATTTGGCATGACCTGGGTGCTCCTTCAGCCTTGTCTGTGTTGTCTCAGGTCCCATCAGGGATATTGCAGCCAGGCACTGTGTCCCCCACCACGTCCCCTCTCCCTTGCACCAGAATCCCACCCCAAGGGCACGTGTGACCCTCCAGCACAGTGGCTCAGGGGGCTCTGGAGACTATCATCTTCACCAGCCTGTGCCAGGTTGCCTCACCAAGGCCTCCAGAGGAATGGTTCCTCCTGCTCCACAGTGATGCCAACCTTGCCCCAGAAGGGTCTCCTGATGTCCAGCAGACTGGGCCCACAAGCCCTGAAGAACAGGGTTGGCTTTCCTCACCCAAAGCTGGCTCCATCACTCCTAGCGCCCCCATGGCGGTGGTGGCCCACCAACTCTGCCACTGACCTGAGCAGGATTGGCTTTCAGTTGCCACCAAGAGACTCTTCCTGGCTTTGCTGCAACAGACAATCCAGGCAGCTGCTGCCGCTGCCACTCCTTGAATCCCTTGCTGTTTAACCTGCCAACAAGAATGGAACACCACACCACCCAAGAGGCCATGCCAATGCAGAGCAGCACCTTCTCTGGATGGGAAGGCTGCCTCCAAGCAAAGCCCCTCCAAGGCACAGGCGCACACAACCCCATATCCACAGGCCCCTAGGATCTTCCAGTTAGGGCCAGGGCAACCAAGGAAGAGGTGCATGGCAGGATTTTGGTGCTGAGCTGCCATCTGGTGGGAATGTTGGGAAGTGCAAGAAGGGTTGCTGGTCTCCAGAGGCTTCTGGGATTGTCCACAGGATGCAGTCAACTCTCTCCGTGGTCACAGTCAGTGACGTCGCTAGGGGAGTGCGGGGGGTGCGGGCCGCACCGGGTGAAGCGTCGGGGGGTGACGCACCATAAGAACATAACAACATAAGAACAGCCCCACTGGATCAGGCCACAGGCCCATCTAGTCCAGCTTCCTGTATCTCACAGCGGCCCACCAAATGCCCCAGGAGCACACCAGACAACAAGAGACCTGCAAGGCTTCCTGGGAATTGTAGTTAAGAACATAAGAACTGCCCCACTGGATCAGGCCACAGGCCCATCTAGTCCAGCTTCCTGTATCTCACAGCGGCCCACCAAATGCCCAGGGAGCACACCAGATAACAAGAGACCTGCAAGGCTTCCTGGGGATTGTAGTTAAGAACATAAGAACAGCCCCACTGGATCAGGCCATAGGCCCATCTAGTCCAGCTTCCTGTATCTCACAGCGGCCCACCAAATGCCCCAGGGAGCACACCAGATAACAAGAGACCTGCAAGGCTTCCTGGGGATTGTAGTTAAGAACATAAGAGCAGCCCCACTGGATCAGGCCATAGCCCCATCTAGTCCAGCTTCCTGTATCTCACAGCGGCCCACCAAATGCCCCAGGGAGCACACCAGACAACAAGAGTCATGCATCCTGGTGCCCTCCCTTGCATCTGACATAGCCCATTTCTAAAATCAGGAGGTTGCACATGGCTTGTAACCCCTAATGGATTTTTCCTCCAGAAACTTGTCTAATCCCCTTTTAAAGGCATCCAGGTCAGATGCTGTCACCACATCCTGCAGCAAAGAGTTCCACAGACCGACCACATGCTGAGTAAAGAAATATTTTCTTTTGTCTGTTCTAACTCTTCCAACACTCAATTCTAGTGGATGTCCCCTGGTTGTGGTGTTATGTCAGAGTGTAAAGAGCATCTTTCTATCACCTTATCCTTCCCATGCATAATTTTGTATGTCTTAATCATTTCCCCCCTCAGGCTTTTCTTTTCTAGACTGAAGAGGCCCAAACGCCACAGCCTTTCCTCATAAGGAAGGTGCCCCAGCCCAGTAATCATCTTAGTCGCTCTCTTTTGCACCTTTTCCATTTCCACTATGTCCTTTTTGAGATGTGGCGACCAGAACTGGACACAATACTCCAGGTGTGGCCTTACCATCGATTTGTACAACGGCATTATAATACTAGCCGTTTTGTTCTCAATACCCTTCCTAATGATCCCCAACATAGAATTGGCCTTCTTCACTGCCGCCACACATTGGGTCGACACTTTCATCGACCTGTCCACCACCACCCCAAGATCTCTCTCCTGATCTGTCACAGACAGCTCAGAACCCATCAGCCTATATGTGAAGTTTTGATGGCCATGGTGCCAGAAGATTGGAGGATAGCAAATGTCACGCCTATTTTTAAAAAGGGAAAGAGGGGGGACCCGGGAAACTATAGGCCGGTCAGCCTAACATCCATACCGGGTAAGATGGTGGAATGCCTCATCAAAGATAGGATCTCAAAACACATAGACGAACAGGCCTTGCTGAGGGAGAGTCAGCATGGCTTCTGTAAGGGTAAGTCTTGCCTCACAAACCTTATAGAATTCTTTGAAAAGGTCAACAGGCATGTGGATGCGGGAGAACCCGTGGACATTATATATCTGGACTTTCAGAAGGCGTTTAACATGGTCCCTCACCAAAGGCTACTGAAAAAACTCCACAGTCAGGGAATTAGAGGACAGGTCCTCTCGTGGATTGAGAACTGGTTGGAGGCCAGGAAGCAGAGAGTGGGTGTCAATGGGCAATTTTCACAATGGAGAGAGGTGAAAAGCAGTGTGCCCCAAGGATCTGTCCTGGGACCGGTGCTTTTCAACCTCTGCATAAATGACCTGGAGGCAGGGGGGAGCAGTGAGGTGGCTAAGTTTGCAGACGACACCAAACTTTTCTGAGTGGTGAATACCAGAAGTGATTGTGAGGAGCTCCAGAAGGATCTCTCCAGACTGGCAGAATGGGCAGCAAAATGGCAGATGCGCTTCAATGTCAGTAAGTGTAAAGTCATGCACATTGGGGCAAAAAATCAAAACTTTAGATATAGGCTGATGGGTTCTGAGCTGTCTGTGACAGATCAGGAGAGAGATCTTGGGGTGGTGGTGGACAGGTCGATGAAAGTGTCGACCCAATGTGCGGCGGCAGTGAAGAAGGCCAATTCTATGCTTGGGATCATTAGGAAGGGTATTGAGAACAAAATGGCTAGTACTATAATGCCGTTGTACAAATCGATGGTAAGGCCACACCTGGAGTATTGTGTCCAGTTCTGGTCACCGCATCTCAAAAAAGACATAGTGGAAATGGAAAAGGTGCAAAAGAGAGCGACTAAGATGATTACGGGGCTGGGGCACCTTCCTTATGAGGAAAGGCTACGGCGTTTGGGCCTCTTCAGCCTAGAAAAGAGACGCTTGAGGGGGGACATGATTGAGACATACAAAATTATGCAGGGGATGGACAGAGTGGATAGGGAGATGCTCTTTACACTCTCACATAATACCAGAACCAGGGGACATCCACTAAAATTGAGTGTTGGGCGGGTTGTGACAGACAAAAGAAAATATTTCTTTACTCAGCGTGTGGTCGGTCTGTGGAACTCCTTGCCACAGGATGTGGTGCTGGCGTCTAGCCTAGACGCCTTTAAAAGGGGATTGGACGAGTTTCTGGAGGAAAAATCCATTATGGGGTACAAGCCATTATGAGTATGCGCTACCTCCTGATTTTAGGAATGGGTTAAGTCAGAATGCCAGATGTAGGGGAGGGCACCAGGATGAGGTCTCTTGTTATCTGGTGTGCTCCCTGGGCATTTGGTGGGCCGCTGTGAGATACAGGAAGCTGGACTAGATGGGCCTATGGCCTGATCCAGTGGGGCTGTTTTTATGTTTTTATGTTCTTATGAGGCATTCCACCATCTTAACCGGTATAGATGTTAGGCTGACCGGCCTATAGTTTCCCAGGTCCCCCCTCTTTCCCTTTTTAAAGACAGGTGTGACATTTGCTATCCTCCAATCTTCTGGCACTGAGGCCGTTTTGAGGGACAAGTTGCATATCTTAGTCAAGAGATCTGCAACTTCATTCTTCAGTTCCTTAATAACTCTTGGGTGGATGCCATCAGGGCCCTGTGACTTATTGATCTTTAGTTTATCAATGAGGTATGAAACATCTTCTCTTTTAACCTCTATCTGACTTAACTCCTCGGTTAGGAGGGGCCGTTCGGGCAGCGGTATCTGCCTGAGGACTTCTGCTGTGAAGACAGATGCAAAGAACTCATTTAATTTCTCTGCCATCTCTAAGTCTCCTTTTATCTCCCCTTTCCCTAACTCACCATCCAGAGGGCCAACTGCTTCTCTGGCGGGTTTCCTGCTTCTAACATATTTGAAGAAGCTTTTATTATTCCCCTTAATGCTGCTGGCCATGCGTGCCTCATAGTCTCGCTTGGCCTCCCATATCACCTTCTTACATTTCTTTTGCCACAGTTTATGTTCCTTTTTATTCTCTTCATTAGGGAAAGACTTCCATTTATGGAAGGAAGGTTCCTTGCCCTTTATGGCCTCTCTAACTTGGCTCGTTAGCCATGCGGGCACCCTCCTGGACTTAGTGGAACCCTTCTTCCTTTGCGGTATAAACTTCCGCTGGGCCTCTATTACTGTTGTTTTAAGCAGCTTCCATGCACTCTGGAGAGATTGTACTCTTTTTACCTTCGCTTTCAACCTCCTTCTAACCAGCCTCCTCATTTGAGGGAAGTCTGCTTGTCGGAAGTCAAGGGTTTTTGTGAGAGATTTGCCTGGTATTCTTCCCCCGACATGCATGTCGAAACGGATCGCAGCATGATCACTGATCCCTAATGGCTCCATAAGATTGACATCTCTGACCAGGTCCTGTGTACCGCACAATATTAAATCCAGAGTCACCTGTCCTCTGGTGGGCTCCATGACTAGCTGCTCTAAGGCACAGTCATTTAGCATGTCAAGCAGTCCGATCTTCTTTTCGTGACCAGAACACAAATTGAGTCTATATGAGGATAATTGAAGTCCCCCATGATTACAACCCTGTCATCTCCCTGGTCTGTTTCCTCATTTCAAGGTCCCCTTCCGGTTTCTGGTCTGGAGGACGCCCCCAGTATTACATCGCTCCTCAGGCCTGGTGATTTAACCCACAGAGATTCGATGGTGGAGTCGGACCCGCCTTCATTCTCTACTTTGCTGGATTCTATCCCTTCCTTAATGTAAACGGCCACCCCACCTCCAACACACCCCTCCCTGTCCCTCCTGTAGAGTTTATAGCCTGGGATTGCGGTATCCCACTGATTCTCCACATTCCACCTAGTTTCCATTATGCCCACTATGTCAATGTTTTCCCTAGTCACCAGACATTCCAGTTTGTAGGAAATATGCATAGTAATATAATCATGTTGGCAACCTTCAGTCTCGAAAGACTATGGTATCGCGCTCTGAAAGGTGGTTCTGGAACAGCGTCTAGTGTGGCTGAAAAGGCTGATTCGGGAGTGACAGTCCCTTCCACACCGGGAGCAAGTGCAGTCTGTCCCTGGTCTGTCTCCCTGGCTATGGGCCTTCCTTCTTTGCCTCTTTGCCTCAGACTGCTGGCCAAGTGTCTCTTCAAACTGGGAAAGGCCATGCTACACAGCCTGCCTCCAAGCGGGCCGCTCAGAGGCCAGGGTTTCCCACCTGTCAAGGTCCACTCCTAAGGCCTTCAGATCCCTCTTGCAGATGTTCTTGTATCGCAGCTGTGGTCTACCTGTAGGGCGCTTTCCTTGCATGAGTTCTCCATAGAGGAGATCCTTTGGGATCCAGCCATCATCCATTCTCACGACATGACCGAGCCAATGCAGGCGCCTCTGTTTCAGCATTGCATACATGCTAGGGATTCCAGCATGTTCCAGGACTGTGTTGTTTGGAACTTTGTCCTGCCAGGTGATGCCGAGAATGCATCGGAGGCAGCGCATGTGGAAAGCGTTCAGTTTCCTCTCCTGTTGTGAGCGAAGAGTCCATGACTCGCTGCAGTACAGAAGTGTACTCAGGACAAAAGCTCTGTAGACCTGGATCTTGGTATGTTCCATCAGCTTCTTGTTGGACCAGACTCTCTTTGTGAGTCTGGAAAACATGGTAGCTGCTTTACCGATGCGCTTGTTTAGCTCGGTATCGAGAGAAAGAGTGTTGGAGATCGTTGAGCCAAGGTACACAAAGTCATGGACAACCTCCAGTTCATGCTCAGAGATTGTAATGCAGGGCGGTGAGTCCACATCCTGAACCATGACCTGTGTTTTCTTCAGGCTGATTGTCAGTAATAATAATATAGAGGCTTAGTGAACAGAACACCCAAGATCAAAGCACTGGCACCAGCTCGACCTGATTTTCACCAGACGCTCCAGCCTTCCCAGCACCAAGATCACGCGCAGCTATCAGGGTGCTGCTTGCGACACCGACCATTCCCTGGTGTGCAGCAGAGTGAAACTGCAAACAAAGCGCCTGTACCACACGAAAAAGGAAGGAAGACCTCGCATTGATACCAGCAAGACCCGGGATCAGAGAAAAGTGGAGGAATTTGCACGAGCACTTGAGGAATCTCTTCCAGGCCCGGTCGATGCAAACGCATCCAACAGATGGGAACATTTCAAGAATGCCGTTTACAACACCGCCTTGTCCATATTTGGCAAGAAGACCAACAAGACGGCAGACTGGTTTGAAGCCCATTCTGAGGAGTTGACACCAGTCATTGAGGAAAAGAGGAGAGCTCAAGCAGCACACAAGGCCTGTCCCAGTGAGCGCAACCTCCAGGTCCTCCGAGCTGCTCGCAGCAAAGTCCAGCAGACTGCCAGGAGATGTGCTAACGACTACTGGCTCCAGCTCTGCTCCCAGATACAGGTAGCAGCTGACACAGGCAACATCAAGGGGATGTATGATGGTATCAAGCAGGCCCTAGGTCCAACACAGAAGAAAATTGCCCCTCTGAAGTCTGCCACAGGCGAGGTCATCCAGGATCGGGCGCAGCAGATGGAACGCTGGGTGCAGCACTACTCTGAGCTATATTCCAGAGAAAATGTAGTCACCGAAGAAGCACTGAACAACATTGAGTGCCTGCCTGTGCTGGAAGAGCTTGACAGTGAACCAACCCTAGAAGAACTTCACGTGGCCCTGGACTCCCTTGCCTTTGGCAAGGCACCTGGAAAAGACAGCATCCCTGCTGAAGTCCTAAAGTGCTGCAAAGAGATCATCGCTACTGAGCTGCATGAAATCCTCTGTCTCTGCTGGAGAGAAGGTGAAGTACCTCAAGACATGAGGGATGCAAACATCATCACGCTGTACAAGAACAAAGGTGACAGGGGTGACTGTAACAACTACCGTGGCATCTCTCTCCTTAGCGTTGTAGGAAAGCTGTTTGCCCGAGTTGCACTAAAGAGGCTCCAGGTACATGCAGAGAGTGTTTATCCAGAATCACAGTGCGGATTCAGAGCCAGCAGGTCCACCACTGATATGGTATTCTCTCTTAGACAACTGCAGGAGAAATGCAGGGAACAAGGACAGCCACTCTTTATAGCCTTCATAGATCTCACGAAGGCTTTCGACCTGGTCAGCAGGGACGGCCTCTTCAAGATTCTCCCCAAGATCAGATGTCCACCCAGGCTCCTCAGCATCATCAGATCCTTCCACAAGGACCTGAAGGGCACTGTTGTCTTCGATGGCTCCACATCAGACCCTTTTAACATCCGAAGCAGCGTGAAGCAGGGCTGTGTTCTTGCACCAACCTTGTTTGGGATTTTCTTCGCTGTCCTGCTGAGGCAGGCCTTTGGAACTGCAACAGAAGGCATCTATCTCCGGACCAGATCAGATGGAAAGCTCTTCAACCTCTCCAGACTGAGAGCAAAGTCCAAAGTCCAGCTGAAATGTCTTTGTGACTTCCTCTTTGCCGACAATGCAGCTGTCACTACCCACTCTGCCAAAGATCTCCAGCAGCTCATGGATCGTTTTAGCAAGGCCCGCCAAGATTTTGGACTGACGATCAGTCTAAGAAAACACAGGTCATGGTTCAGGATGTGGACTCACCTCCCTGCATTACAATCTCTGCGCATGAGCTGGAGGTTGTCCATGACTTTGTGTACCTTGGCTCAACGATCTCCGACACTCTTTCTCTGGATACCGAGCTAAACAAACGCATCAGTAAAGCAGCTACCACGTTTTCCAGACTCACAAAGAGAGTCTGGTCCAACAAGAAGCTGTCGGAACATACCAAGATCCAGGTCTACAGAGCTTGCGTCCTGAGTACACTTCTGTACTGCAGCGAGTCATGGACTCTTCGCTCACAACAAGAGAGGAAACTGAACGCTTTCCACATGCGCTGCCTCCGGCGCATTCTCGGCATCATCTGGCAGGACAAAGTTCCTAACAACACAGTCCTGGAACGTGCTGGAATCCCTAGCATGTATGCACTGCCGAAACAGAGACGCCTGCGTTGGCTCGGTCATGTCGTGAGAATGGATGATGGCCGGATCCCAAAGGATCTCCTCTATGGAGAACTCGTGCAAGGAAAGCACCCTACAGGTAGACCACAGCTGCAATACAAGGCAATCTGCAAGAGGGGATCTGAAGGCCTTAGGAGTGGACCTCAACAAGTGGGAAACCCTGGCCTCTGAGCGGCCCGCTTGGAGGCAGGCTGTGCAGCATTGTCTTCCCAGTTCGAAGAGACACTTGGCCAACAGACTGAGGCTAAGAGGCAAAGAAGGAAGGCCCATAGCCAGGGAGACAGACCAGGGACAGACTGCACTTGCTCCCAGTGTGGAAGCGATTGTCACTCCCGGATTGGCCTTTTCAGCCACACTAGACGCTGTGCCAAAACCACCTTTCAGAGCGCGATACCATAGTCTTTCGAGACTGAAGGTTGCCAATAGTGAACAGTTGGCAACAACAACAGGCAAACCTGTTCTACTTTCAGAGCACACTCTGAAACTGCAGCCTTGTTCCTTGCCTAACCATAAACAAGATGGACAGTATTTTGGAGGTGCGCTTCTTATCTCAGTCTATGGAATGTGTTGTGGTCAGCTAGTTGCAGCTAGTGTAATCTCTGACTGACAGTAAACTCTGTACTGCTTGAGAGTCAATAAAAGGCTTGGAGGAGGCTAGGCAAGGATCTCAATCTGTTCCAGCTTCCGGCTTCCTCCCTGCATCTACCTTTCAAACTTGTCTGCATCTCTTCCTTGCTTCTGCGCCTGCACTACATCCAGCAGCTGGGTTTCTGAGTCCTGCTGCTCCCAAAGTCATTGCTACACCAGTTCTCCCATCTTCGCTCGGAGACTTCGGGCATTTGCATAAAAGCATTTGTACATGGAATGCCCCAGGATGCGCTGCTTATTCGCTCCTTTGTCCCCGCATCCTCTCACTGTGCCAAACTGTCTATCACATCGCAACACGCTACCATTCCCAATTTCTTCTCCTACTCTGCGTTTGCCTTCTTGTTCTCTAACCTCCCCATCCTCGTCCCATAGAGATGAGGAGTTCCAATGCCCCTCGGTTCCTGTCGGCCTTCCCCCAGGGATCAGTTTAAAAGCTGCTCTGCCACCTTTTTAATGTTATGCGCCAGCAGTCTGGTTCCATTCTGGTTCAAGTGGAGCCCGTCCCTCTTGTACAGGCCCACGCTTGTCCCAAAACGTTCCCCAGTGCCTAACGAATCTGAATCCCTCCTCCCTACAGCAGCGTCTCATCCACGCAGTGAGACCCCTGCTCTCCGCCTGCCTCGCTGGCCCTGCGCGTGGAAAGGACCCTACCACCCTCTACCCTGAGGGGTGATGCACTAAAATTGCGGCTTTAGGAGCTACTGCGTCATGCCATACACCGTTGGATGCAGAATTCCATTGGAGAGCAATGTAAAAACAGAATTGAAATAGCTCCTTTCCTTCAAAAGTTATGGCCAAAAAACCAGAAAGAAAAAATGAATGGATCCCTATGGAAAGTGAGTGAAGCCGTATCTCGTGCTTATTTGCAAGTAGGCGTACTTGCCATAGTCCATCGGAAAAGGCAGGCTGAGAAGACCCCAAGGATGTCAGAATGGTCCTGATCCAATGAATTCAGTCTCCAAAAACACAAAAGGGAGAAGGAGGTCCCTCCCTTCCTGCCAGCTGCAGTCTATTGAGCCCTGTGGAAATCGAAGCAGCCTCAGGGTTGTGTTTACTTGCAATCCTACCCACACTTCCCTGAGAGTAAGCCCCATTGACCACTATGGAGCTTACTTCAGAGTAGACATGCATAGGATTGGGCTCACAGGTTGCAATCCTAGCCACACTTTCCTGAGAGTAAGCCCCATTGACCACCTGGACAGACTGTCATTCTAAAAAGTGGGTCCCAGTGCTAAAAGTTTGAGAACTGCTGCAATAAGGTGTTGGTAAGTTGACACAGGGGTGTGTGTGTGTGTGTGTGTGTGTGTGAGACTCTACAAGTTTTCAAAATCACTAAAATCAGAGTTTGGAGAAATAAGACCATCATGTTATACATCAATCAATGCATAATTTCATGCAGAACGCAATGCAAACCACGGTGAAATATTTGTGTTCTAACAAAAGGTAGAGCCAAAAAATCAGTGGGGGCAGGGCTATGGTACATCACCATGCCCACCACCTGGGGCATTGCCCTGCCCACTGCATGGGTGATGCGCAGGCCTTCCGCACCGGGTGACACGAATCCTAGTGACACCACTGGTCACAGTGCAAGCCTCTGCCTTGGGTTCAAACTCAGTGCACCACAAGCCATGACCGCTGTGAGGGCCAGACAGAAATGCCACTCAAGGAACAACGCCCTTCCCAGGGGTTTCCATCAGCCAGGCTGAGTGGGGCTGAGCCAACCTTTGCCTGTTTCTTGCTGGAAGGAAACAAGCATTTTCAGGTTGGCCCAGGCTAGGAGTGGGGAGGAGAGAGAAGGAGCAGTGGAGCAGCCACCTGACCTTCTGGGGGAGGCAGCAGGAACAGGGGAGCAGGCATTTCAGACGCCCCTCTTTCCTGCCACTGACCTGAGAAAGTTGATGTTGCCATGAAGGAAACACACCCCAGACAGGATCCTGAGCTCTGGTGTCATGAGGGCACACTCACCCCCCACATGCTGCTGGTAGGAGCCGCTGGAGCCCTCTTGGCACAGAGCACCGCCTCTTGCTGCCCCCTTGGCATAGTGTTGTCATGGGGGAGAGGAGAGTGAGGCAAGTGAGGGGCCAATGTCACCCCTTGGAGGGATCATCCAGCCCTGGGCTGGGCACCATTTTCATAAAGCAGAAACCATTGAGAAAGGTGGCAGGGACATGGACTTCCACCGCCAGAACAAGTGCTGCCTTTTCCTCCTACGATGGGCGTTGCGTCCTCCAGGGCTGCCATCCGAAGGGCGCCTGGTGCCAGCAGAGCCAAATCTCCTGCCTTGGCAGCCGTGACCTGGCACGAGCTTGGGCGCGGTGGGCCTGATGGAACCCCCGAGCTGCCAGGGCGATGAGAGCCAGTGGTGTAGGGAGGGGGAGCCCGGTCGATGTGGCGGGCGCGGGGAGTTCGACGTGGAGACTGCCCCCTCCTCCCGCAAGCACGCCCGCCGTCAGGGCGCCAGGAAGAGCAGCCTGCCTGCCTGTCCTCCAGGACCTGGCGGGGTCCGGGGCGCATCCGAAGAGCCTGGCTCCGGTCGGTCCGCCGCCACTGCGCGCCCTGCAGCAGGCCTTTGGGGCAGAAGGCGGCCCTCGCGGCCAGGGACGGGGCTCCGGCCAGCAGGGAATCCGCCGTCCCCTCGGAAGCCCCGCGCCAGCCGGAGGCCACCAGGTCGCCCCTCCCCCAGCCAGGCTCTTCCAGCCGGAGTGTTGGCGGCTCCGGGCTGGGGGGGGGCGGACTGCGTGTGCCCCGCCCCCGCTTTGGGGAAATCCCAGCCCGGCAGCTCCCTCGCGGGGCGGGGCGGAGGACCGGGAGAGACGACCCGGCAGGCTGGGGGCGAGGACGGGAAGCGCGGGTGCTGCCGGCTCGCCGCCTCCCTCCGTCCCCAGCTGCAGGCGCAGAAGAGGCCCGCGGCGACCTGCACGCAAGGCCGCGCGGCCCGATCCGGCACACCCCACCGGGCGCCTCGGGCGCGCCTGGCCCGCCGCCCAGCCCAGGCGCGCTCGCTCGGGGATCCTCCTTCCCCTTCAGGCTCCTGGCGCGCCGGCCTTCCCGGAGCCTGCGCCTCCCCCTCCCCGCGCCTGTGACGCTGCACTAATTAGTCTGTGGAACTCCTTGCCACAGGAAGTAGTGACGGCATCTTGCCTGGATGTCTTTAAGAGGGGATTGGACAAATTTCTGGAGGAAAAGTTCATCACTGCTACAAGTCATGATAGATATGTGCAAGGTAGAGGTAGGCTGCCTCTGATTGCCAGATGCAGGGGAGGGCACCAGGAGGCAGGTTGTGTCTGTTGTCTGGTGTGCTCCCTGGGGCATTCGGTGGGCCACTGTGAGATACAGGAAGTTGGACTAGATGGGCCTTGGGCCTGATCCAGCGGGGCTCTTATGCTCAGACTTGCTGAGCCACGCATCAAACAGACTTGGCACTGGGACTGCCAAGCCTGTTTCTGGCACACCATCAAGGGGTATGCTGGTGTTATGTGAGAGGGAAAAGAGCATCTCTCTATCCACCCCTGCATAATTTTGAATGTCTCAATCATGTCCCCCCTCAGGCGCCTCTTTTCCCTGAGGCCCAAAGCCGTAGCCTTTCCTTGTAAGGGACATGCCCCAGTCCAGTAATCATTTTGGCTGCTCTTTTCTGCACCTTTTCCATTTCCACAGTATCCAATGGGGGGTGTGCAGCATCCTACAGTGGGGGTAGCAGTCATGGAGGCCTCATCGAGGTAAGGGAATATTTGTTCCCTTTCCTCAGGGCTGCATTGCAACTGCATTGGCCCTGGAATGTTGGTTGCATCCAAAGTTCCAGCACCGGTGCAGGTTTCTGGTCCGGAGGACGACAGCAGCCCCCAGAATTACATTGCTTCTCGAACCTGGTAATTTAACCCATGGCAATTCTATGTTGGAGTCAGATCCACCTTCAGTCTCCACTTTGCTGGATTCCACTCCTTCAACATAAATGGCCACCCCCACTGCTGACATGCCCCTCTCTGTCCTTCCTATAGAGTTTGTAGCCTGGAATTGCAGTATCCGCTTGTTTTCCACATTCCACCAAATTTCCATTATGCTCATTATATCAATGTTTTCCTTATTCACCAAACATTCCAGATCTCCCATCCTTGCTCAGAGGCTTCGGGCATTAGCATAAAAGTACTTGTATAAGAAGTTCCCCAAGATGGGCTGCTTATTCACTCCTTGCAGTCTCTCATTTTGCTGGATGGGCTATCACATCCCATCATGCTTCCATTCCCAACTCCTACTCTGTCCCTGCCTTCTTGTTCTCTAACCTCCCCATCCTCGTCCCATAGGAATGAGAAGTCCCAAACTGGATGCCCCTCAGCTCCTGTCAGCTTTCCCCTAGGGATCAGTTTAAAAGCTGCTCTGCCAACTTCTTAATATTAAGCGCCAGCAGTCTGGTTCCATTTTGGTTCAAGTGGAGCCCATCTCTCTTGTACAGGCCCCGCTTATCGCAAAACGTTCCCCAGTGCCTAACAAATCTAAACCCCTCCTTCCGACACCACCATCTCATCCACGCATTCCCTGATCTCTGCCTGCCTAGCTGGCCCTGGAACAGGCAACACTTCTGAGAATGCTGCTTTTGGGGTCCTGGCTTTAAGCTTCCTACCCAATAGTCTAAATTTGGATGGGCCAAATTTATTGACTCAGTTGAACAATTTATGAACTGAGTGCACAATCCTAACCCCTTATCTTTCTAGCACCGACATAAGGGCAATGCAGCTCTGAGATAAGGGAACACACATTCCCTTACTTTGAGGAAGCCTCTGTGAGTGCCACCCAACTGCAGGATAAGAATATAAGAAGAGCCCCGCTGGATCAGGGCAAGGCCCATCTAGTCCAGCTTCCTGTTTCTCACAGTGGCCTACCAAATCATGGTGCCCTCCCCTGCATCTGGCAATCAGAGGCAGCTTGCCTCTAAAACCAAGAGCTTGCACATACCTACTATGACTTGTAACCCATAATGAACATTTCCTCCAGAAATTTGTCCAATCCCCTCTTAAAGGCATCCAGGCAAGATGCCATCACTACATTTTGTGGCAAGGAGTTCCACAAACTAATTACATGCTAGGTTTTCTTCTGTCTGTCCTAACTCTCCCAACACTCAACTCTCATGGATGTCCCCTGGTTCTGGTGTGATGTGAGAGGGAAAAGAGCATCTTTCTATCCACTCTGCCCATCCTCTGCATGATTTTGTATGTCTCTGATGCCGTGAGCCAAGAGCTCTCACTAGACTCTGGCCAAAGTAACACCATTTTAACATCAGTTCTGACTCTGTCCTAAAATGCTTGTTAGCAAGAAACTGTGAGCCACCCCTGACCCCGTGCCTGGCTCTCTAGTGCCTGAGTCCTTGAAGACCAGACGGAGTTGGGCCGCGTTATCTTGCCAAAGCCACAACTAATAGGAGGGGTAAAGGAGGTGTTTGAGCATGGCAGGGATGGAATTTTACAGGGCCCTTTGTCTTTGCTTGTCTATGTTTGAAATGAGTATAAAATGCTAGCTGCGTCTAGCTGCACCTGCGCATGATCTGAGGCAACAGCCTCCTTGCTGCCTTGCTTCGGTACCAGCAATAAACAAGCTGTTTTCTGCTATACTTTCCCTCAGAGTGTTAAATTGAGATGTAGCACCCCAGGTAACAAACCTCACGCTGCCTTTAGGTGAGTCAAAGGCAATCATGTCCCCCTTCAGGCGCCTCTTTTCTAGACTGAAAAGGCCCAAACATCGTAGCCTTTTCTCATAAGGAATATGCCCCAGCCCAGCAATCATCTTAGTCGCTCTCTTTTGCACCTTTTCCATTTCCACTATGTCCTTTTTGAGATGCCTTTTCCATTTCCACTATGTCCTTCCATTTCCACTATGTCCTTTTTGAGACACAATACTCCAAGTGTGGCCTTACCATCGATTTGTTGCAGCACACGTCTATGCCAGTGATGGAAAGTTGGTTAGGATTTGGGCCTCAGTTGTTTTAATGTTTCATTATGGTTTTAATTTGCTATAGTGCGTTTTTTGCCATCCATGTGAGTGCTTGGAATGGAACCTTAATTTAACCTAATTTAACTTAATTTAACCTAATTTAACTTAATTTAATGGAACCTTAATTTAAAAAACAAAGTTTCTTTGCTCCAGTGATTTAAAAATAGCCTTACTGACCTTTGTGATGTAAGATAAGAGTCCACCTCCAAGCGCTTACAAAGGTGCTTCACTCAGCCCCTCCCTTCACCATTGCGAAGTGATCACCTTTCTTTCACATGCTCAGGGGGAAGGGAGGGGTTGCCTGGAGAGAGAAGGATTCATGGATTGTCAGTCAGCTTTCCTCTCTCTCTCTCTCTCTCTCTCTCTCTCATTAAGGAGGCTAATGTTTAAAGGACTGTTCAGTTTTAAAAACTGATTTTAAAGGGATGCATTTTTCCCCTTCTCCAGGGATCAGCACATTCCTTCTCATTTGCAGTGGCCATTCGTGTTGAGTCAAATCCATGTATAAAAAATCCCTGTATAAATAGGCTGGACCTGTACAAGGAAAATCTCCCTTTTTTTGTCAGTAGAATCTTAATTCATCTATGCTGATTCTTCAGTATCATTGTTATATGATGCATGTAATCTATGAAGGCTGTAAAGAGTGGCTGTCGTTGTTCTCTGCATTTCTCCTGCAGTTGTCTAAGGGAGAATACTCGGTCATGTCGTGAGAATGGATGATGGCCGGATCCCAAAGGATCTCCTCTATGGAGAACTCTTGCAAGGAAAGCGCCCTACAGGTAGACCACAGCTGCGATACAAGGACATCTGCAAGAGGGATCTGAAGGCCTTAGGGATGGACCTCAACAAGTGGGAAACCCTGGCCTCTGAGCGGCCCGCTTGGAGGCAGGCTGTGCAGCATGGCCTTTCCCAGTTTGAAGAGACACTTTGCCAACAGTCTGAGGCTAAGAGGCAAAGAAGGAAGGCCCATAGCCAGGGAGACAGACCAGGGACAGACTGCACTTGCTCCCAGTGTGGAAGGGTTTGTCTCTCCCGAATCGGCCTTTCCAGCCACACTAGACGCTGTTCCAGAACCACCTTTCAGAGCGCGATACCAGAGTCTTTCGAGACTGAAGGTTGCCAATACTAATGCATGTAACTTTATGCCAACCACTGAATTTGAGGGTTTGCACTGTGGATTTTTGTCCTACTTGCATGTATGCATGCTCTCTTTTATTCTTCCATGCTGGCTGTGGCTGGCTACAGAAACTGAAACAAAAAAACAAAAGCACTCCAGAATACCAAAATAGACCACTGGTCACTCAGGACTTGTTCATGGCCATTGACTTCCACACATGATGAATGTTGGGCTGAATGAAATGAGTACAGTTCATTCCCTTTTTACATTTATCTTGAAACAAATACATGCCTCATATAACATGTGATCAGCTAGTGGAAGAACAAATTTCAGATTCTATAACTTTGCCACCTGAAGCTCAATGCCATAAAGAACAGTTTCCCTTAGTGCCCTAAATAAAATGACTACAGGCTGTTACTTTAAAAAAAATTAAATTAACATGAAATCAAAAGTGACAGAGTAATTTTTTATTCCACTTGAGAGACCATCTGTAATCTGAACTGATGGTGAGTTCGCTTTTGCATGGTGACGAAAGGTAAATGATTCTGAATTCAATTGAGTTTAAATTTCATTACATATTTGTTGGAAGAGGAGGCTTCGACATTCCTCCTTTCCCTCACTTTTGCTTCTGATAATTGTAATGCCTAATGTCCTAATGCATTTATTACACTTGGACTTACAAGAAGAAGGTTGCTTCTGTTCAAAAATAAACAGATTTGGTATGTCTGTGAAATAGACTTATGTGTAGTGGGAAGCTTTTAAACAGCTCCAGAAAGCTCTGAGGTTTCTCATTGCTTATGAAATGATAATGCAAGTGGATTTAGCATTTGTATATCTGCAGGCTCAAGCTTATTCAGTTGTACCAAGGCAGCTTAAACTAATATCCAATCTTCTTATGGAATTGTTTCCTCTGTCACAACAGGATTGCATATAACAGTCTTGAACAACCAGATGGCTGCTTGGGGATGGTTGAATGGAAGATGGGAGTTGCATAACTTAAGCAGTATCTAATTACATTCCTCCATGTGCTTATCATTGTAATGTGTAAAATAGCATGACATGAATGAATGATGAAACTGACAATTTTACAATTGTCCATTTTTCGTGTGATACAGTCGCTTTGTTTGCAGTTTCACTCTGCTGCACACCAGGGAGTGGTCAGTGTCGCAGGCAGCACCATGATAACTGCGTGTGATCTTGATGCTGGGAAGGCTGGAGCGTCTGGTGAGGATCAGGTCGAGCTGGTGCCAGTGCTTTGATCTTGGATGTCTCCAAGAGACTCTATGTTGGGGCTTTGTGTTGAAAAACGTGTTGCTGACACAGAGACCGTGATGACAGCAAAACTCTAGCAGGCGTTGGCCATTTTCGTTCATCCTCCCAGTGCCAAACTGACCTAAGCAAGTGGGCCATGAACTGTTATCAGCACCAACTCTAGCATTGAAATCGCCGAGGATGAACAATGGCTCTTTTACAGGGATTTTCTTGACAGTGGTGGCCAGGTCATCATAGAATTTGTCTTTGGCTTCTGCTGGAGACGACAGAGTCGGTGCATAAGCACTGATGAGAGTGATAGGTCCTGCTGATGACTGGAGCTGCAGGGACAAAATTCTTTCACTTCCCACAGTAGTGGGATGATGGATTTCAGCAGGGTATTTCTGACACGCAAAGCCAACGCCATGTTCCCTGGTTTCGTTTGGTGGTTTTCCCTGCCAGAAAAATGAGAAATTTCTCTCCTTGACAGATCCGAAATCTGGCAGCCTAGTCTCTTGAAAGGCGACGATGTCCATCTGCAGTCTGCTCAGCTCCATGTCGATGACAGCTGTTATGCGTGCGTCGTCTATTTCTTGCAGGTCATCAGAGAAGCCAGGTGTCATTGTCCTAACGTTCCAGGTGCCCAGCTTTAGGGCAGTAGTTTTCTGTTTTCTGTTGCATGGTGCAGAGTTGTCGATCCGCTTGTCGGTTTTCACCCTAAACCCCACGCACCCCATGAGGTTAATGGACTGTGGCGAGGCAACACCTTTACTGGCTGGGGGACTGCCCAGCTTAAGGAAGGCGGTAGCTGCCCAATGAGATGCAATGATCTCTCCCACCGTCGGAAGCAGCCCCTGGCGTCATGCTCTACGCCAATCGAGCAAAGACTTATAACCGGTAAACTGCTGCTTCCCGTGTTGTGCCGATGCCGTATGGCAGAAGTTGGAGTGTCCTCTCCAGTGCGCGAAGCCTGGTAAAGAAGGTATGGAGGATAGGCTGTTACCCATGCAGCAAAATCCCCCCTCTCCACGTCGCTGGAATGGTCCAATGGAAAGGCAGAAGCCAATACGGTTGGTTCCAGCGGTGTCGCAGGAGTTGCCAGAACGTGACTGTGTTCAGCCATGAACTGCCTAAGGGACTCCGCTCCTGATTTTGCCTCGAGGTTGACTCCTGAAGCCTTTTCCAGAACTGGATGTAGCCACAAGGCAGTGGAGGTTTGAGGTCAGAGTTTCCTTCTCTTAGATGAGCTGCCTTCCTAGGCTGACGAGTCCCATCTACCCGGTGGCTGTTTAGTCGCCTCTTACGACAAGTACAGCCAAACTGAGGGGCCTATTACTTAGCCCCCAGCCCCCAGGGTAAAAAGCGACTGTTATCACACGAAAAAAGGAAGGAAGACCTCGCATTGATACCAGCAAGACCCGGGATCAGAGAAAAGTGGAGGAATTTGCACAAGCGCTTGAGGAATCTCTTCCAGGCCCGGCCGAACGCAAACGCATCCAACAGATGGGAACATTTCAAGAATACCGTTTACAACACCGCCTTGTCCATATTCGGCAAGAAGACCAACAAGGCGGCAGACTGGTTTGAAGCCCACTCTGAGGAGTTGACACCAGTCATTGAGGAAAAGAGGAGAGCTCAAGCAGCATACAAGGCCTGTCCCAGTGAGTGCAACCTGCAGGTCCTCCGAACTGCTCGCAGCAAAGTCCAACAGACTGCCAGGAGATGTGCTAACGACTACTGGCTCCAGCTCTGTTCCGAGATACAGATAGCAGCTGACACGGGCAACATCAAGGGGATGTATGATGGTATCAAGCAGGCCCTAGGTCCAACACAGAAGAAAATTGCCCCTCTGAAGTCTGCCACAGGCGAGGTCATCCAGGATCGGGCGCAGCAGATGGAACGTTGGGTGCAGCACTACTCTGAGCTATACTCCAGAGAAAATGTAGTCACCAAAGAACCACTGAACAACATTGAGTGCCTGCCTGTGCTGGAAGAGCTTGACAGTGAACCAACCCTAGAAGAACTTCACGTGGCCCTGGACTCCCTTGCCTTTGGCAAGGCACCTGGAAAAGACAGCATCCCTGCTGAAGTCCTAAAATGCTGCAAAGAGATCATCGTCACTGAGCTGCATGAAATCCTCTGTCTCTGCTGGAGAGAAGGTGGAGTACCTCAAGACATGAGGGATGCAAACATCATCACGCTGTACAAGAACAAAGGTGACAGGGGTGACTGCAACAACTACCGCGGCATCTCTCTCCTTAGCGTTGTAGGAAAGCTGTTTGCCCGAGTTGTACTAAAGAGGCTCCAGGTACTTGCAGAGAGCGTCTATCCAGAATCGCAGTGTGGATTCCGAGCCAACTGGTCCACCACTGATATGGTATTCTCCCTTAGACAACTGCAGGAGAAATGCAGGGAACAACGACAGCCACTCTTTATAGCCTTCATAGATCTCACAAAGGCTTTCGACCTGGTCAGCAGAGACGGCCTCTTCAAGATTCTCCCCAAGATTGGATGTCCACCCAGGCTCCTCAGCATCATCAGATCCTTCCACAAGGACATGAAGGGCACTGTTGTCTTCGATGGCTCCACATCAGACCCTTTTGACATCCGAAGCGGAGTGAAGCAGGGCTGTGTTCTTGCACCAACCTTGTTTGGGATTTTCTTTGCTGTCCTGCTGAAGCAGGCCTTTGGAACTGCAACAGAAGGCATCTATCTCCGGACCAGATCAGACGGAAAGCTCTTCAACTTCTCCAGACTGAGAGCAAAATCCAAAGTCCAACAGAAATGTCTGCGTGACTTCCTCTTTGCCGATGATGCAGCTGTCACTACCCACTCTGCCAAAGATCTCCAGCAGCTCATGGATCGTTTTAGCAAGGCCTGCCAAGATTTTGGACTGACAATCAGCCTGAAGAAAACACAGGTCATGGTTCAGGATGTGGACTCACCTCCCTGCATTACAATCTCTGAGCATGAACTGGAGGTTGTCCATGACTTTGTGTACCTTGGCTCAACAATCTCCGACACTCATTCTCTCGATACCGAGCTAAACAAACGCGTCGGTAAAGCAGCTACCACGTTTTCCAGACTCACAAAGAGAGTCTGGTCCAACAAGAAGCTGACGGAACATACCAAGATCCAGGTCTACAGAGCTTGCGTCCTGAGTACACTTCTGTACTGCAGCGAGTCATGAACTCTTCGCTCACAACAGGAGAGGAAACTGAGCGCTTTCCACATGCGCTGCCTCCGACGCATCCTCGGCATCACCTGGCAGGACAAAGTTCCAAACAACACAGTCCTGGAACGTGCTGGAATCCCTAGCATGTATTCACTGCTGAAACAGAGACGCCTGCGTTGGCTTGGTCATGTCGTGAGAATGGATGATGGCCGGATCCCAAAGGATCTCCTCTATGGAGAACTCGTGCAAGGAAAGCGCCCTACAGGTAGACCACAGCTGCGATACAAGGACATCTGCAAGAGGGATCTGAAGGCCTTAGGGATGGACCTCAACAAGTGGGAAACCCTGGCCTCTGAGCGGCCCGCTTGGAGGCAGGCTGTGCAGCATGGCCTTTCCCAGTTTGAAGAGACACTTTGCCAACAGTCTGAGGCTAAGAGGCAAAGAAGGAAGGCCCATAGCCAGGGAGACAGACCAGGGACAGACTGCACTTGCTCCCGGTGTGGAAGGGATTGTCACTCCCGGATTGGCCTTTTCAGCCACACTAGACGCTGTGCCAGAACCACCTTTCAGAGCGCGATACCAGAGTCTTTCGAGACTGAAGGTTGCCAATACAACAATTGTCCATCTTGGTGCTTTATAAATCTACCATCTATAAGTGAGTGAGAGAAGCTGGAGTGGAAGAAAGAACAAACCCTCATAAGTATTTTCATATTTTATCTACATGCTATTAAGATATTTGTGGAATAATAATGTGGAAATTTAGCTTACGACACAAACAATAGTCGGAAAGCCCTGGAACAAAAAGACTTGGTCACCACGAAAATCAGGTTAACGATTTGAATGATTACACTTGGAATCCTGGGTTATGCCAGTCACCACATGGCATCTCTGTTTTCCCTACTCTGTTAAACCACCAGTGTTTTCTTAGCCACTTGCAGTGTGATTGCCAAAACCTACCAAGGTTAGAACAGATGCTGGAAATACTAGAGAACCTTGATCAATTCCTTTCTATCCTGGTCAAACAGGCATAGCACAGATTGATGAGCCAGTGATGTGGCAACAAAGAAGACAAATGCGATTCTGTGCTGCATCAACAGATGTATAGTGTTGAGAGTGTGAGAGAGAAGTAATTCTGCCTTAGTCAGACCCCAACTGAAATATTGTGTTGAGTTCTGGGCACGTCTGTTTAAGAAGGGTATTGACAAATTGGAGTGGGTCCAGAGGAAGGTGACTAGGATGGTGAGGTGTCTGGAGAGTAGAGCTATGAAGACAGGTTTGAAGGAGTTGGGCATGTTTAGTTTGGGGGAGAGATGCTTAAGTGGGGACATAACTATTTATAAATATCTGTGGGGCTGTCTTGTGGAAGATGGAGCAGATTTGTTCTTGGTTGCTCTGAAGCTTAGGACCAAGTCAAATGGGTGTAAAGCAGTGACATGATCAATTTAGGCTTCAAACATAAGCTGTGATCAGCCAAAGGTCCCATTTCACAGCACACTCATGCTGTTATTTTGCATAGTTCAGAATTCAAACATTCCAGCTCAGAAGTCAAAGCAGAATGAGGACTTGAATCCTTCTCCAACCACACAACCGTTCCTTCTTTTCAGCATCCCTTCTTCCCGCCTGTTCGGGGCAAAGCACCATGTTCCTTTCTCGCCCTGCCCAGCAGCCTGTGTTTTCAGCTCTGTATTTCCAGTGGTGGCTGAGGTAGGTGCTCTGCCACACACCTGAAATTGATTCACAACCCATTTAGTGGATCCCAACCCACAGTTTGAGAAATGCTGGTTTAAAGTACAGCAAAGGAGATTCTCATTAAACTTTAGGAAGAACTTTTTGATTATATGAACTATTTGGCAACGGGACAGGCAACCGGGTAGATGGGACTCGTCAGCCTAGGAAGGCAGCTCATCTAAGAGAAGGAAACTCTGACCTCAAACCTCCACTGCCTTGTGGCTACATCCAGTTCTGGAAAAGGCTTCAGGAGTCAACCTCGAGGCAAAATCAGGAGCCGGAGTCCCTTAGGCAGTTCATGGCTGAACACAGTCACGTTCTGGCAACTCCTGCAACGCCGCTGGAACCAACCGTATTGGCTTCTGCCTTTCATTGGACCATTCCAGCGACGTGGAGAGGGGGGATTTGCTGCATGGGTAACAGCCTATCCTCCATACCTTCTTTACCCAGGCTTCGCGCACTGGAGAGGACACTCCAACTTCGCCATACGGCGTCGGCACAACACGGGAAGCAGCAGTTTACCGGTTATAAGTCTTTGCTCGATTGGCGTAGAGCATGACGCCAGGGGCTGCTTCCGACGGTGGGAGAGATCATTGCATCTCATTGGGCAGCTACCGCCTGCCTTAAGCTGGGCAGTCCCCAGCCAGTAAGGTGTTGCCTCGCCACGGTCCGTTAACCTCATGGGGTGCGTGGGGTTTAGGGTGAAAACCGACAAGCGGATCGACAACTCTGCACCACGCAACAGAAAACAGAAAACTACTGCCCTAAAGCTGAGCACCTGGAACGTAAGGACAATGACACCTGGCTTCTCTGATGACCTGCAAGGAATAGACGACGCACGCAAAACAGCTGTCATCGACATGGAGCTGAGCAGACTGCAGATGGACATCGTCGCCCTTCAAGAGACTAGGCTGCCAGATTCCGGATCTGTCAAGAAGAGAAATTTCTCATTTTTCTGGCAGGGAAAACCACCAAACGAAACCAGGGAACATGGCGTTGGCTTTGCGGTCAGAAATACCCTGCTGAAATCCATCATCCCACCTACTGTGGGAAGTGAAAGAATTTTGTCCCTGCAGCTCCAGTCATCAGCAGGACCTGTCACTCTCATCAGTGCTTATGCACTGACTCTGTCGTCTCCAGCAGAAGCCAAAGACAATGATGACCTGGCCACCACTGTCAAGAAAATCCCTGTAAAAGAGCCATTGTTCATCCTCGGCGATTTCAGTGCTAGAGTTGGTGCTGATAACAGTTCATGGCCCACTTGCTTAGGTCAGTTTGGCACTGGGAGGATGAACGAAAATGGCCAACGCCTGCTAGAGTTTTGCTGTCATCACGGTCTCTGTGTCAGCAACACGTTCTTCAACACAAAGCCCCAACATAGAGTCTCTTGGAGACATCCAAGATCAAAGCACTGGCACCAGCTCGACCTGATCCTCACCAGACGCTCCAGCCTTCCCAGCATCAAGATCACACGCAGTTATCATGGTGCTGCCTGCGACACTGACCACTCCCTGGTGTGCAGCAGAGTGAAACTGCAAACAAAGCGACTGTATCACACGAAAAAGGAAGGAAGACCTCGCATTGATACCAGCAAGACCCGGGATCAGAGAAAAGTGGAGGAATTTGCACAAGCGCTTGAGGAATCTCTTCCAGGCCCGGCCGACGCAAACGCATCCAACAGATGGGAACATTTCAAGAATACCGTTTACAACACCGCCTTGTCCATATTCGGCAAGAAGACCAACAAGGCGGCAGACTGGTTTGAAGCCCACTCTGAGGAGTTGACACCAGTCATTGAGGAAAAGAGGAGAGCTCAAGCAGCATACAAGGCCTGTCCCAGTGAGCGCAACCTGCAGGTCCTCCGAACTGCTCGCAGCAAAGTCCAACAGACTGCCAGGAGATGTGCTAACGACTACTGGCTCCAGCTCTGTTCCGAGATACAGATAGCAGCTGACACGGGCAACATCAAGGGGATGTATGATGGTATCAAGCAGGCCCTAGGTCCAACACAGAAGAAAATTGCCCCTCTGAAGTCTGCCACAGGCGAGGTCATCCAGGATCAGGCGCAGCAGATGGAACGCTGGGTGCAGCACTACTCTGAGCTATATTCCAGAGAAAATGTAGTCACCAAAGAAGCACTGAACAACATTGAGTGCCTGCCTGTGCTGGAAGAGCTTGACAGTGAACCAACCCTAGAAGAACTTCACGTGGCCCTGGACTCCCTTGCCTTTGGCAAGGCACCTGGAAAAGACAGCATCCCTGCTGAAGTCCTAAAATGCTGCAAAGAGATCATCGTCACTGAGCTGCATGAAATCCTCTGTCTCTGCTGGAGAGAAGGTGGAGTACCTCAAGACCTGAGGGATGCAAACATCATCACGCTGTACAAGAACAGAGGTGACAGCAGAGACAATTGTTTTAATTCTATAATTCTGGATTGTTATTTTTATTTTGTTAGCCACCCTCATTGCCCTTATTGGGAGAAAGGCAGTATAGCACTCACTCACTCACTCACTCACTCACTCATAGATTGAAAGAATATGTATTATAATCTTAAAGGAGATCCCCCTTAGAATCCTACAGAAGAGGAAGGATTATGTATTTCCGGCAGAAGAGCTGAAAAAGAGGAAGATTATGTTTAGATGAGGAAAGCTGGAGGGTGTTATTTTCAGATTTTAACAAAGAATCTACTGGCTGGATACAGTTCAAAAGGCAAGAGATTTTATGCAGAAATTTAAAAAAGAACAGGAGGACTTTGGAGGACAAGAAGGAAGATCAGAAGATGTGCAACATGACCAATGTCAGGAGAAGGAGCTTTTGATGGACAATGGATAAACTTACAATTCTTATTAAAGACAAAGTAAAAACTTTTATGGACAATTGGAAACCATTCATGAACTTCCTGTGCATCAAGGGGAAAATGGGCCAAATAACTTATGGATTTGATGAGTAAATGGGGGAGTTAACTTTTATGATTTTCTCATTTTTCATTTTGTGTGGAAAATGTACTCTTTAATAACTGTAGACTGTTTAAGATTTCATAATTAATTTTTTGTATGATTTGTAGTAGTACAAAGAAATATAGTCTGAGATCTTCACACTTGCCACACAACTTGCAATGTCTTCTTAATTTTTTGTATTTGTTTTTAATAAAATAAAAAAGTATTTTAAAAAAACAAAAAAACAAAGTGAAATATCTCAATTCTATCAAAAGCTATGGCCAAAAAAACAAAAATGCAACTATAACAAAAGGCAAATGCATGGAGACCTATGGAAAGTGAAACTGAGCCATATCACGTGTTTACTCGTGAGTAGGTGAACTTGCCATAGTCCATTGGAAAGGGCAGACTGAGAGGAATCCAAGGACACCCTAATGGTCCTCATCCAATGTCAGGTTTTTGGCATCCCAGGCTGGAGATTGTTATTAATCAGGATGTGGCAGGAGGGGCCTTGATGTCCAGGCCCGGTATGAAATGTCAATTAAAGGAACAGCGGCACTGTACTGTATATGTATGCTGATGCAGTCAGCTGCACCTGTTACAGGTGGGAGTCACGTGACCTGGGAAGATGTGTGCAGAGTCATGTGGGCAATGGTGGAGTGGTGCAAAGCCAATCAGAGTGGGTCACAAGACTGTCTTGTGACGATGAGGTCGCCCCACTCTGATTGGCTGGCCCCGGTTTATATGGGGCAAGCACAGACATTAAGGTGTGGGTTGTTGTGGTGGAGTTTCTGCGTGCCGTGCTGCTGTTTTTGTACTGATTTTGGACTGCCTTCTCGTGATTGTGACCTGCAGTATCCCTGACTCCTGGACCATTTGACTGACTACTCTTCTGCCTGCTCCTTTTACCAATACCTGCTTCTGCAACAAACAAGCCTGTGTCTGCTTCTTTGGCTCTGTTTGGGATCGCCTGCTTCTTGTGCTGTCTCCCTATGTTCCTGATAACAACATGCCCAGCTCACAATATGGAAATATCCCAAGATGCCCAGTTCACCCATAAGGCTCTTCCCTGACCAAAAAGCTATCCCTCTCAGAGAACCAGTTAACTGTGATATTACACCTCCAAGGGTGAACAGAAAGGTCCTAGACAAGGGCAATCAACAAACAAGGATAAAAAGGTTAGGGTAAAAGGGATGAGTCAGAGTGCCAGACCCCCTCTAACGGATATCTCTGTAAACAAACTGCTGATGTGTATTGAATTGCCATCCTCAGATCAACATCCTGTACTGATAACATGCCGAATGTTGTTTTGGGCGTCTGCCTGTATGTTATTTTTCCCTATAAAACCTGCATGATTGCAATCCTTCTCGGTCCTCCAAGTGTGTGGGGGTCCCGTTTGCAAATGAGTAAACGTTAAGAAGTTCTTTGAATTCTCCTGTCGCCTGTTTGATTGCCTCTCCAAAATCCAAAGAACCGTGTGTGTGTGTTCATTCGGGGTCATTCCCAAGCCATTCTGCTAGCGGGAAAGCAAGGGCTATCCTCCCCTGCTCACCTGACATCCAATAAGCTAGACTAGTTGGCAACCTTCAGTCTCGAAAGACTATGGTATCGCACTCTGAAAGGTGGTTCTGGAACAGCGTCTAGTGTGGCTGAAAAGGCCGATTCGGGAGTGACAATCCCTTCCACACTGGGAGCAAGTGCAGTCTGTCCCTGGCCTGTCTCCCTGGCTATGGGCCTTCCTTCTTTGCCTCTTAGCCTCAGACTGTTGGCCAAGTGTCTCTTCAAACTGGGAAAGGCCATGTTGCACAGCCTGCCTCCAAGCGGACCGCTCAGAGGCCAGGGTTTCCCACTTGTTGAGGTCCACTCCTAAGGCCTTCAGATCCCTCTTGCAGATGTCCTTGTATCGCAGCTGTGGTCTACCTCTAGGGCGCTTTCCTTGCACGAGTTCTCCATAGAGGAGATCCTTTGGGATCCGGCCATCATCCATTCTCACAACATGACCGAGCCAACGCAGGCGTCTCTGTTTCAGTAGTGCATACATGCTAGGGATTCCAGCACGTTCCAGGACTGTGTTGTTTGAAACTTTGTCCTGCCAGGTGATGCCGAGAATACGTCGGAGGCAGCGCATGTGGAAAGCATTCAGTTTCCTCTCCTGTTGTGAGTGAAGAGTCCATGACTCGCTGCAGTACAGAAGTGTACTCAGGACGCAAGCTCTGTAGACCTGGATCTTGGTATGTTCCATCAGCTTCTTGTTGGACCAGACTCTCTTTGTGAGTCTGGAAAACGTGGTAGCTGCTTTACCGATGCGTTTGTTTAGCTCGGTATCGAGAGAAAGAGTGTCGGAGATCGTTGAGCCAAGGTACACAAAGTCATGGACAACCTCCAGTTCAAGCGCAGAGATTGTAACGCAGGGAGGTAAGTCCACATCCTGAACCATGACCTGTGTTTTCTTCAGGCTGATTGTCAGTCCAAAATCTTGGCAGGCCTTGCTAAAACGATCCATGAGCTGCTGGAGATCTTTGGCAGAGTGGGTAGTGATAGCTGCATCGTCGGCAAAGAGGAAGTCAGGCAGACATCTCAGCTGGACTTTGGACTTTGCTCTCAGTCTGGAGAGGCTGAAGAGCTTTCCATCTGATCTGGTCCAATAAGCACAATCTCCAAAAAACACCAGAGAAGGAAGTCCCTGCCTCCAAGCTGACAAATGTATTGATCCCTATGGAAAGCAAAACTAAGCTACACATTGGTGTTTACTCATGAATAAGCAAAGGTGCCCTGACTCATGGTCAGGTCAGGCAAAGAGGAATGCAAGGTCACCAGAATGGTCCCGATCTGGTGAAAGTGGAGTTCAACAAATGCTCCAGAAGGCAGTGCCCATCCGTCCCCATAAAAAGAATAAAACAGAGGCATCAACTGGTAAGGTTAATTTTTTTTTCTTTTTTAGACTTATAATGCTAGGCGAGTTCTGATGCTGATATGGTTTAAATAGAAGAACTTAAATTGAACTGGGAACTGGGTAGCTCTGATACATGGAAAAGGGATTCTGGGTACTGGATACTGGGCACTGGGTAGGGCTGAAAATCTTAAATGATTTTTTTTTAAGGGGAGGGGGCTGTGATTGCAGGCAGGCTACAGAGAAAATTCACTTGGTAGAACAGGGCTGGCTTCCCTGTATTTTATTATTTTTGTTTTACTTTAATTATTTATATTTAATTTCTTTGATTTTGCATTCGGCAAAGAAAGACATGACTTTGGGTGGGTCCCGGACAGATTGTCATTCTAAAAGTGGATCCTAGTGCTAACAGTTTGAGAACCACTGCAATAAGGTGTTAGTAAGATGACATCCAGGGGGTGGTGGTGACACCACTAGTAACCCCAATTATGGAAATTGTGGTTTTTAGGAATAATATAATCATGTTATATACCTGCTGTAAATCTGCATAATTTACAGCAGAATGCAATGAAAAAAAAACTGGAGTGAAATATCTTCATCCTATCAAAAGCTATGGCCAAAAACCCCAGAAAACAAAAATGCAACTGTCTTATGTAACAAAAAGTGCATTCCTTAACTCAGAAAATGGATCAATGAGACTGAGGGCGCAATCCTAACCCACTTTCCAGCACTGGCATAGCTGTGGCAGTGGGGCACGTGCTGCATCCTGCAGTTGGGGAGCAATCATGGAGGCCTCCTCCGGGTCAGGCCCTATTTGTTTCCTCAGCACAGAGTTGCATTGCCCTCACCACGGTGCTGGAAGATGGGTTAAGATTGCGCCCTGAGTGTTAGAAGAGCTACTGAGATGCTATCATGACGCTGCATGGAACCAAGAAGATGTTATTATGAGTCAGCTCCCTTTTCCATGCATCTGAGCTAATGCTAGAACTCCTATTCAGCTGTGTGAGTGTCGTCGTTGGCCACTTTTTTGTTGGTTACTGATTGGCTGGGTAATCTGTACTGCTCTGTAGTAAAATAAATAAAGTTAACGGGGGGGGGACACCGTGAGTTATCAGACCGGGTGACACCAACCCTAGTGATGCCATTGGTGGGGAGGTTCGGTGTTGTACACTGGCTTAGATGACTTTTAAAGTGTTTTCTAAACATTGAGGGTGGACTTTAATACCATGATAGCTAAATTGAACCTCCAGATGCAGGAGCAGGATGCAGTGTTGGTGTTGTGGACAGGCATGAGCACTATCTGAACTTCAGGGCCCAGGCCAACCAGCCGGACCTGGGCTCCCAGTTGAACTTGGGCCTCTGTGGCTGGGTGTATAGACCTGGACTCCAGCCTGGATTTGGAGCCTAGAGCTACCTGCCGGGTAGACCTGGGCTCCCATTCTGACTGTCCTCTGGAGCTGCCTCTTCCAAGTGGGTAGACGTGAGCCCTGGGCTTCACTTTGACGTCCATGGCCAAGGTTTGCTGGGCAGGTAGACCTGGGCTCCCACTTGGACTTGCAACTAAGATTAATTAATTTTGTCATATTGGGGAGGGGTGTCAAAAATGTATGGGCAAGCTATTTGCGAGCGGAGCGGACAAGTGGGCAGAGCTCAGGCCATTTCCCTGGGAATGACATTGGCCTCCAGAAACCACCAGTGGGCCTTTTCTACATCCTATGAAACCAGGGCCAGGAACGGCGCAAGTTTGGGGCCCTTCCAGGAGTGGCCGAGGAGCAGCTTCCCTGCAGCAGGAACCCAAACTCTGCAGTCCCTACTGCCCACCTGTCCCGCCCTGCCCTACCAGCTGGTCTGCACATGACTGAGCAAGTCAGCTGAGCAGCGGGGGAAGGAGGCAGTGAATGAGGAGGCAGGGTGTGCCTGCCAAGCGGGTGAGTGCCTGACAAGCTCGTTGTCAGCCCGCATCCTTCTCCCCCCAAGCAGCCTCCAGCAAAGACAGTCTCCTCCTCAAGGTGGGTCCCTCCCTTGAGTGCTTTCCTTTCTCCCACATGCTCCTCCCTTTCCACTCCTGGCCAGTGAAGAAGCAGCATCCAGGCTGCTAAGCTTGCTCCTCAGCCCTTGCGGAAGAGCACCCACCCTGCAGGGCTCGGTTCCTTCTGTCAGATCCTCTGATGCCCCAGAAGCTGCACACATTGGAGAAATGGGCAGCAAAGCACATGTTGGGCTGGCAGAGGAGGATGGCATGTGTCTCCTTGTCAGCAGCGTACTGGGGCAGCACCGGAAGCAACCGGTCCCAAACAAAGCCACAGACACAGACACAGTTGAGTAGAGAAGCTTGTATTGGAAAGGAGCAGGCAGAAGAGTAGTCGGTCAAATGGTCCAAAGGTCAGGGATACAGCAGGGCAGTCATGATTAGCAGTCAGAGTCAGAAAACAAACCAGCAGCACTTCACCTAGAACATCCACCACAATCAACCCAAACCTGGTGTCTGCACCAGTCTCCTTATATATCATCATGTGTTGGCAACCTTCAGACTCGAAAGACTCTGGTATCGTGCTCTGAAAGGTGGTTCTGGTACAGCGTCTAGTGTGGCTGAAAAGGCCAATCCGGGAGTGACAATCCCTTCTGTGGTGTTTTTAAGTGCTTAAGCAGAAGCACACAGAAAGCCTTGGTGCGATGGCAATTGCGGGCAAACCCTCCCTTGTTGGCAAACCGACAGGGATGCTAGTTCCCAGGCTGAAGTGTGACAATAGCTGATACAGCACTCTGTGAAGAAGCACCCATTGTTCTCACCCCTGTATGAGATTCTAATGTGGCTTTATCTGAGAAGTGAATGTAGCAATGTTGCAAGTACAATAAAAACGCAGGAGGAGGCTAGTAGAATCAGCTTCTCTCTCTCTCTGCACTCTCAACCCTCAATATGTCTGCTGTCTCTTGATTTTCTGTCTGACCATTCATTGCTTCTGCTCTCGCACCTATATCCAGCAACCTGACCCCTGGGCTTTGGTTGCTCCCCCAAGGGTCACTGCAACACCTTCCACACCGGGAGCAAGTGCAGTCTGTCCCTGGTCTGTCTCCCTGGCTATGGGCCTTCCTTCTTTACCTCTTAGCCTCAAACTGTTGGCCAAGTGTCTCTTCAAACTGGGAAAGGCCATGTTGCACAGCCTGCCTCCAAGCGGGCCGCTCAGAGGCCAGGGTTTCCCACCTGCTGAGGTCCACTCCCAAGGCCTTCAGATCCCTCTTGCAGATGTCCTTGTATCGCAGCTGTGGTCTACCTGTAGGGCGCTTTCCTTGCACGAGTTCTCCATAGAGGAGATCCTTTGGGATCCGGCCATCATCCATTCTCACGACATGACCGAGCCAACGCAGGCGTCTCTGTTTCAGCAGTGCATACATGCTAGGGATTCCAGCACGTTCCAGGATTGTGTTGTTTGGAACTTTGTCCTGCCAGGTGATGCCGAGGATGCGTCGGAGGCAGCGCATGTGGAAAGCGTTCAGTTTCCTCTCCTGTTGTGAGCGGAGAGTCCATGACTCGCTGCAGTACAGAAGTCATATACCAGAGCCAGAGCCAGCCAATCAGAACAGGATGACCTCATTATCATGTGACAGTCTTGTGACCTCTCTGATTGGCTGCCCAGTGAGTGGTGCCCATGGACTTACTCTGCTCCCACATCCCTGAGGAACATGGCTCCCTTCTTACACAGGTGCATCTAATTACTGATCAGTACACTGGGCTGGACATCAAGGCCCCTGCCACATCCTGGCTCACAATTCCATGGCCTGAGAGATGCCAAGGCCTGACAGCACATCTTCTGGAGACCTGCAGGCCTCTGCTCCTGCTTGTTCAGCGATCACAGTAAGCCAGCTGGGGGTGGGATTCACTGTCGGAAAAGGTGGAGCCCCCTGGTTGCTGGAGCCCCATCTCCTTTTCCAGCAATGCAGTGGGTCCTTCTCCCCCAGCCCTTTCTGCCCTCTCTCCAGGTCTGTGTCTGCTGCTGGAGGGTCACGTTCCTGGGCCAGGTGAGTGGGGAGCCCTTTCCTCCCACTGTGCACGACCCCTGGCCAGCACCATGTCCTTCCGTGATTCTGTCTTGCCTCGGCCAGCTGGAGTTGCCTGGAGAAGGAGATTCCAGGGGAGAAGTGAGCCAGCGGCAGAAGGGCCCCTGCTGAGCAACCCAAAGTGCCTGAACTCCTGGGGGACGCCTGGAGGGCACCTGATTCTGAGATCTGACACAAAGAAGGGCGGATGCCAAGGGCAGCCTGGGCTGGAGCACCCAGGCAGCAGTATGCCCTTCACGCAGCTGCTGTGTTGGCAGCTTGTCCTTCCCTTTCCCCTTCTAGCCTCTGGTCATCTCCTCATCACGGCTGCCCTTGCACCCCAAAAGCTTTCTGGTTTGTTGCTGTCTTTCCTGTGTGTGTGTGTGTGGGGGGGGATTTCTAGCAGCAGAACCTAAGGTGGCAACACCAGCCAATCACATCACCCCAACTGTCTCTCCCTCTCCTCCTAGCCCTTTAGCAGGTGCCCCCCATAACTCAGGAGAAGGTCTCTCTCTGGGGTTGAACGAACGAATGAATGAACGAACACCCCGTGGGCACCTGGCAGAGTGCAGGACTTGCCCCCTAGACACCAGCAGAGAGGAGCCCCAAGTCCCTATGGCACCAGAAGGCTTATCCCACCATAGGGAAGAGAGGAGTGAAGTGTTGATGTGGAGCTGAAGAGGAGGCCAACACAGTTGGCCACCAGGCCCAGCAGTCCAGATGGGTGCCCCATACCAGAGACAGACACATCATCAGTCCCACCCCCAGGATCAGGCCCTAGGGAAGCTCAGCCCAAGCAGCAGGTAGCACACCTGGCTGAGGGGGGCTGTCCCTTTCATGGACCAAACATGTTTGGCAAGGAGCCTGGGAAGACTCATCAAGATTATTGTCTTAAACAGAGTTTAAACAAAGAAGGAGGGAGACAAAACAAGCAAAGGCAGGCACTGAAGACAAGGATGCAAGAGGCCAAGGCAGAACTCAGCTGAGGGGGGTGGCAGAATTACAGACTTGCAGGAAACTGGGGGGGGGGGCAGCTTAGAAAGAAAGGGACACCACTGTCTCTATTGCAATGTCCTGCTGCACAGAGCACTGGAAACTGACAGGATGAGCCTGAAGGTCTCCCACAGAAAGGCAAGGATGACCTGTGACGATCATGCAAGGATGGCAAGAGGAGACCCAGGACTGGAAGGGTACCAGAGGAGAGGCTGAACCCTGCTCAACTGTGCAGGGGAGGTCCAGTCACCACTCAGATTTGTGGTGGACTCTCTCTTACTGGAAATCTTCAAGTAGAGGCTTGACAAGCACCTGTTAGAGACGCGCTAGGAGGATTTCCTGCTACAGGTAGGGGGTTGGACTAGATGACCTTTTAGGCGCTTTCCAACTCTATGATTCTATGACTGCTAACTTTGCCTTACCAACCACTCGGAAGGAGCCGGCGGGGAGTCTGCATTCCTGGATGCTGTCCTTGCCAACAAGGAAGAATTGGTCAAGGCAGTGACCACGCTGGGGCCCGCAGGAGGGAGCGATCCTGGCACTCTCCAGGCCAAGGACAGGCAAATACAGGGCTGATGGAAGCTGGGGTGCTGTCAGAGGCAGCCCCATCATTCAGTGGGGTCCCCAGGCCCTCTGCATATGCTGCTGCTGCTGCCATCTCACCCTCCTCCTGGCCAGGTGGGCAAGTGGGGGGGCCAGACTGCAGCCATCCAACCCAGAGCCTGCCCTTGCCTTGCCTTGGGGCCAACTTGGGGCCAACCCTTGCCTTGGCCTTGGGGCCAACTCCCTCCTCCTTGCTGTTCGGTTTGCAATCAGCAGGACTGCTGAGCACACTGGGAACCCTGAAGCAGGTCGCTGTGCTTTGCCTCTCCCTTCCTGCACACCAGGCCGCGTCGTGGGCAAGGAGATGGCGGTTGTGGAAACTCACTGGAGGAAGAAGGGCACTGCTGCTACCCCAACCCTCTTCCTGCTTGCTCAACAGCTCGTTGGGAAATGGCATGGAGAGTGAGGCAGCACAGGCAAGCTAAGAGGCATTCCTTGCTGGGTCACAGCTCCCCCGGTTAAGCACCCCAAGCAAACATTCAGTTGGCCTCAGTGCAAGGTCAGCCCCAGTCAGGAGCACACTCTGGATTGCAGGAATGCTGATTTTATTGGGCCCAGAGAAGGGCTGGGACTTTCTGAAGTGCAAGATGCCAAAGGCTCAGTCACAAACAGTTCCCATGAGGAGAAAAGTCGGCTCAGGAAACCAGCGTGGATAAGAACATAAGAGGAGCCCCGCTGGATCAGGCCACAGGCCCATCTAGTCCAGCTTCCTGTATCTCACAGCGGCCCACCAAATGCCCTAGGGAGCACACCAGATAATAAGAGACCTCATCCTGGTGCCCTCCCTTGCATCTGGCATTCTGACATAGCCCATTTCTGATGCACATACACATCATGGCTTGTAACCCATAATGGATTTTTCCTTCAGAAACTTGTCCAATCCCCTTTTAAAGGTGCCCAGGCCAGACACCATCACCACATCCTGTGGCAGGGAGTTCCACAGACCAACCACACGCCGAGTAAAGAAATATTTTCTTTTGTCTGTGCTAACTCTCCCAACACTCAATTTTAGTGGCTGTCCCCTGGTTCTGGTGTTATGTGAGTGTATAAAGAGCATCTCTCTCTCCACTTTATCCTTCCCATGCATAATTTTGTATGTCTCAATCATGTTCCCCCTCAGGTGCCTCTTTTCTAGGCTGAAGAGGCCCAAACGCCGCAGTCTTTCCTCATAAGGAAGGTGCCCAGCCCCGTAATCATCTTAGTCGCTCTCTTAGGCACCTTTTCCACTTTCACTATGTCCTTTCTGAGATGTGGTGACCAGAACTGGACACAATACTCCAGGTGTATTCACTCCAGGTGCATTGCAGCCAGTGTCACATTGATGCTCCCCCCCCCATCATTTTCTGGGCAAGGTCCTCCCTTGGGAGAAAACCCTATCAGAGCAGCATGACTTGGAGACAGGGGTGAGCAGTGAGGTGGCTAAGTTTGCAGATGACACCAAACTTTTCCGAGTGGTGAAGACCAGAAGTATGGGGTACAAGCCATGATGTGTATGCGCAACCTCCTGATTTTAGGAATGGGTTAAGTCAGAATGCCAGATGTAGGGGAGAGCACCAGGATGAGGTCTCTTGTTATCTGGTGTGCTCCCTGGGGCATTTGGTGGGCCGCTGTGAGATACAGGAAGCTGGACTAGATGGGCCTATGGCCTGATCCAGTGGGGCTGTTCTTATGTTCTTATGAAATGATTGTGAAGAGCTTCAGAAGAATCTCTCCAGATTAGCAGAATGGGCAGCAAAATGGCAGATGCGCTTCAATGCCAGTAAGTGTAAAGTCATGCACATTGGGGCAAAAAATCAAAACTTCACATGTAGGCTGATGGGTTCTGAGCTGTCTGTGACAGAACAGGAGAGAGATCTTGGGGTGGTGGTGGACAGCTCAATGAAAGTGTTGACCAAATGTGCGGCGGCAGTGAAGCAGGCTAATTCCATGCTTGGGATCATTAGGAAAGGTATTGAGAATAAGTCATTGTACAAATCGATGGTAAGGCCACACCCGCTGTATTGCGTCCAGTTCCGGTCGCCACATCTCAAAAAGGATATAGTGGAAATGGAAAATGGAGGGCACTAGGACGCAGGTTGTGTCTGTTGTCTTGTGTGCTCCCTGGGGCATTTGGTGGGCCACTGTGAGATACAGGAAGCTGGACTAGATGGGCCTATGGCCTGATCCAGCAGGGCTCTTCTTATGTTCTTATGTATGCACTGGACTCCCAAATTGTCTTAGTGCATTAGTGCCCCTTACTGCAAATAGGAGGGTGCGGTTCCATGGGGCTGTCTGTCCAGGGTTGCCCAGTCCCCCACGCTTCAGGAAGTCCTCGTTCTTAAGACCAACCTTCCAACTGGCATCAACCCCCCCCCCCAATTCTCTTGTATTTCAGGATTAGACCCTGACCTTGAATAAGAGTTCTGGGGCTGAGCCCAGATTCAGCCTTGGCTGCAACTGGACCACTGCAATGCATTCTGTGTTTGACTGCCTCTGAAGACTCTCTAGGGACTCCAGACAAGTCCCTAGGACTTTGGGGGGAGGTTGTCAGCCTGGCCACCTTTTCCCAGTCTATTTTCAGGCAGTTTATCTTTAGCGTGGGACCTATGATTTGGGACCGAGGCGGCTGAAGGTCTCCCTGTGCACTGCTCTCATCACCAGAGGCCCTGACCCACAGACCTGCTGCAGGGCCATCTGGCTGAACACCCTCAGTGTGACATCCAGGCTACGGAATGCCGTCCCTCAAGAGGGCTGATCTAGCCACTGCCCTCTTTGCAGTGGGTAGTGAAAACTCACCAGTTGCACTGACCATGGGATACAGACATTGCCGTTGCTGTGTTTATGGTGATGCTTCCGTGGCTTCTGTTTCGGCTGTTTGACTTGCATTGTTAGCTGCCCTGAAGGTCCCTTCAGTGGGTGAGACTGGCAGGTTTACATCAAGAGATCAGTGATCAGGATAGGGCCCTCCAGTCTTGGGGACATGCACAAGCAGCCACTCGCATTGGCACCAGCCTGCCAGGGTGCCAAGGAGGAGAGGCACCCGGGGGGCCAGCAGGACCAGCAGCGCAGCTGCACAGGGCCCGCCGCCTGCCCAGGCCGCCCTCTCCTGCTGCCTTGCACGATGGTCCCCTGGGGAAGCACTGAAAGCCACGCGGTGGGGGCGGCGGCGGACAAATGAGGGTCGCCCAGTTGCCGGGCAGGGGCCCAGTCCTGGGCGGGGAGAGCGAGAAGCCCCAAGGCCGCAGCGGGCTTTCTGGGACGGGGCGCGCGGTGGCTGCCCGTCTCGCCAGCAGACCAGCCAGTCGGCCTGGGCCGCGCAGCACGACCCGCCCTTGGCAGGCCCCGCGGCGCAGGCTCGCAGGCAGGCCCTGCCGCGGAGGGAGAGCAGCTTCCTCGGCCTGATGCGCGGGCAGGTGCCTGCGCTGCGCTTGCCTTCCCGGCAGAGGCCAGGTAACGGGCCGGGCAGGCGGCGGCAGGCAGGGCGCCTTCGGGGCTCCTGCGGAGAGAGAAGGGCTCGCGGGCGCGGCCCCGCCTGCTTCGGCCCGCCCGGCTCCCTCCCCTCCGCCTCCGCCTCCGCCTGGGAGGGCGCCCGCCGCTGGCTCCTCCCAGGGCCGCCTCCGGAGCGGCCCTGCAGCTGCTTGCCGGCGAGAGCCCCTCGTGACGCAGCCGCGCCGACCGTCTTGAGCGGGCTGCCGGCGCCCAGGGCCTCCGAGGCGGGCCGCGCGCTGGAGCCGCCCCTGCCCGCCCCAGAGCGCGGCTGCCAGTCGGGCGGAGGGCGCGATGGGGACGCGCGGGGAGGGCCCGGGGCCGCTGCTGCTGCTGCTGCCGCCCCTGCTGCTGCTGCTCCTGGCCGGGGCGGGGGCCGAGCCGTGGGAGCAGCGGCTGTCGGAGGCCGGCGCGCGCTTCGGCTGGCGGAACCTGAGCTGCCCCGCCTGCAGGGTCCTCTTCGCCGCCCTGGACGCGGGCATCCAGGTGGGTGCCGCTCCGCTCCGCGCCCGGGGCCGGGCCGGGCCGGGCGCCAAGGAAGACTGAGCGGCCCGGCCTGCCGCAGCGAGCCAACGGCGTGGGAGGGCTGCTGCCGCGCGGCGCCGGGGCCCGCTTTTCCGGTCGGGGCGGTCGGGCCGCGTCGCGGCAGGCGTCCCGCCCGCTGCCTTGCCGGCCTGCGGCCGCGCCCCGCCGCCCCCGCCGGTCCTCCGCTACGGGCAAGCCCCGGCGCGGCTTCTGGGCTCGGGGGCGCTGCGTCCAGTTCTGGTCGCCACGTCTCCGAAAGGACATCGTGGGAGTGGGGCGGGTGCAGGAGAGGGCGGCCAAAACGATGCCCGGGCTGGTGCCTGAGGGGGACTCGACTGAGACCTCCAAAGTCATGCAGGGGGTGGGTGGAGAGACGCTCTTTTCCCTCTCACGTGACACCAGAACCAGGGGACACCCACGAAAGTTGAGTGTGGGGAGGGTTAGAAGAAAATATTTCTTTATTCAGCGTCTGTGGAACTTCTTGCCGCAGGATGTGGTGACGGCATCTGACCTGGATGCCTTTAAGAGGGGAGTGGACAAGTTTCCGGAGGAAAAATCCATCACAGGGTGCAAGCCATGACCTGTAGGTGCAACCTCCTGATTACAGAAATGGGCTATGTCAGATGCAAGGGAGGGCACCAGGACGAGGTCTCTTGTTATCTGGTGTGCTCCCTGGGGCATTTGGTGGGCCGCTGTGAGATGCAGGAAGCTGGACTAGATGGGCCTATGGCCTGATCCAGTGGGGCTGTTCTTATGTTCTTAACTACAATTCCCAGGAAGCCTTGCAGGTCTCTTGTTATCTGGTGTGCTCCCTGGGGCATTTGGTGGGCCGCTGTGAGATGCAGGAAGCTGGACTAGATGGGCCTATGGCCTGATCCAGTGGGGCTGTTCTTATGTTCTTAACTACAATTCCCAGGAAGCCTTGCAGGTCTCTTGTGATCTGGGGTGCTCCCTGGGGCATTTGGTGGGCTGCTGTGAGATACAGGAAGCTGGACTAGATGGGCCTATGGCCTGATCCAGTGGGGCTGTTCTTATGTTCTTAACTACAATTCCCAGGAAGCCTTGCAGGTCTCTTGTTATCTGGTGTGCTCCCTGGGGCATTTGGTGGGCCGCTGTGAGATACAGGAAGCTGGACTAGATGGGCCTATGGCCTGATCCAGTGGGGCTGTTCTTATGTTCTTAACTACAATTCCCAGGAGGCCTTGCAGGTCTCTTGTGATCTGGGGTGCTCCCTGGGGCATTTGGTGGGCCGCTGTGAGATACAGGAAGCTGGACTAGATGGGCCCATGGCCTGATCCAGTGGGGCTGTTCTTATGTTCTTAACTACAATTCCCAGGAAGCCTTGCAGGTCTCTTGTGATCTGGGGTGCTCCCTGGGGCATTTGGTGGGCCGCTGTGAGATACAGGAAGCTGGACTAGATGGGCCTCTGGCCTGATCCAGTGGGGCTGTTCTTATGTTCTTAACTACAATTCCCAGGAGGCCTTGCAGGTCTCTTGTGATCTGGGGTGCTCCCTGGGGCATTTGGTGGGCCGCTGTGAGATACAGGAAGTTGGACTAGATGGGCCTCTGGCCTGATCCAGTGGGGCTGTTCTTATGTTCTTAACTACAATTCCCAGGAGGCCTTGCAGGTCTCTTGTGATCTGGGGTGCTCCCTGGGGCATTTGGTGGGCCGCTGTGAGATACGGGAAGCTGGACTAGATGGGCCTGTGGCCTGATCCAGTGGGGCTGTTCTTATGTTCTTAACTACAATTCCCAGGAGGCCTTGCAGGTCTCTTGTTATCTGGTGTGCTCCCTGGGGCATTTGGTGGGCCGCTGTGAGATACAGGAAGCTGGACTAGATGGGCCTATGGCCTGATCCAGTGGGGCTGTTCTTATGTTCTTAACTACAATTCGCAGGAAGCCTTGCAGGTCTCTTGATGCCTGGTGTGCTCCCTGGGGCATTTGGTGGGCCTAGATGGGCCTATGGCCTGATCCAGTGGGGCTGTTCTTATGTTCTTAACTACAATTCCCAGGAAGCCTTGCAGGTCTCTTGTTGTCTGGTGTGCTCCCTGGGGCATTTGGTGGGCCGCTGTGAGATACAGGAAGCTGGACTAGATGGGCCTATGGCCTGATCCAGTGGGGCTGTTCTTATGTTCTTAACTACAATTCCCAGGAAGCCTTGCAGGTCTCTTGTTGCCTGGTGTGCTCCCTGGGGCATTTAGTGGGCCGCTGTGAGATACAGGAAGCTGGACTAGATGGGCCTATGGCCTGATCCAGTGGGGCTGTTCTTATGTTCTTAACTACAATTCCCAGGAAGCCTTGCAGGTCTCTTGTTGTCTGGTGTGCTCCCTGGGGCATTTGGTGGGCCGCTGTGAGATACAGGAAGCTGGACTAGATGGGCCTATGGCCTGATCCAGTGGGGCTGTTCTTATGTTCTTAACTACAGTTCCCAGGAAGCCTTGCAGGTCTCTTGTTATCTGGTGTGCTCCCTGGGGCATTTGGTGGGCCGCTGTGAGATACAGGAAGCTGGACTAGATGGGCCTATGGCCTGATCCAGTGGGGCTGTTCTTATGTTCTTAACTACAATTCCCAGGAAGCCTTGCAGGTCTCTTGATGCCTGGTGTGCTCCCTGGGGCATTTGGTGGGCCTAGATGGGCCTATGGCCTGATCCAGTGGGGCTGTTCTTATGTTCTTAACTACAATTCCCAGGAAGCCTTGCAGGTCTCTTGTTGTCTGGTGTGCTCCCTGGGGCATTTGGTGGGCCGCTGTGAGATACAGGAAGCTGGACTAGATGGGCCTATGGCCTGATCCAGTGGGGCTGTTCTTATGTTCTTAACTACAATTCCCAGGAAGCCTTGCAGGTCTCTTGTTGTCTGGTGTGCTCCTTGGGGCATTTGGTGGGCCGCTGTGAGATACAGGAAGCTGGACTAGATGGGCCTATGGCCTGATCCAGTGGGGCTGTTCTTATGTTCTTAACTACAATTCCCAGGAAGCCTTGCAGGTCTCTTGTTATCTGGTGGTCTCCCTGGGGCATTTGGTGGGCCGCTGTGAGATACAGGAAGCTGGACTAGATGGGCCTATGGCCTGATCCAGTGGGGCTGTTCTTATGTTCTTAACTACAATTCCCAGGAGGCCTTGCAGGTCTCTTGTTATCTGGTGTGCTTCCTGGGGCATTTGGTGGGCCGCTGTGAGATACAGGAAGCTGGACTAGATGGGCCTGTGTCCTGATCCAGCGGGGCTGTTCTTATGTTCTTAGGAGGCAGCAGCCTCTTGCTCCAGGTCTGCGAGGCAGGCCTGGGCGGACCGGGTGGCCCTCTGCGTGTGCGAGGGCAGCCCCCAGAAGCTGGGCAGGAGCCACTCGCTGGGACGGCGAGCAACGTGAGCACATCCTGGCCCCTTCACAGTGAGGGCCACAGCCGGAGAGGGTGGCTCGAGGCCATGCAGGGACAGGCAGGGGAGACAGTCTGCTCCCCTCATGCACCTGAACCGGGAAGCCACTGGACCGAGTGCAGGGAGAGCTGGGACGCACCAAAGGAGATACTTCTCAACCCAGTGTGGAATCAGTCTGTGGAACTCCTTGCCACAGGAAGTACAGGCGGCATCTGGCCTGGATGGGCAGCCCTGCTGGATCAGGCCAGAGCCCACCTGGCTCAGCTTCCTTAGTCTCACAGTGGCCTACTAGGTGCCTCAGAGAGCACTCAAGCCAGCGTGGCACCTGTTGCCCCTCCCCTGCACCTGCCGTTCCGAGAGGCTGCCTCTGGAACCCAAGGCTGCCAATTTCCTGAGAGTTCTGAGTGCTTCAGTATCTGCTCAGGATCTTCCCAGGAAGTGAAACCAGGTTGACCAGGCTGTAGTTCCTGGATCTTCCCTTCTCAAGTGAGGAGCAGCAACTGCTCATCTCCAGTGTTTGGGTGCCTCATTCGTTCTTAAGAACATCAAAAGAGCCCTGCTGGATCAGGCCAAGGGCCCATCTAGTCCAGCTTCCTGTATCTCACAGCAGCCCACCAAGTGCCCCAGGGAGCACACAAGACAGCAGACACAACCTGCGTCCTGGTGCCCTCCCCTGCATCTGGCCATCAGAGGCAGCCTGCCTCTAAAACCAAGAGCTTGCACAGACCTACTATGACTTGTAACCCGTAATGAGCTTCTCCTCCAGAAATTTGTCCAATCCCCTCTTAAAGGGAACCAGGCAAGATGCCATCACTACTTCCTGTGGCAAGGAGTTCCACAAACTAATTACACACTGGGTAAAGAAATATTTTCTTCTGTCTGTCCTAACTCTCCCAACACTCAACTGTCATGGATGTCCCCTGGTCCCGGTGTTGTGTGAGAGGGAAAAGAGCATCTCTCTATCCACTGTGTCCATCCCCTGCGTGATTTTGTATGTCTCAATCATGTCCTCCCTCAGGCGCCTCCTTTCTAGGCTGAAGAGGCCCAAACGCTGTAGCCTTTCCTCATAGGGAAGGTGCCCCAGTTCAGTCATCATTTTGGTCACTCTCTTTTGCACCTTTTCCACTTCCACTATGTCCTTTTTGAGATGTGGTGACCCAAACTTGATGCAATACTGCAGGTGTGGCCTTCCCATCAGTTTCTATAATGGCACTACATATTAGCCTTCGTATTCTTAATACCTTTTCTAATTATCCTAAGCATGGTATTGGCCCTCTTCACTGTCACCGCACATTGGTGACACTTTCATCGACCTGTCCACCACCACCCCAAGATCCCTCTCCTGATCAGTCACAGCAAGCTGGAGCGGACCTATGGAAGACTGTTAGTCCAAGTGATCGGCTCAGTGGAAAGCGCTGGCAGGGGCTTCTTGAGGGTGGTGTTTCTCTGTTTGTCAGAGAGGGAACAGAATGCAACAGACTTTGGGCCCAATCCTATCCAACTTTCCAGCACTGGTGTAGCTGCAATGCAACCCCAACATAAGGGAACAAATGTTTCCATACCTTGAGGGTGCCTCTGTGACTGCCTCCCCACTGCAGGATAGAGCACATACTCCATTGGCACAGCTGCACCGGCACTGGAGAACTGGATGGGATTTGGTCCTAAGTCCAGGGGCACCTGACTCCTCCTCTGTGGAGTCAGTGTGGCTGCAGATACCGGGCCCCCCAAATCATGTGGCACCGGAGTGCTGCTCTCCCACTCTTTGCCAAAATGCAGAGGTGGGTCTTGACTTGCAGGAAGAAATCAGGGAGGCGCCCAGAGTTGGAGTGTGGGAGTCAGTCTGTGTTGGATTTCGCAAGGAACTAAGTTGTGGGGCTGGACTGGACAAGCTAGCTGGCCGTCAAGTGCTCAGAGCCCAGAGGGGGATCCTGCTGCCTGTGTGTTGGGGTCCTTGTAGCCCCATCCTGCTTGGTGCTAGGAGTGCAGGGGGGAGGCTGTGCCGCTCCACGTTTGCCCCACTGACGGACTGTCTGTCCTTCTCTGCATTGCAGCTGGACACCAGTGCCGAGCGTATCCAGCACCTGGCAGTGAAAGTTTGCATCAACTTGCGCCTGGCGCGCACAGAGGTGTGCAAGGAGATAATCGGCCTCTTTGAGCACGACATGGTGACGGCCTGGCTGCGCTCTGTCCTGCGCCCCGCCGAGATCTGCGGCCTCCTGGTTGGCTCCCGCTGTGGCCACTGGGACATTTACTCGGACTGGAACGTCACGCTGCCAGCCACGCCCAAGCCGCCCGTGCGGCCCCCAGTGCCCCCCGCCGCCTGGAGCCCCCACGGCCAGGGTGCTGTTCCTCACTGACCTGCACTGGGACCGCAGCTACACGCCCGGCAGTGATGCTGCCTGCAAGGACCCCCTGTGCTGCCGGGGCGGGCGGCCGCGGCAGGGGCAGGGGGCCGGCTACTGGGGTTCGCACAGCAAGTGCGACCTGCCCCTCCACACTCTGGAGAACCTGCTGCAGCATCTGGCTGCTGCCGGGCCCTTCGACATGGCCTACTGGACCGGAGACATCCCGGCACACGACGTCTGGCAGCAGACCCGTGAGGACCAGCTGCTGGCCCTGCGGACGGTGACCGGCCTCATCCAGAAGTACCTGGGGCCCCTGCCGGTCTACCCTGCCGTAGGCAACCACGAGTCTGTGCCGGTGAACGCCTTCCCCCCTCCCTATGTGCCCGGGAACCAGTCGTCAGCCTGGCTGTATGATGCCATGGCCCAGGCCTGGCAGCAGTGGCTGCCCCCCGCAGCCCTGCAAACCCTCAGGTAGGGGGGGCGGAGCAAGCAGCAGCATCACACAGCAGGCACAAGGGGGTGCCCAGGAGGCAGTGTGCTCAGTCCAGTGTCCCTGGGGGGTGGAGCTGCAGTGCAAACAGGGTGGAGCCTGACTGACCTCCGGAAGCCACATCCTTCCTCCTCTCCGGGCAGCGAGAAGGGCTGGTGTCAGCTCAAGGTGCGCAGGGAAGGAGGAAGCCCCAGGAGGGGGGGTGGCTAGTGGCAGGGGCAACATTATCCTGTTCGGATTGAGAGATGCTGGAGAGCAGAGACCACCGTGCTTCTGCCACTTGGGAAATGGTCTCCACAGAAGCAGGTGTAGCCACCACAAACCTCTCTGGCTGCCCACCTGGGTCCCCACATGCCTGCCTGCATTTCCCTGCCTCCCCAGGCTGTGTTCCGAGTGACCGCTTGGGGTGGGGTTAGAGTTAAGCTCCTCTTGCTCTCTGGGTGCTCTGATCTGGGCTGTCTCCAACACAGGCTGGGGGGCTTCTACACCCACCGGATCCAGCCAGGCCTCCGTCTCATTTCACTCAACATGAACTTCTGTTCTGAGGCCAACTTCTGGCTGCTCATCAACTCCACAGACCCAGCCGGGCAGCTGCAGTGGCTGGTGCAGGTCTTGCAGAGGGCAGAGGAGAGCGGGGAGAAGGTGAGGGCCTGGAGCAGGGCATGGCAGTGGGGGTCATTGCTGAGAACTGACCAACAGGCACCTCTGTGTGGGAGAAGGTAGCTGCTGCCTTGCCTGCGGTTCCTGACCAGGCCGGCACCTTCCCTGCAGAGCCAGCCTGCCTGGGCAGGGCGGGCACTGGCTCCCACCTGCCCCATCCTCAGCAGCTCTTCCTGGTTCCAGGTGCACATCATCGGCCACATCCCGCCCTCGCATTGCATGCGCTGCTGGAGCTGGAACTACTACCACATCCTCAACAGGTGAGGCGTCCAGACCTGTCGGTGCGACTCCCAGCCTTGCCAGTCCAGTGTGGGGTTCTGGGAAGGGGGTCCACAGCGACACAGCCTCTCTCTCCCCCTTCCGGCATCAGTCCCAAGGGGCTGCTTCTGCAGAATTGTCCAGGCCAGGGAAATAGAGGCTGCCTCAGAACCTCGCCCAGGTGTGTGTCCATGGGGTCACGACCTGCACGCGCAGCTCCAGCAAGAGCTGCCTTGCATGCAGGTTTCAGAATGTCGAGGCTCCCAAACATCCTGCTTGCCTGTCCCTGGGTGAACAGAAGGCTGGCCGGGCACCAGGCTGTTCCCAGCAGGAGAGCGGTTGGCCGGCAAGGAAGCCTCCCACCTGCCCCACAGGCTGCAGCGTCTCCAAGGGCAGGCCAAGCCCCGCAAGTTGTTGCTTGACCAGAGCTGCGAAGCCGCTGCTGTCTCCCAGGTCAGCCCACAGTGACTCCAGCCACTTGCCTGCACTGGCTGGCAGCTACTCCAGCAGTCCGGCAGGCAGAGGAGGATTTGCTGCAGGTGGAGGGGGGGAGGCTCTGCCCACAGAGCTCCAGTGCCACCCCTCAGTTCCTGGATTCATGCCATTTGCGTTGCTGCTGGATCACTGCAGGACTGGGGGGGCACCATGCTGCAGGAAAAGACGCGTTCAGGGGGGAAGGCTTGGCCAGGCTCCTTACCCCCCTCGGTCTGGGGGAGGGCTGTTCAGCCTCCGTGCCTTGCAGCGTGAAGTGGTTCTGTCTGTTTTGGTGGTTGGCCCACCAACCCCCACCCCGTGGTGCCAGGCCAAAGGGCTGCTTCGTCAGAAGTGAGTGGCTTCACCAGGGACAGAGCAGAGTCTGGATCCGCCTGAGCCTTGACTGGCTTGTCCCCAGAACCTGGGACGGGCTGGGCCTGCAGAGCAGGTGCCTTGTGGTGCCCAGGGCTCCGCCTTGGGCTTACCTGGATGACAGCTGGGCTGCTGGGGCAGCAAGAGTTGCCTGCCTGCCTGCCTGCCTCCTGCTGCTGCTGCAGAGCCCACTCGAAAGGCGTTTCTGGGTCTTTGTGAGCTGCCTCGGGGCCCCAGCCAGATTTGGCCAGGCGGTGGGATGGGCTCAGGGTCCTTCAGCCCCTCTTGTGAAATTCTCTGGGACCAGCCGAGGCTGCCCCTGGCACGGCTGCCTCCTCTGTTGGTCCCCAGCAGTGGCACAGGAGAACCCCTTCCCTCCCCACAGGCCTGTCCTGCTAGCAAACCTCGGCTTCCCAAGTCACGGGGGCCCTGGGTCTCCGCCCACCCCTGCTTCCTCCGTATCTCTGTAGGTTTGAGGGCACTGTGGCTGGGCAGTTCTTTGGACACACACACTTGGATGAATTTGAGCTGTTCTACGACGAGGAGACACTGACCCGCCCCGTGGGGGTTGCGTTTGTGGCTCCCAGTGTCACTACTTACATCAACCTCAACCCAGGTGAGCTGCTGCCCTCCCCCCTGGAGAGGGGTATGCCCCCTCCCCTGTGCATGCTGCAGCCCCTTTCCACCGGGCGGGCAGTGCAACCAGGGCACAACCAAGCTGAAGCCGCTTCTCTCTGCTCCAGGGTACCGAATCTACCACCTGGATGGCATCTACCCCAGCAGCTCTTACTTGGTCCTTGATCATGAAACTTTCATCTTGAACTTGACAGAGGCGAACGCCCCTGGGGCAGTGCCCCACTGGAAGCGCCTCTATGGGGCACGGGAGGCCTACAGCTTGCCCACAGCCTTCCCAGCAGACTGGGACCAGCTGGTACGTCGCTTCCAGAGTGAGGAGCGCCTCTTCCACAACTTCTGGTACCTCATGTACAAGGGCAACCCTCCCAGTGAGCCTTGCCGCGCTGCCTGCAAGACGGCACTGCTCTGCGCGCTCCGCACCGGCCGTGCCAGCGACCCTGAGCTCTGCAAGCCCCTGAGCCCTCAGCTGCCCTTTGCGGAGGTTCTGGCCTGGTGGCGACGGAGACGGCTCTGCTAGGGAGGAAGGCCCAGGAGTGCTCGGTGCTGCCCCCGTGTGGTGAGGTGCACTCAGTGGTGCCTGGAGTGGCACTTCTGGAGGGGGGGCCCTGCTGGAAGCAACCCACACCTTCCTCCTCTGTACCTGGGGCTGTAATGGACAAAGGCCAAAGGGTGCTGTGCAAGTCCCGGACGGGGGGGGGGGGGATGCGATCTGAACCCAGGCAGAAGCCGGAGGAGAGGCTGTCCTCCATTTTGGGGGGGAGGGGTGGTTGACCTGAAGGAGGTGTCAGAGGCCCAACTTGGGGAAGGGTTTGGGGGCAGGTGTCAGTCTTGGTCTTCATGCTTTGCCAGTCCCCCCCCCCCCTCCTGGCACATCTTTGGCTGCAGTCAGTCTCTTCCCCAACCCCGTGCGTGTGGGGCTGGTAGGCAGTGACAGCCTCCCAGGGAGGGCTCTGCAGTCCGCGCAGCAGTGCCTCTTCCGCAGAGCAGGACCCTGGCAGTGGGATGTGGTTGGCTGCGTGGAGGCTGGACTCTGCTGTGATGGCACTGGGGGCTGCATGAGACGTACCCCCCACCCCCACTGGGTCTCCAGTTCTGTGTCTGCCAAGGAGCTGCCCTCATCCCCCTGATGGGGAGGTCAGAGCGAGTACTGGGATGTGAAGCGCCCCCCCAGGCTGCTGTCGCTGGGCCTCTGATGGGGGGAAGGGAGTGTGCTGCAGGTGCATTTGTTGTGTGCCCGTACCTTAAATAAAGGCCCCCTGCCCTCCAGTCCTCGCTGCTCCCTCTTTTTGCTCTGAGCTGTTTCATGTGTGAAGAGGACTTTGAGCTGTGGGGGCTGTTTTTGGATGCCCCGCCGTTGCCCAGAACCACATAGGAGCCTCTCCAGGGGTCGGCCTCAGCGACCCTGAAGTCTCTGCTCCAGCCAGCCGTGGGGGGGGGCTTTTGCTGGAGTAGTTCTAGTGCTACAGGGTGGGCACAGAAGAACCAGATGCCCCGTTGCCCCTTCCAGCCCAGTGTCCTGATTTCCCAGGGCTGATAGCGGATACCTATCAGAAGCTCAGGAGCCAACGGCACCAGGACCCCCCCTTTTCTCCCTGCATCTTCAGCACAGAGAGCGCATAGACTAGCCAGGTGCCAGGTAGTCTTCAACACTCCTTACCACCACCTCTGAATTTCTCTAGGCGTCTAGATCCCTTTGAAAGCTGCCACCCATCTCAGGGCAAGGAACGGACCCTGGGTTTGGGGGCCCACGAAGGAATGGTCCCCTTCCGGCTTTGCCAACAGCCCCGTGTCAGTCCCCCACCTCTTCCAAAGGAGGGAGGCTGCTGGTTCCTTGCCACCATCCCCTTCCCACACCCCAAAGGGGGGCACTGTCCAGGCCCTTGTGGGTGGCAGAGGGGACTCCTGCTGAGATCAGAAGCGGCCAGCTCTCCACTTTTCCCTGGGGCAGGCAGGGCACTCTCCTCGTCCCCCCCCCAGCTGAGAAAGGAAGTGCATGGCCAGCTGGCATGCTGCACAGGCAGAGAAGGAGGGTGTGCAGCACCACCAAAGGGCAGGGGTGTGTGCCAGGGCTGCCTCTGCAGAAGTGCTCCCACACTCTGGCTTGAATCTGCTGCTGCCTCAACCAGTGCCACTGCAATTCAGGTTGCAGGACCATGTCAAAAAGGGGCTGGCAGAGATGGACCAAGGCTTGGTGCAAATGGACAAAAGCAAGCACACTCTGGGGTCCTGCTGGTGTCTGCCCAGAGATCTTGGAGAACTCAAATGTGGCATTACAGGTTTCCTGCAGCACTCAGCCCCTGAATCAGAGGCCTGGAAGGGAACCAGCACAACACTGGTGTTTCAGGAAGGAGTCGGGGGAGGCATAAGAACAAAAAAATAGCCCCACTGGATCAGGCCACAGGCCCATCTAGTCCAGCTTCCTGTATCTCACAGCAGCCCACCGAATGCCCCAAGGAGCACACCAGGTAACAAGAGACCTCATCCTGGTGCCCTCCTTTGCATCTGGCATTCTGACATTGCCCATTCCTAAAATCAGGAGGTTGCGCATATACATCGTGGCTTGTAATGCGTAATGGATTTTTCCTCCAGAAACTTGTCCAATCCCCTTTTAAAGGCATCCAGGCCAGATGCCGTCACCACATCCTGTGGCAAGGAGTTCCACAGACCAACCACACGCTGAGTAAAGAAATATTTTCTTTTGTCCTAACTCTCCCAACACTCAATTTTAGTGGATGTCCTCTGGTTCTGGTGTTATGTGAGAGTGTAAAGAGCACCTCTCTATCCACTTTATCCTTCCCATGCATAATTTTGTATGTCTCAATCATGTCCCCCTTCAGGTGTCTCTTTTCAAGGCTGAAGAGGCCCAAACGCCGTAGCCTTTCCTCATAAGGAAGGTGCCCCAACCCAATAATCATCTTAGTTGCTCTCTTCTGCATCTTTTCCATTTCCACTGTCTTTTTTGAGATGCAGCGACCAGAACTGGACACAATATTCCAGGTGTGGCCTTACCATAGATTTGTACAACGGCACTCATAATATTAGCCGCTTTGTTCTCAATACCTTTTCTAATGATCCCAAGCATAGAATTGGCCTTCTTTACTGCCGCCGCACTTTGGGTCAACACTTTCATTGACCTGTCCACCACCACCCCAAGATCTCTTGCCTGATCTGTCACAGACAGATCTGTCACAGATCTGTCACAGAACCCATCAGCCTACATGTGAAGTTTTGATTTTTTGCCCCAACTTGCATGACTTTACACTTACTGACATTGAAAAGCACCTGCCATTTTGCTGCCCATTCTGCCAGTTGGGAGAGATCCTTCTGGAGCTCCTCACAATCACTTCTGGGCTTAACCACTCGGAAAAGTTTGGTGTCTTCTGCAAACTTTGTAACCTCACTGCTCACCCCTGTCTCCAGGTCATTTATGAAGAGAGTGAAAAGCACCAGTCCCACGACAGATCCTTGGGGCACACCGCTTTTCACTTCTCTCCATTGTGAAAATTGCCCATTGACACCCCCTCTCTGTTTCCTGGTCTTCAACCAGTTCTCAATCCAGGAGAGGACCTTCCCTGACTGCGGAGTTTTTTCAGCAGCCTTTGGTGAGGGACCATGTCAAACGCCTTCTAAAAGTCCATATATATAGTGTCCATGGGTTCTCCTGCATCCACATGCCTGTTGACCTTTTCAAAGAATTCTATAAGGTTCGTGAGACAAGACTTACCCTTACAGAAGCCAGGCTGATTCTCCCTCAGCAAGGCCTGTTCATCTATGTGTTTTGAGATTCTATCTTTGATGAGGCATTCCACCATCTTACCTGGAGCAGACATTAGGCTGACCGGCCTATAGTTTCCCGGGTCCCCCCTCCTTCCCTTTTTAAAGATAGGCATGACATTTGCTATCCTCCAATCCTCTGGCACCGTGGCCATTTTGAGGGACAAGTTGCATACCTTAGTCAAGAGATCAGCAACTTCATTCTTTAACTCCTTAATAACTCTTGGGTGGATGCCATCAGGGCCCAGTGACTTATTGATCTTGAATTTATCAATTAGGTCTGAAACATCTTCTCTTTTAACCTATATCTGACTTAATTCCTCGGTCAAGAGGGGCCATTCAGGAAGCGGTATCTGCCCGAGGTCTTCTGCTGTGAAGACAGATGCAAAGAACTCATTTAATTTCTCTGCCATCTCTAAGTCTCCTTTTATCTCCCCTTTCCCTCCCTCACCATCCAGAGGGCCAACTGCTTCTCTGGCGGGTTTCCTGCTTCTAACATATTTGAAGAAGCTTTTATTATTCCCCTTAATGTTGCTGGCCATGCGTTCCTCATAGTCTCGCTTGGCCTCCCGTATCACCTTCTTACATTTCTTTTGCCACAGTTTATGTTCCTTTTTATTCTCTTCATTAGGGCAAGACTTCCATTTACAGAACATGGGCACCTGGCCTCATAGGTAGCCCTGGAGCTAAGAGATCTACAAGAGTAACTGACCCAGTTGAGAGATAGGGATTAATAGAGATAGCCAGCTAGCTTTATTATTTTATTGCTGATATGTTTCTTAGATGTTAATTGGAGAAAGAGCTCAGTGCCTACAAGGAATAGAATTAAGCCTAGAGGGTCTCAGTGTCCCTGGACTGAGGCACTGGCACATACAGGATGGTGGCAGTACTACTGAGCAGAGGGCCTTGAGGGCTTTAGGGTTCAAGAACCAAGAACCCTGAGCATCCAAACCCCCCTAAATTTACGACAAGCCCCCACCTTGACTGCATAGCTTTTTTGTTGTTTTTATTTAGGGGTACTTACACTACCCCTAAATAACCCTACACTGGTTTGCTGCCCTCTTCTCAAGGGAAGAGAAGGGTGGTGTTTGGGGCCCTGGATTCCTCGTCCTGCTGCTGAACTCGCACAAATGCTTAACTCGCGATGCCTTACCTGGCACTTTGTTCCCAAGGCGCTTGGTTTCCCAGAGGCATCTCAAATTAGACTGGCAAGTTGATCATCCCTGCTGGCAAATGGGGGCGGGAAGCACTGGTGAAGTTAGGTAGCCTCTTGAAGAGTGAGCCCCACTGAGGGGGGGTTGGGTCATACCATTCCTTAGTTTTTTGAGCAAGGCAGCCAACAGGCAGGGGCATGGAGGAGAGTCAGTGTGTACCACTTCCTGCACTGGTGCTTTTCAACTTGTTCATAAATGGCCGGGAGACAGGGTTAAGCAGCAAGGTGGCTACACAAATCGGTTTTGAGTGGTGAAGTCCAGAACAGATTGTGAGGAGCTCCAGAAGGATCTCTCCTTTAAAAGGGGATTGGACAAGTTTCTGGAGGAAAAATCCATTACGGGGTACAAGCCATGATGTGTATGCGCAACATCCTGATTTTAGAAATGGGTTATGTCAGAATGCCAGATGCAAGGGAGGGCACCAGGATGCAGGTCTCTTCTTATCTGGTGTGTTCCCTGGGGCATTTGGTGGGCCGCTGTGAGATACAGGAAGCTGGACTAGATGGGCCTATGGCCTGATCCAGTGGGGCTGTTCTTATGTTCTTATGTTCTCCAAACTGAGAAAATGGGCAGCAAAATGGCAGATGCATTTCAATGTAAGTAAGTGTAAAGTCAGGCACATTGGGGCAAAGAATGTGTTGGCAACCTTCAGTCTCGAAAGACTCTGGTATCGTGCTCTGAATGGTGGTTCTGGAACAGCGTCTAGTGTGGCTGAAAAGGCCAATCCAGGAGTGACAATCCCTTCCACACCGGGAGCAAGTGCAGTCTGTCCCTGGTCTGTCTCCCTGGCTATGGGCCCATTCTCACAACATGACCGAGCCAATGCAGGCATCTGTTTCAGCAGTGCATACATGCTAGGGATTCCAGCACGTTCCAGGACTGTGTTGTTAGGAACTTTGTCCTGCCAGGTGATGCCGAGAATGCGTCGGAGGCAGCGCATGTGGAAAGCGTTCAGTTTCCTCTCCTGTTGTGAGCGAAGAGTCCGTGACTCGCTGCAGTACAGAAGTGTACTCAGGACGCAAGCTCTGTAGACCTGGATCTTGGTATGTTCCGTCAGCTTCTTGTTGGACCAGACTCTCTTTGTGAGTCTGGAAAACGTGGTAGCTGCTTTACCGATACGTCTGTTTAGCTCGGTATCGAGAGAAAGAGTGTCGGAGATCGTTGAGCCAAGGTACACAAAGTCATGGACAACCTCCAGTTCATGCTCAGAGATTGTAATGCAGGGAGGTGAGTCCACATCCTGAACCATGACCTGTGTTTTCTTCAGGCTGATTGTCAGTCCAAAATCTTGGCAGGCCTTGCTAAAACGATCCATGAGCTGCTGGAGATCTTTGGCAGAGTGGGTAGTGGCAGCTCACATATAGGCTAATGCAGTGTTCTCAAACTGTGGGTCGGGACCCACTAGGTCGGCCACTAGCCATTTCCAGGTGGGTCCCCATTCATTCAATATTTAATTTTTAATATATCAGACCTGATGCTACCATGGGATGTGACTGCATTTGGGGAAATGTAACAGATCAGTACTTTTAACAAGCCACTGTGTATATGCTTTTAACAATGATAGTCAATGGCACTTACTCTGGGGTAAGTGTGGGTAGGAGTGTTAAAAAAATTTCTGCTTGACGATGTCACTTCCAGTCATGACATCACTTCTGGTGGGTTCTGACCAATTTGCATTCTAAAAAGTGGGTACCAGTGCCACAAGTTTGAGAATCACTGGGCTAATGGGTTCTGAGCTGTCTGTGGCAGATCAGGAGAGGGATCTTGGGGTGGTGGTGGACCGGTCGATGAGAGTGTCGATCCAGAGTGCGGCGGCAGTGAAGAAGGCCAATTCTATGCTTGGGATCATTAGGAAGGGTATTGAGAACAAAACGGCTAGTATTATAATGCTGCAGTACAAATCTATGGTAAGGCCACACCTGGAGTATTGTGTCCAGTTCTGGTCGCCGCATCTCAAAAAAGACATAGTGGAAATGGAAAAGGTGCAAAAGAGAGCGACTAAGATGATTACGGGGCTGGGACACCTTCCTTATGAGGAAAGGCTACGGCATTTGGGCCTCTTCTGTCTAGAAAAGAGGCGCCTGAGGGGCGACATGATTGAGACATATAAAATTAGGCAGGGGATGGATAGAGATGCTCTTTAGACTCTCACAAAACACCAGAACCAGGGGACATCCACTCAAATTGAGTGTTGGGAGAGTTAGAACAGACAAAAGAAAATATTACTTTACTCAGTGTGTGGTTGGTCTGTGGAACTGAAGTAATCCACTCTGGGTATCCCCTTTTTTCCTTTCTATTCCTGGTTATGCTTATTGGGGTGTGTGTGTGTACTCCCCATTAAGCATGTGAGATAGAGGCTTAGCTTGAAAGGGCCATTTTCTGGAATACTCAAAAATCTGCACCATGGCAAAATCTGAATTTACCCCCCCCCCCCCAGTGAAGGTTACTAGGATGGGGGAAGCGGCACTGGCCCTCTGCTTCCCTTAGGTCAATGGGCTGCCACCTGACTCAAGGAGACACTCCAGTGAAGTCAGAATCCACCTATCACAGCCAACCCTGAAGGCTGAGGCAGCTGGACAGGGCAGGCCTGGTAGCCTTTGCAAGATCCAGCCAGGGGGCTTGCCAGCCAGCCAGCCGCACGGAGCTGGTCAATCCTGGCTCATCCTCTGACTTTGCACTTCAGAATGGACTCTGAAACCTATGTCTGTGGAACTGAAGAGTTTAAGAAATGGGCTCTGTCAGAATGCCAGATGCAGGGAGGGCACCTGGATGCAGGTCTCTTGTCTTGAGTGCTGCCTGAGCCATCTGGGGTACATGTGAGGTACAGGAGGCTGGACTAGAGGCAGCAGGGCTGTTCTTATGTTCCCTGACAGGCCTTGGCCTGTACCCCTCACTGCAGCGCAACCAAGCAGCCAGAGGGAAAAGCAGAGTGGCCTCTCTAGGAACTGGGCCCTGGTTAAGGCACAGGAAGTAAGGCGGACAGAAGGGACCGGGTTCACAGTGGGCAGAAGCAGCGTGTGGAACTGTCTCATGTTCATGATTCACCTGGAGTTGGCAATTCCACAGTTCCAGGTGCCACCAAACTCTTCAGAGCGGTGAGGATGTCTGCCTGGGGAAGTGCGCCACTGGGAGACTGGAGCGCTGGGGTTGCAAGTGGCAGGCGGTGTGCATGGGGGCCAAGTGCCCCTCCTTCACACAGAAGCTGCTGGGGTGCAGTCTGGCACCACCAGACCCAGCTGGAAGCCTGGGCCCCACAAAGCTGTCACCCCAGTGCGGCACATCTCTCGCCTGCTCCTGGGGGCTTTCACCTGAGCACCCGCTGGGCCTCTGTGGCAGACGGTGACGGTAGACTACGTGGGCCCCTGAGGGGGTGTTTGCCTCCTCTGCCCAGGACCACGGCAGGGCTCCCTTGCACCCAGAGTTGCCTGGAGTCTGCCCAGGGACACGCTGTCAGTCAAAGAGCAGGCTCCGCCTTCAGCCACGCTCCTTGGGTGCAGGACTCGACCCTGCACAAGCGCTGGCACAGGGCCTGCCCGCTCAACGGCTCCTGGGCCCTCCCCGCCCTCTGCTCACCATCCAAAGGAGAAGCTGAATCACAGGAATGGAGTTTATTCGTAATTTTCGACAACACAGACTTCCTTCTCTGCGGACAGCCGGCAGCCCCTCTTCCCTCTGCAGGGAGGGCCTCGGCCTTGAAGAGCTGACCTGGGGTGTAGGGCTGGGGCTGCCCCCCTCTTCAGGGTAGCAGTCGCTCCTCCCACACAAACACACCCTCCCCCAGCAGTGGCCAGAGTCTACAGACTGGGCTGGGGGATGAGACCGAGCGGGAGGGGGGCTGGTCTCACCCCCCATCACCTGGGAGAGGTGATGCAGGTGCCCTGCCAGTATTGGGGAACAGGAACCTCTCTCCCTCCCCAGCAGGAGCCTTTTGCACCGATGCGCACACACATTCATACCTGATAAATACGGACCTCACACCCCTTCTTGCACACAGAGCACATATGCTGGGGAGGGGACAGGGGGCTGCTAGGCCAGTGCAGGAAGGGCTGGCCCTGCTGCCCCCCAATCCCGCTGAGCAGACTCCAGCCAGGACCCCCTGGAAGGGCTCACGGAGTCTGGGCCCCCTGCCGCTTGGGCTTAAGGGTCCCCAGCAGCGTCTGGACCCCCTTCCGGACAGTGGAGCCCACGCGTCGAGCCACCGAGTCTGCGGGGGGTGCTGGGAGGCAGGAACTGGTGCTCTGGGGCCGGGCGTCCAAGCACTTCTGGTAGCGGAGCTGCAAGGGAGGCACCCGCGTCGTCACACGGTCCCCGCCACCAACACACTTCAGCCCCCCTTGTGGCTCTGAGCGCATAGGTGGCGCTGCACCGACTACAGCTGCAGCTCCTGGCCTGCTGGCACGGGAGAGCAGCCTCCCGTCCCTGCAGCAGAAGCAGGGCTGCCCGCCTGCGCGAGGGACGCCCAAGGGGCAGCCCTCCAGGGACTTGCGCACTCACCATGCACGCTGCCTGCACAGCCTCGCTCAGCCCTGCCGCGTTGGGCTCGCACCAGACCACGTGGCAGCAGAAGCGGCCAGGGGCCGTCGCCATGATGAAGGCGAAGGAGCGGACGTCCTTCCCAATGCCCATGAAGGAGAGGAACCGCACCCGGCACTCGCACAGCACAGCATCTGTCTGCAGGGAGCCAGCACAGGGGTCAGCAGGAGTGTGCAGGCCCCCTCCCCCTCCCAAAAGCCCCTCCCCTTCGCTCAGTGGCAGCCATCACTGGACTGACTGTGCCCTCAAGTGGCAACCCAGGACTTGAATAGGGCCGTGGGGGGGTCCCACTCTGTCTCCCCAAGGTGCTCACCTGCTGGTGTGTGAGGGTGAGGGTGGCAGGTGCCACGCTGACCTGGGTGGGCATCCACTGCTCTTTGCTGCCAGTGGCTAGGGCTGCCTCCAACACCATGTTGATGACGTCCATGCCTGGAGAGCCAAGTGCAGGACTGAGCAGAACCATCGTCCCAAGGCAAGGAGGTGGGATGACCCCTTTCTCAGGCACCTACAGCTTTGGCCAGAGAGGCCTTGCAACTAGGTTGCTCCCCACCAGTGGCGTAGTGGGCAGCGGTGGGTGGCGGTCCACCCCAGGTGCCAGGCCAGAAGGGGGTCAAGATGGTGGCTTGAGAAGCACCTCAGGTCAAGTCTGGCAGGCTTGGCCAAGGAAGGGTGGGCGACACCCTTGCGCGGCCTCCGATGTCTCAGGTTGCGCTACAGCTTGCAAGAATGCGAAGAGGCAATGCGCCCAGGCTCAGAGTGGCCACATCTTCACTCTGAGGTCTGCGACAGCACGGCCACTGCAGCACTCTGAGCAGGGCAAAGCAGGGGCCTTTCCAAGCTGCAGACCCATGAAAGTGTCACATCACCACCAATTACTTTTGCATCTGCACACTCAGCGGTGATGCCACAAATCACCTCCTCACTTCGACAGGCAGGGACCCCCCCCCCCAGGCAGAGATACCGCTTCACATCTCTTGCTGAAGCCCCTTCCACAATACGTGGCTGGAGGCTGCCGGAACAGCACCCTCGCTGGTGTAGGTAATGCCTCCCCAGGCACCCCCCCCCCACTGCTCGCGGCCCTCCTCCACACTGCTGCCCCTCCCCCTCCCCCAACATGCCCCAGGCTCCTCCCTGCACGCCAGCAACTGGCTGTCCCTGGTGGCTGATCTTACCCACAGGCTTGGCGACCGGAACGCTGCCCAGATAATACACCTGGAACTTCTGCACAGACTCACTTTTGGGGGCTGGAAACTCCACTGGGGGAAGGAGTAGAAGCAGCTGTGAGCAGGACCAGAAGCACAACCCCTCCCCTGCCCAGCCACGACATGCGGGGCTCTGAGGGACCTCCTGGCCCCCTCCCCACCCACCCCAGCAGCAAACGTGTGACCTGCTCCACAGGGCACGACCCAGAGGAGAGGAGAGGGAGTGGTGCGAGAGCAGCCCCAGGCCGAGCCTGCTTGGCGAGCGCGGCACCTCTGGTGCAAGCAGCACTTGGGGGCACCTCCCCACACAGCCCCTGGGCGGCAGGGACGGCAGGCCAGCAGGCTCCTGCGGCACTCTGAGCCCAGCTACCTTGGAAGGGGATCTCCACCAGCTTGGCGTGATCTGGCGACAAGGTGTTCAGCGGGGCCTGTGCCCTCCGCCGCTCAGTCGTGATCTGGGGGGAGCAAAGGGCAGGTCAGTCGGACGGCTGGGGACGTGTGTGTCCCAGGCCCAGAAGCCCAGCACCACCTCCACAACCACTGCACTTCCCATCCAGGACCAGCCCTGTGGCCAGGTTGGGGCTTGTGGTTGGAGGGAGGGCAGCCCAGAGGACGAGCCTGGCGAGAGGAGAGCAGAAGGGCTGGCAGTGCAGTTGAGCTGCATCACTGCCCAAGTGGGCAAAGTGGGCGTCTCCCTGACGCAGCCTCAAGGCATCAGGCGGCAGCAGCACCTGGCAGGAAGGGCGGGAGCTCTGGACGAGGGACGGCCCTCTCAGCCCCGACAGGCTCTCCATATAGCAGGGCTGGGAAGGCCTCTCTGCCCAGAGACCTGAAGCGCAGGCAGGACAGACCTCGAGAGGCAACCCCCGCCCAGGGTCCGACTCCGCAGGGGGCAGCCCTGTAGCTTGGTGTGAGGCCAGGCACTTGACCCTTCTGGCCGGTAAGCCCGACCTCCAGGGAGCTGAGCCACCCCCTCCTGCCACACCTGCCCCTTTCTTGCAGGAGGGCTCCAGGCTGCAGAGCATCAGCAGAAACCCCCCATGCCAGTTCACTCAAAGATGCCCTCCCACTGCCGAGCAGCTTCCACAAACTGACCCCCCTGCCGGGCAACTGGCAGCCCGGACTACACCTTCACGTGCGTTCCTCAAACCGCAGGTCAGCCCCCCCCCACCCCCGAGAGGCCACAGCAGGCCGGCCCCGGGCAGCGGCACGAGGAGGAGGGCCGGGGGCTGGGCAGGGCATCACCTTGGAGCAGATCTCCTGCAGGCTGGTGGCGATGCTCGTGGCTGGTGTGTTGCAGCGAAACACGTGGCACTTCAGCATCTGGGCCAGGGGGTCACGGGCCACGTAAGCAAAATCCCTGGGGGGGGGGGGAACACTGTGTCACAGGCTGCGACAAACAATGACTGGGGCACTTCTGCCTTGCCCAGCAGAGACATCAATGTGGGGCCTGGGGATCCACCTCAGAGGCTCCTTCTGCCCCTCTCCAAAATGCAGCACCATCTCATGCGAATGTGGGGAGGGAACCAAGTGGAGCTCTGTGTGTGCCCTGGAGACCTTCAGCAAGCATTATCCCCCCTCCAGGGGGCAAAGTGGGAGGCCCACAGAGAACTGAGGGGAGAGAGGAGGACAGCAAGCGCACAAGAGGGGCATACCTCTCCCTGAGTCCCAAAGCGGAGCAAGAGAGAAAAAGGAGAGAGGGCAGGGAATTAGCAGGGTGTGCAGCCACAGGTTTTTCTCACTATCCCCCCCCAATGCCCCAAGAGGTTCCCTTCCACCCAGACCTCGTCATGACCCCCCTCCCAAACCAGCTGCCCTGGACCCAGCATTCCAAAGCAATTCTTAGGCAAAACCAAAGAAGAGGTTTGGTCTGTCTCAAGGAGGCAGAGAGGTCGCCTTCCACCCCTGCTGGGAGGGGTCCCCCAAGAAAGCCAGAAAATGCCCCAACGTCAGCCTCAAGGCCGCCTCCCCCCCGGCTCACACACATGCACGTACACACCCAGAGACCCACCTTCCACTGTCCCGCCCAACCCCCCAGACGCGGATGGCGGCAATGGGTTGGCTGTGCAGCAGGGTCCGCCCTTCCGTGTCCAGTAGCTTCAGCGTCTCGTCCTCCAGGACCAGAAGTGTCCCCCTGGCCTGCAGGGAGGGGAGGATCACATGCTGAGGGGGCCCTTCCAGGCAAGACTCCCCCTTCTCCAGTGCCTGCACTTGGTCCCCTGACATTCCCTCCTGAGTGGAACAGGAGGCCTTCAACTCACCCCCTCTGCCAGGCCAGGTGCCCACCCTCCGATCCCACCAGCACTGGCACTCCTTGATCCCCAACTCACCTCTGCCCAGGAGCCACCGTGGTCCATGTTCTGGCCCGAGAGCTGCCGGATGCAACTGTTGACGGCCGCACTGCTCCTTCCCACAGCCAGCTCCTCCTCCGCCATCTCCACCCAGCCTAGAGAGCGCACCACGAAGCACTGGCAGGAGAGATCACGGGGCAGACTGCATGAGGCCACTGCTTCTGCCCTGCTGGACAATGCCCTGCACCCAAGACTGCAAAGGAGTGGCCATGGGTGGACAAGCCACACTGCCACCCATGGCACACTCTTCATGGTGCAGGGCGACCATGCCACTCTTCTCAACCTCCTCTCTTTTGGAGAGTGGCTATGGGGGGAGACTGGAGGCACCTTGGGGGATGAGGGGCTCAACAGGACTTCTCGGTGAGGGGCTGCCCCAGCACTGTGTTGCAGTTGCTCATCTCTGCTCTATATAAGAACAGTCCCACCAAAGGGGCTTCCTGCATCTCACAATGGCCCACAAGGTGCCTCAGGGAGAGACCTGCATCCTGGCGCTATCTGTTGCATCTGGCATTCTGAGACAGCCTCCTTCTAGTCAGGAGGTTGTACATACACATCATGGCTTGTAACCCATGATGGACTTTTCCTCCAGAAATCTGTCGAATCTCCTTTCAAAGGCATCCAGGCCAGGTGCCATCACCACTTCCTGTGACAGGGAGTTCCACAGACTAATTACTTGCTGGGTAAAGAAATATTTCTTTTGTCTGTCCTAATCCTCCCAACACCCGGTTTGAGTGGACGTCCCCCGGTTCTGATGTTGTGTGAGAAGAAAAAGGAACATCCCCTATCCACTTTATCCATCCCCTGCATAATTTTTTCTCTCAAACCTCCCCTCAGGCACCTTTTTTCCCAAACTGAAGAGCCCCAAACGCTGTCGTCTTTCCTCATAAGGAAGGTGCCCCGGCCCAGTCATCATTTTGGTCACTCCCCATTTCCACTATATCCTTTCTGAGGTGTCGGGACCCAAACTTGATGCAATACCCCAGGTGCGGCCTTACCATCGAATTGTACAACGGCATTATAATATTAGTCGTTTTGTTCTCAATAACTTTTCTAATGATCCCAAGCATAGAATTGGCCTTCTTCACTGCCACCGCACATTGGGTTGACACTTTCATCGACCTGTCCACCTCCCCCAAGATCTCTTTCCTGATCTGATACAAGGACATCTGCAAGAGGGATCTGAAGGCCTTAGGAGTGGACCTCAACAAGTGGGAAGCCCTGGCCTCTGAGCGGCCCGCTTGGAGGCAGGCTGTGCAGCATGGCCTTTCCCAGTTTGAAGAGACACTTGGCCAACAGACTGAGGCAAAGAAGGAAGGCCCACAGCCAGGGAGACACACCAGGGACAGACTGCACTTGCTCCCGGTGTGGAAGGGATTGTCACTCCCGAATCGGCCTTTTCAGCCACACTAGACGCTGTTCCAGAACCACCATTCAGAGCGCAATACCAGAGTCTTTCGAGACTGAAGGTTGCCAACACAGTTATTGATAGATTGAACTTGATAGTTCTTAGGCTGGGTGCCAGTCTAGTTTTTTTTTACCTAATGAGCCTAAACCAATCCTAAGGGGGGGCTAACTATCACCACACTAAAACTAAGGTAAAAACTGAAAACTAAAAATAACAACTAAAGCCCATGTTGCTGTGGGAAGGTATACACTGGCACTCCAAAAAGGAGTATACAGACCTGAGTGACGGAACATGAAAGACACTGTCGCTTAAAACAGATTGAAAAATCAGCAGTTGCAGAACACTCAGTGACAACAGGACATAAAGTGGATTTTGAACACACTGAGGTGTTGTCTAATACTATACATTACCAGGCATGTATGTATAGAGAAGCAATTGAAATATATAAGCAGTAAAACAGTTTGAACAGGAAAGAAAAACAATGAGAATGGCTGCCACCAGACCTGAAAAATGTTACTCAGAGAGCAAGGAGCCAGGTGGGGCTAACAGCTGACAACAATGTTCCCTAATTCAAGAGGCCAGCAGTTACAACCTGTATAAGAACAGCACCAAGTTCCAGTGCCTGAGGAACTCATCAAAACTGGGGGTGAAATGTCAGGTTTCTGTCTTTAGCCTCTATAGTTTTATTTGATGCTTAGTTTCAGTTTTAATCCCAAGTTATTTTAGCTTCAAGCGTGTTTTTAGTTTTTTAGCTTGGTTTTATTTTTTAGGTTGAGTTTTAGGTGTTGTTATTAGTTTTCAGTTTTTCACTTAGTTTTAGTGGGGTGATAGTTAGCCCCCCTACTTTAGGATTGGTTTAGGCTCATTAGGTAAAAAAACTAGAGCATGGCAGCCAGCCCGAAAAACTGTCAAGTTCATACGAATTTCAGCCATGAAAGCCTCAGCATGTTTACTTTGATTGACTGCCCTCACCTAGCTCCTGGGACCTGATTTACTAGACCTTCAAATTACATTCTAACTTACATTAAGTTCTAACGGGTTAAATATAAAGGAAATTTAAATGAAGTAGAAAAGCTTGCTTTCCTCTTTATTCTCTTCTGTTTTGTTTGTTTTCCAAGTGACTCTGCCTTGGGCTCTTACTCTCAAGTAGTACTCTCCAGTAGACTTTGTTCCTACTCAGAATAGACCTATATAGATTTGAGCTGTACTTCCCTTCAGAATCAGTTCCTGTCCAAATTCTGCCTTACTGCTTACTGCCTTACTGCCCTATACTGCTCTGGGCCAGGGTATCTCAGAGATCGCCTACTTCCGTACAATCCGGCTCATCCTCTTAGGTCATCAGAGAAGGCCTTTTTACAAGTGCCACCGCCTAAGGAGGTATGTGGAGCGGCGGCAAGAAATAGGGCCTTCTCAGTAGTGGCACCAACATTATGGAACTCCCTTCCCCTTGACTTGAGAATGGCTCCCTCTCTTGAGACTTTTCGGCGAGGCCTGAAGACCTTTTTGTTTAAAGAAGCCTTCTGAGAGCATGGCCTTTTTAAACATCTTTTCTGTATCTTTTTAGTATTTTTACAGGCCTGATTCCTCTGATTTGCTACGTTTTGCTCTTTTTATCTGACTATGGTTTTTATGGGTATATGTTAATGTGTTTTTAATATGTTTTTATTTGTGGTTAATTTATGTTTTTAATCTGTTTTTAATATGTTGTGAGTCGCCCTGGGTCCCTTTGGGGAGAAGGGCGGGATATAAATAAAGTTTATTATTATTATTATTATTATTATTATTATTATTATTATTATTAAGAATGCACTTACTATTTTTATTGCCCTCCCCTATCTCCTGTGTCTCAAATTACTGGACCTTCAGCAGAGTTTCCTCAGGTTAGATTAAGTCCTACCTTTAGGCAAAATTAATTTTTAAAGTTGATTTAAGGTTAGAAAACTGAGAGACTACACTCACCTTCTCCTCCTCTCTTCCGTGCACTGATGCTTACTCACTCTGTCTTGCCTTGCTACTCAGTCCCAGGTGGCACTTCAACCCAACGAGGGCACTCGCTGCTTTGTGCTCTTCTTCCTTGCAAGTGCCCTCGGCAAGAGAGCACTGCTGGCAAGTGGGCCTTTCCCCACACAATGGGCCCATCACAAGGCAGCCAGCTGTGAGGGAGGGGCCCTGTGGCCCCAGGTCTCTGGCTGTCTTGAGTGCTCCCTGCAGCACCTGGTGGGTGCAGAAAGAGGGACCCCTTTGGTCTGCCCCAGCTGCTTGTGCCCAGTGGCAGTGACAAAGTTTGTACCTTGGATGTTGGGCCAACACCGCAGAGCAGATCCTCTTCCTCGCCCTCCTCCTCCAAGGAAGACCTGGAGAAAGGATGGCAGAGCCACTTGAGAGGCCAGCCAGGCCTCTGGCAGGGAAAGTGGGGCTCCCCTTGCCACAGAGAATGAGGAGCCCTCATCCCTTCCTTGTGGCCTGGAGTCAGCCCACAGTGCCAACCTCTGCTGATGAATCAGCCTGCCTTGCCTCCAGGCAGGGAAGTGGGCAGAGCAGCCACAGAGTACTGTCCAGGGCAGGGAGGGCCTGCAGCAGTATGCCATGAGTTGGCAGGAGGCGAGTCAGAAGGCTTGCCAGAGGAGGGCCACCCCCCCCCCACCTGCCCACTGTTTTCTGCCTTCAGGCAGCCTCCACTGCTCTGAGAGACCCCAGGCACTGGCAGAAACTCAGGCAGTGAGCCCTGGGCAGGCACTGGTGGGCAGCAACTCATGGGGGCTAGGGTCACTGCACTCTCCTCAGGCCCACAGACCACCCCCAGGCGGGGTGCAGAGCAGCTTGGGCTGTGCCTCTGGGCTGACCTAGTGGTCGCAGAGCAGCACTTGGGCCAGGACAAAGCATCCACTCAGTGCCCAGGAGCTGCCCTCCCCTCCCCGCCCCTCCGCCGACTGTCCTAGGACTGCACGGGCCCTTCCCGCTCTCCCCGCAGAGGCTGTGGCCCCTACCCCCACTTACCTGATGCTGGGTGATCCCGAGCACAAACTGGGCCGCCCCTTGTCTGGCTGTGCCTCAGGTGTTGCCTCTTCCAACGGAGGCTCCTAGGACACAGCAGGAAGGGGAGAAGACCGGCAGGGTGGGTGACCCTGGCTCAGCACTCCCTATTCCCACTCTCCACCTCCCACCCTCCATTCACCTTCCAGAAGTCTGTGGCTTCAGCCTGTTCAGGGTGTCCAAAATCCATCCAGGTGAGCTGCAGGTGGGTGGAGGGAGAGAATCGGGGCAGTCAGTGGCAGGGAGCAGCAGCCAGAGGCAGTCTGCTCACCCGCCCAGGTCCTCTCCCCTTTCCCGCCTGTGTGCCGTCCCCCTGGCCCCACACCCCCTCCACACATGCTGCCTGCCTTCTTCTCCCAGAGGCAGGGACTTCATTCTACAGCTGGCCCACAGCCCCCACTCCAATCAGCAGCTTTGGCTGGACCAGTCACAGAACTGTGTCATTCCCACCCGTGGGGTCTGGCAGGAGGGTCTGCAGTGTGGTGCAGAGGGTAGTGCGCAAGGGCTGCCTGCAGCTGGTCCCTTGGGCGCAGGAGGCCTGCCTGGCTGCTCTGCCTTCACCCGCCTACGTGCTCCAGAGAGATGAGCAGCGTTCCCTGTGTCCCTTCAACAAGTGAAGTTACTCTGAGGACCAGAACATCCCGGGACGCGCATTTTGTCGAGAATCGTGCCGGGGCCCTAGCTGTGGATCTGTGCATGTGATCTGGGTTCAACCCTCCCTTCTCCAGCTCACGAACTGTCCCCTCCACAGGCTCCAGAGGCTTCCTCTGGCACCACGTCACTGCCGTCTGCTCCATAGCCCCGAGCCCCAGACTGAGCTGCTCCCTTTCCCGCCAGACAGGAGGCGCAGGGAAGGTCTCCTCCACTTTGGAGCAGGCAGAAGTGTCCCCCTGGGGCTCCCTGGTTCCTGTCTTTTGGCACCCCAACTCCATGGCCTCGCCAGGGACACTTCCCTTCCCATCCTGGGGAAACCTGCCTCGCCTGCCCACTGCACTGCCTCCAGGGCACTACAGGACAAGGCAGAGGCAGCTGCTAGAAGTGGGTCAGCTGATTCACAGGTGAGCCCCACTCTAAAGGCGGGAGAGCTACCCTTGGTGTGCAGCACTTGGGAGCCAGTCACAGCCAGGGTGAGGCCAAGGGCAGGGGAGTCCCACTGCTCGCTCTACAGGAGCTGCGCCCAGGAAGGGGCTGGCCAGGAACAGGGCAGGCGAATGCTTTGAGTGACAACCATGACACCAGCCAAAGGCCAAGGCCCCCAAGCCACAGATATGCCGGGGGGGGGCAATATGCCTATGAACCCCCCTGGGGGCCGTGCACCTGAGCACCTGAGCCCTCCCCAGCCAGGAACCGGGCCACAGCTCCTCAGAACCGAGGGCGGAGGACAAGCCCACTGAGGCCTTCCAGTCGGGGGGGGGCTCACCTGGGTCTCCCTGGAGGGGGTATTTCCCGCAGAGTCGCTGCTTCCACTCCCCGGAGGAGGCTCCCACTGGGTGGTGCCCGTTGGAATGTGCCAGTAGTAGGTACCCGACGTGTCCTGCACCCGCATCCATCCGGCTGGGAGGTCAGAGTCCGTCTCCAAGGAGTTGCAGAGCCAGAAAGAGTCTGTGGAGAGGAGGAGGGAGGGCAGAGCAGGCCCCGGCCATTGGGGAGGGGGTTCTCTGCAGCTCGGCCAGCCCAGACAGGGCCCAAGGAGGTGGCAATGGGACAGCAACTCCCCCCTCCCCCCACACACAAGCACCTTCCCACAACACAGCATGGCCCTGTGCCTCTCCCACTTCTGCACATCTACCCCCCTGCTTAGGAGGAAGGCCAGGGTTTGAGTGGACTGGAAGAGCAGGCACCTGCAGCCCCAGGCCGTGAGCCTGCCCCCTTCCCCCCAAGCGGGGGTCAGTTCGTGACTTCCACTGAGCAACCCTGGAAGGGGGGATGGGGAGCAAGAGTGTGCAAGACACACAGAAACCATCACCGCACCGCCCAGGCCACCTAGGCCTTCTCCACCCAACCCGTCCGTGTGCAGAGCCCGACACCCTCCCCACCCAGACACAATCAGGGTCCCTCCAGATCTGGGTGCTTTTAACCCTGACACAGCTGCATTTGACACACGTGCACACACTCACTCGCACACCCTGCAATAAGCCAAGCGTTGAGGCACGAGGGGGGGCTGTTCTGTCCCCACACACCTAGGGGTCAGCAGCACTCCCCCCCCACTGTCCCGCTGCTGACACCTCTCTCTCTACCCAACTGTGGTAGGGGAGCACCCCGGGTCAGGTCAGAAACAGGTCAACACGTCAAGAGAGACAGCTTGCTAGGGAGGAGAAACCACAGGCTAGAGGCCGTCTGGGCAGAGCCATGTTCCCTGTACACCGTGAGGCTGTTCCACCCGCACACACATCCCACTGCCAGGCAGATCAGCTCAGCTCAGGTGAGGCTGCCACAGGCCAGGGCAGGACAGAGGGCAACCAGGTGGGGGGGCACAAGGTAAGACTTCTCAGCAGCTGCCGAAGGTGCTGGTCCCTTCTGGACCACCTGACTGGGATGAGACCCCGGGATGGGACCTGCAGGGCCAGAGTCCTTCCAAGGGCGTGGGCTGCAGGAGGCTGCGCTGGGGTCTCCTGGCTCGGCTGAGTTTTCGCCTTATGGGACTCACAGGGTCCCCCATGTTCTTGAACACGAAATCGTTGGAGGAGATTGTCTGTGGGCTTGGTGTGTGTGGGGGGGTGTCAACACACGGGTCACACCCTTCCAGTCTTCTATGCCGCCACCCCCACCCCCCGATTGGGGGAGCTATGGAGGTTCTGAACAGTTTGTTGGGAATGAATGAATGAGGACTCAGGTGGGCCAAGCAGGCCGGAGTGAAATCCTGCCAAACAGAGGCTCTGCTGGGCAGGAGACTCCCGACCTGGCAACGGCCTGTCAACCCATTCTGGATGTGGAGCAGCAGCTTGGGGGTCTTCCTGGAGCCAGCCTGGTGGTGGAGACTGTGACCTGGTATGTCTTCACCCAGCTTTGGGTGCAAAGCTGCACCCAGCTCTATCTCAGGCAGACTTGGTTATCTTCGTGGACTTCTTAGTCACTTCTTGTCTAGATGACTGCCAGCTGCGCTACGTGGGGCTGCCCCTGAAGATCCTACAGAGACATCAGCAGATACAAAATGCTGCTGCCAGAGTTTTATCGGGGACAAGGCTTTGTGGTCTTGCCGTGTTGTTGTCAGTTGCCAGCTTGTCTCTGGGCAAGGGTCACAGGAGGGTCATGATCTCTGAAGCCCACTATCTCAAGAAACAAAGATTCCGCCAACGGAATCTGCCCCCCCCGGGTCACCAGGGAGGCTCTCCTGCATGCCTCCATTTGCACATACCGGACATGGTGCATTGCCCAGCTGGAGAGGGCAGTGCAGGTCTGGCAGCGCCTGGCCCTTGGGCTTAGTCACAGCAGGCAGAGCGGGCCAGGGCCTGGTGAGAAAGAGGGGCTTGGAGAGGGGGTCAGCAGGCAGGCATGCTGTGCGGCAATGCCAAGCCAAAGGAGCAGCATGGCACAAAGGGAGCCAGAGCCGCTCAGATGTCTAATGGGAGCAGCCTGGCAGAGCAGCAGTTGTGGGCAGAACTGCAGCAGATGCCAAGCTGGACAGAGGCGTGTGGACCAGCAGCGTGGGCTGGGCTGGGAGCCACCAGGGGCCACTCAGTGCAGCCGTTTCAGGAGGGGGCGATGTGGTCGGGGAGGTAAGAGCAGTGCAGCATTTGGGTAGCAGATGAGGGGGCTGCACCACACCAGGAAGAGGCCGGCGAGAAGGAGAAGGCTGCAGTCACCAAGGCCAGGAGTGCTCAGGGCACAACAGGGGGCAGAGATGAGGCACTGGATGCTGCAACGCCGGAAAGGGAGAAATGACCAACTGACTATGGGGGGGGGGGAAGTGCGAGAGGATTCCAGGGTCCAGCTGAGACAGAGGCAGGGTGAGCAGGAGATGCCCGCAACACTGCAGCCAGGGGCACAGGGCTGGCCGGGGGGGGGGGGGAGGCGGACCGCTAGGCACTTCCAGTGTGATACTGGAAGAGGTCACAGGACACAAGAGCAGGAGCAGTGAGCAGGGGGAGGACAGCAAGGGCCCCAAGGCACCCTGGGAGAGGAGGAGAGGTTTCTCCTGAGGAAGCATCGGACACACACGGGGGGCAACCATCTGAGGAGGGGAGTCAGGGAGAGAGTCACGCTGGAATGGCAGCTCTGCCAGACACGCCAGAGAGCCTTTTCTGTGGTGGCTCCCACCCCGTGGAACTCCCTGCCACAGGACGCAGGATTGCTGCTCTCCCTGCCAACATTTTGTAGAAAACTTCCTCTTGCCTCTTGATTTTTCCCTCGAGCTCTTTTTTGTTCTTCTGGTGGGAATTTGATCAGTGCTCCCCATGACTTCCTCTCCGTTTAGGCAATGGCTTTAATTGCTATTTCTGGCTCCTGATTGGATTGTTTTGAAATTACAGCCGAAAGCTGCCAAGTCATTCTTGAGGAAAAGTGATTTGAATTCAATAAGTAAATATTGAATTATGGCCTCCTGGCCATGCCCTGGGGCAGCTGCAGCCCCTCTTGAAACCTGTCCTCCTCCTGCGACCCCTGGCACCGCCCGCCCCGCCCGCCACACCCCCAGGCACCACCCGGCTCCCACCTGCTTCGTCTGGAGAGCTGCCTGTTGGGCTGCCTTGGCTGAGGGAGGCCCAGCTGGAGTCCTCGTCGCTGGCGGTGGCGTGGCGCATCCCGAAGAGGAGGCTGGCGCTCCGGCCCTGCTCCCCACGGGGCAGCCCTCGCTCAGAGCTCTGCTCAGACTCGGTCACGGGCTCGCTCTGCACTGGGGTGGAGTCCTCCTCCCTCTCATCGTCCTCGTCCTCGTCCTCTTCTTCTTCATCCTCCTCTTCCTCCTGATCCCGGTCTTCTCCTTCACCGGGCAGCGGACTAAGCAAGGTGCTCAGTTCCTTCGTTGGGGGGTCCAGCTCGTTGCGGTTCTGGTCGCGGCCACGCTCCACTGCCTGCCTCAGCTGGTTCTGCCCGTCCTTCACCCACTTGGTGTTGGCCGATTCCTCGGCAGAGGATGGGAGGCCCAGGACGATGTTCTGCAGCTCAGAAGAGCAGCTGTTGCCGCAACGGCCCTTGCGAGGGAGCCCCTCGCCCAGTGGCGGTGCCAATGCCAGGCCCAGGCAGCTGTTGTCGTTGGCCAGGTTGCACCTCTTGCTCAGGCTGCCCGACATGGTGCCAGGGACTGGGCTGCAGGGCAGGGAGGGGGCAGGATGCACTGCCGCAGAGGGAGGGAGGGAGGGAGGGAGGAAGGAGAAACACTCACTGCTCCTGAAGCCTCCCAAAACCCTCTCCCGCCGCCCCCCCCATAGCCAAACACACACAAGCCATCTGCCAAGGACAGATGGCACATGGGTTTCCTCGACCTGTTCCAGAACTCCAGAGACCAGGCAGGTGGGGACAAGCTGAAGTGCCTTGGGGCAGAGGAAGGGACGCTAAGGGACATGCACTCAGGAACAGTGAATGACCGGGCACGGACACAGGTCCCCATGCCTCCAGCAGCTGCTTCTGACTGGGCCAGAGGTGCCTTCCATTTGGCACCCAGGGTGCATTTCACAACACAATGAGGTCTCAAGCTCTGAATCTTCATCCCAGGGAGCTCGACTGCTGACCCACTCAATTCAAGAAATTCAAGATTTAGGGCCCAATCCTGTCCAGCTCTCCAGCACCTGTGCAGCTGCAGTGCAGCCCCAGGGTAAGGGAACTAATGTTTCCCTACCTTGAGGAGGCCTCTGTGACTGCCTCCTCACCCACAGGGTGCCCCACTGGCACAGCTGCACCAGCACTGGAAAACTGGACAGGATTGGGGCCTTAGTCACTACACTTGACTTGCAGCAATGCAATAGCTGTTCTGAAACAGAACCCACATTTCCCTGGACTTGATGACTCCCACACAGGTCTGGGCACACAGGTGGGGCCAGTTTTCTGAAGTGTTGCATTAAAAACTACATGCTACAGAAATCTATTTAAACTGCTGCCCAATTAATAACTGCTGCCATGTTTCTGGTACAACAAGGTGTTGTTTTTTGCATCTATTATTCTAGTTTCTTGGCCATTTGTAACCTGCCAGCCCTCTTAAATCTGCACAGATCGGTGGCCACCTCAAAGCGCTTCCATGTCCATCCCTCTGCCCATCTCCCACCCTCACAGTGAGGAGCAGCTCTTCATTGCCACATTTGAAACTGCCTTCTGCCCTCCCAGTGGGGGCCCCCTAATTCCAAGTGCATGGGGGCCCCGACAGTGGCTGCCCAATGATGACAGGCAGGAGGTGCCAAGCCCTTCACTCACCACACCTGCCCCAATGCCCTGGGGCCGCATCGGCTCAGTGCCCATGGGTCTTACCTGTTGGGGGCTGAAGAGGGGCGGCAGGCTGGGAGGGCTACATGCTTTGGGGACAACACGGGTGGCGGCGGCTGCAAAGAAGGGCCAGCTCAGCATCCAGGCGGCCTAGGGGAGAGGAAGCGGCGGTGGCTCAGGGCACCCCACAGGTAGGGGTCCTGGAGGCAAGAGCAGCCTTCTCTTCTGCCGGGGGGGGGGGGGGCTCCTCCACAGGCCAAGCCACAGCTGCCTTCTGTTCCAAGGGCAGAGCTGCCCCCCCCCGGGACAGGTGCCCACGCATCTGGGAATGGCACTGGGGGCAGGCGGAGGAAGCGGTCGGGCGCCCCCAGGGCACCTGCCCAAGATGCAGCCCCCCCCCCAGGCGGGCAGAGCTCGTGCTCCAGGCCGGCTCCGGCCCCCCGGGGCAGCACAGGGCAAGAGGGAAGAGCCGAAGGGAGAGGGGGTCGGAGGAGCCCTCTGCGCTTCCCGCACAGCTGACACCCCCGGGGGCGGCCTGCAGCCAGGCGGGCAGCGCGAGGAGTCTGGCCCCGGCAGCCTGAGCAGGAGCTCTGCCCGCCCGAGGTGGGGCCGCACCTGGGTCGGGAGCGGGAGGCGCCCGGCTGCCTCCTCGCAGGCCCCGTCCTCGCCGGGCAGCCCGGCTGCTCCCCGCCCAGGCGCCCCCCGGGGACGCGGCTGCTCGGGCGCCTCGGGGCCCGGGCCCAGGCAGGCGCGAGGGGCCGAGGCCGGTCTCCCCCCGTCGAGGTGAGGGGCTCCGTCCCGGCCCCCCCCCGGCCCCCCCCCGGCCCCCCCCCGGCCCCCCCCCGCGTCGCGGTACCTGCAGCGGCGGCTTTGCGGGGATGGAGAGACCGGGCGGGGGGAGCAGCAGACGTCGCTTCCGCTTCCCGGCCGGAGCCCCGCCCGGCAGCCCCCCGGGGAGGGAGAAGCCGAGAAGGGCTTCTGCGCGCGGCCGCGAGGCAGGAGGGCGTGGGCCGCGGCGCTCTCGCGGGGCTTCCGCGGAGGGCGCTCTGCACGTGCTCAGAAGTGCCCCCGCCGCCGTCGAGGGCAGAGGCGCAGCAGGCGGCGGGCCTGGGCGGGGCCGGGGGAGATGCGGGAGCCTGGGCTGGGCCAAGCCCGCGGCTGCTCCGAGGCTCCTCCGGCGTCGCGACCGGACCGTGCAGAGCCAGTGTGCGCGCTGGACGCCTCGTTGGCTTCAGGGCGCGCCGCCGCGAGTGCAGCCCCAGGCCAGGCACGGGCCTCCGGCTGCCTCCCCCGCCGGCGAGCCGGGTGGGCCGAGGCCCAGAAGTGAGAGCGGCTGCGACCCTCCGGCCGCCCACTTCTGGCTCTCTCGTTGTTGGTCCATAAAGCCTGAGAGGGTTCAGGTGTGGAAGCGCGGAGTGTTCACCTGCGTTCTGCGTCGTGGGTCTGACTGGGAAATAGGAGGACTTCGCCGCTTGGGAGTAGAGCCAGTGCTTGTGTTTGGGCTCCAGCTTGAGCGAAGGAGGGGCAGAGTCAGGCACACTGGGGCAAGGAATCCAGGCTTCACCTAGAGGCTGAGGGGTTCTGAGCTGTCTGTGACGGATCAGGAGAGTGGGGGGGGGGGTGGACAGGTCCATGAAAGTGTCAACCCAACCTGCAGCTTGTTGGAGTTTGGAGCAACTCCGTCTGCTGTCCAGAGGTGGAAGGATACCTGTCCTGAAAGGCTTAAGCCATGGCCCAGTGACCCTACACTTTACCTGTCCCCTTTTGGTGACCTATGTGGGATGTGTGGCCCAGACCCTAGAACCTTCCCTTCTGCTCCGTGCATGCCCTTTCTTGCTCTCGCCCTCTCTTCCACACTGACCTGACAAGGTGGCACCCAGCAGGGCTCTGCTGGTGACGCCATCTTGACCACATGGCACACAGGGCGAGGCAGCTTTAGGGCCTTGCTGTCTCAAGTTTAGTGAACCTCTGATCGTAATCAGATGCTATAAGCATGCTTCTATGGAACCGTGAGTAAATGACTTCTTTTGCAACTTCAACCAGCCATTGTCATTTGTCTTTCTTGATTAGCAGTCAGCCCAGTGTGGGAGCTTCCCTGGGTTGCTACCCAGCAAGAGGGGGGGTCAGCTGCTGAAGCTACTCTGCTTCCCCCCAAAGAGGAAACCACTTTTTAAGATTCCTCCAACACGGCGGCAGTGAAGAAGGCCAGTTCTATGCTTGGAATCATCAGAAAAGGTATTGAGAACAAAATAGCTAATGTAATGCCGTTGTACAAATCAATGCTGAGGCCACACCTGGAGTATTGTGTCCAGTTCTGGTCGCCAAAAAAGACATAGTGGAAATGGAAAAGGCGCAAAAGTGAGCAACTAAGATGATTACGGGGCTGGGGCACCTTCCTTACAAGGAAAGGCTACGGCGTTGGGGCCTCTTCAGCCTAGAAAAGAGACGCCTGAGGGGGGACATGATTGAGATGTACAAAATTACGCAGGGGATGGACAGAGTGGATAGAGAGATGCTCTTTTCCCTCTCACATAACACCAGAACCAGGGGACATCCACAAAAATTGAGTGTTGGGAGAGTTAGTACAGGCAAAAAAAATATTGTGTGGTTAATCTGTGGAACTCCTCACCACAGGATGCAGTGATGGCATCTGGCCTAGATGCTTTAAAAAGGGGATTGGACAAGTTTCTGGAGGAAAAATCCATTACGCGTTACAGGCCGTGATGCATATGTGCCACCTCCTGATTTTAGAAATGGGGCATGTCAGATGCAAGGGAGGGCACCAGGATGCAGGTGTCTTGTTATCAGGTGTGCTCCCTGGGGCATTTGGTGGGCCGCTGTGAGATACAGGAAGCTGGACTAGATGGGCCTATGGCCTGATCCAGTGGGGCTGTTCCTATGTTCTGTTGCCTGAGGTTGGGTTGACTCTGATGAATAAGGCTGGAGGTGGATGTAAATGTTGAAAGAAAGAAAGAAAGATGTCTTACAATTATCAGCAGGGCTAATAATAATAATAATAATAATAATAATAGCAGGGCTAATTATTATTATTATTAGCAGGGCTGTTATTATATTCTTAACTTTATGGCCTCCATAGCTGAGCTTCACTGGGCAGCAGACCTCCTGCCTGGAGTTGGAGCTCAGATCGAAGTGGTAGATAGATCTGGGCTTCCGGTTTAACTTGTGGCTTCCATGGTGGGGATTCACAAGGTGGTTAAATCTGGGCTCCAGCCTGGTCTTGGAGCTGTTGGCTGGAATGGGAGTCCAGGTCTGCCCAGCTGGTATATCTGGGCTCCAAGTCCACGTGGGAGTGCAGCTCTATTCAACCATAGAGACTATAAGTTAAATTGGAAGCCCAGGTCTACCTAGCAGAGTATACATGGCTGGGTAGACCTGGGCTTCCATTCCAGTCAATCTCATTGGCACCCCACCCAGTGGACGTTCTCCCTTCCTGATTTTGCTCCCCAGCCCAGCAGGCACCCTTCCCTGCTGGCAGATAGTTTGGGGGGGGGGCTGCACACCCAAGGCCCCCACCTTGGATCCACCCCTGCAAGGGAGCCAAAGCTGATTCAGGCCCAAATCCTAACCAACTTTCCAGCATTGATTCAGCTGTGCCAAAGGGGCACAAGCTGCATCCTGCAATTGGGTGGCAATCACAGAGGCCTCCTCAAGGCAATGAAATGTTTGTTCCTTTATCTTGGAGCTGCAGTGCCCTTAGCTCAGTGCTGGAAAGTTGGTTAAGATTGCACCCTCAGTCCCAAATCCAGGTTGACATGGCTGGAAAGAATTGGCTTCACGCAGACATCTGGGTGGCAGGGGTGGCAACCCAAGAACGGGCTTCGAAGCTGGCTGGCTGGCTGGGGTCTGCTGCAGTGGGCCCCAAGGAGGGCTTTCTGGGCCAGAGGCCAACAGAACCCTCCCTTGACAGCTCCAATAAGCCAGGATGAACCAGGTTCCAGCACACACACGAAGGACCGACCGGATCCCCTCCACATTTGCAGCTTGGAAAGAACCCAGAACAACTGGGCAGGACCCCACAGAAAACAGGGAGAGCGCAGAGGCCAGGATGGCAGACCAAGGAGTTGGGCAGTGGGACAGTGAGCTTGGTGGCTGCAGCCAGACCCCTCACCCACCCCTAGAGAGCAGCAGGGCAGGTCAAGGAGTGGGGCTCCTGGCACTGTTCTGATAGCACCCAGCCTCTTTGGTCTTTGGGCTGACCTCTGGTGAAAGGGGGAGTGCGCGGGATGGGGGACAGCCCCCCCCCAGTTCTGTGTAAATGGTGTGACAACTGGGATGTCATCCCCCTGCCTGGCCTTTTCCCTTGTCCTGCAGACCCTGACCTGGGGGTTAAGAGAAGCTCTAATTTTGCCCTGTGGAGGTTGGAATTATTCTGGGTGGCTCTGCATGGCTTGGGAGAGATGTGGGCCTGGCTGCTGGGGGTGCCTGTGTCAGTTCTTGTAGGGTGTGGGTGTTTACATGTCCTTCCTTGTCTATAATCAGGATGCATCTTTGCAGGGTGGGGGTTTCAGAGGGAGCTCTGCAGATCAGGTGACGGGTAGAGAACCAGAATGATGGGCAAGGAGGATCCCCTGCCTCTCCTGGATCTTCCCCAACCAACAGAATTTGGGGGCAAAGTGGTGGCAGCCGCTGTTGCTGGAGGCCAGATGGGTAATCGGAGATCATCTGAGCACCCACAACAGGACCCTGAGTGGATCCCTGGTTCGATCTGGGCACAGAATCGGGGCTTGGCTGGATGAAGTGCAAGGAGTGACTCTGTCCCACCGTTGCCTGCTGGGCATCAAGACCTACTGACCGCCACCGCAGCCTGGCCTTATTCTCTCCCCACCTGCCTGCAGACCCCAGGGTTTTTGAATGGGATTCTGTTGCTGTCCTGCCTGAGCACTGAGTCCTGCTGGCTGTTAGTGCGGGGGGGGGGCCTGCATGCATCCTGAGCCCCCCTCTCCAGGGCAGGAGCAGCTCAGGACTTCATGGCCTGGCCCTGCTACCATCCGAAACAAGGAGTCTCCAGCTCCAGGACCTACTTCCGGTGAATGGGGAGGGCCTAGTGAAGGAGGGAATTAGCAGCACCTGCTCTGGGCAGGTCTGGGCTGTTGGCAGTCTCAGGACTTGGGGGGGGGCAACTTCACCTGGCCCTTCATCAAAAGGTTCCCCCTCAGGGGTGTAGCAATCCAGATGGATTCCTAGTGGCTCTGGGTTCTTCCTACCATTCTGGTGTGGAGACCCCGGCTGGCCTCTGGAAGGGGCACCTGCATGCGTGCCCCCCCCCCGCAGAGCTAAGGCTGCACTCGTGTTTGAGGGAGATGCACCAGGAACGTGCTTCCAAGGAAGGGTCTCTCTTCAGCCATCACCACATGGGGGGGGCTGTTGGAGGCAGGCATGCGGTGAGGGCTCTTTGTTCTGTGCTGCACTGTCTGCAGGCTGAAAATGGAGCAGTGAAGTGGCCCCTTGCCCTCCCAGTGGATGATGCTTTGTTTGCCCCCAGGACGTCCCACCAGTCTTGCTCCATGGGCGAAGGGGCTGTCCCACTCGCTCTGTGACAGGCCTAGCCTGCCCACTGCACCCAGATTCCTCCTGGGGACTGCCCCCCCCAGAGACCCCACTGCACCCTTGAGTCCCCCAGGCCTGCCCGTCATGCTGTGTCCACAGTGACTGCTGCAGAGATCGGCTTCAGGCAGAAGGGAAGGACTCCTTGGGCTGCGCCAGACCAGACCAGGAAGAGGTGGGCGGAGACTGTCCTGCACCTGTTTCCCCCAGGCCTGAGTGCAAGCAGAGATAAGGCCCCTGGCATAGCAGAGAAGGCAGCAGCAGCCCCGGGCAGCTGGCAATTCACAGTGGGAGGCAGCTCAGCAAGGGTTCTACGCAGCCAGGTAAGGGTGCCTGGGCAGCCCCAGGGCATGTTGGCAGGTGCAACTGGGAGGGGAGCCACCTGAGGCCAGGGCACCCCCTCCGGACCCTGTGAGTGCCAAGCAGGTGGGGGGGGAGGAGCCCTGTGCCCGCAGCTCCGTCCTGGACGTGAGAAAGGACGGGAGGGACCTCGGGGCTGGGGGGGCAGGCCCTGGGTTCCTCAGCAGCCTAACCCGGTGCAGTGTTGCTCGGCCTGCCTGGGGCTGCCCGCTGCAATGGCCTGCTCTCCGCCTGCAGAAGGCAGGCTGTGGCTTCTGTTTGTCACTGGCCAAAGAGCCCCGTGACACACACGAGCTGGCTTGGTGGCCACACGGACGCTGAACCAGTGCAGCAAACAAACATGCTCCGGACCAAACCCAGCTGTGGGGACCTCCTGCACCCTCCGCCTGCCTCTGCTCCCAAGGGCCAGGGGCAGCTGGTGCCTGGTGCCAGCCCCTCCCAGCCTGCCTGGGTGCCCTTTGGAGAACCGGGTCACCTTCAGCACCTGCTGGGACCAGCTTTCTTCACTGCCACCGTGAAGGGCACTGGAAAGGCAAGGCGGAGCCTCTCCCCTGGGTTTGGCACTGCCCAGTCCCAGCAGGGCACAAGCGGCTCCAGCAGGCAAGGCGCCATCACTGTCCTCCCCATCCCGGGACTGTGCACAGAAATGGGAAGAGTGCCTCTGAGCAGCGGAGCTTGCTGCTGTTCTCCTCTCGCCGGATTGCTGAGAAGCGAGAGGGAGGGGTGGGTATCGCGGGGGCTCCCTTGCACCGGGACAGCCCAGGGCTTGCCTTGGCTGAGCCCCTTCCACTTCTCGTTGCAGGATTCCACATGGCACTCTTCTCCCAGTGCCTGGAGCCCGTGGGCTTCCTGCAGTCCTTGCGCTCGCTCGCCCTGGGCGTGGTCTCCCATTTGAAAGGCGCTGCCAGCCCCGAGGAGCTGACCTTCGTGCGCCGGGAGCTGCAGCGGCTGGAGCAGGAGCTGGCAGCAGGGCCGGGGCTGCTGGAAGACGAGGAGCTGGGCACGTGCGAGGACTGCGTGGCTGCGGCCTTTGGGCAGCTGTGCCTGGCTGTGCGGGCAGGGGGCCCGCAGGCCCCCCGGGAGATGGAGCTCTTCCTGCAGGGCTGCTCCCGGGACAAGCTGGAGCGCCGCCTCCTGAGCCTGTGGAGGCGTGTGCAGGGCTGCGCGGTGGTGGCCCTGCGGCAGCCGCTGCTGGCCCAGGCTGTGGAGCGCCACCAGCCCCGCCGCCCGCAGATGGCGCGCCTGTGCCAGCAGCTGAATGCGGTGCTGGGGGCAGGGCTGCTGTGCCTTCTGAGCGAGGCGGGCCTCACGCAGCGCGAGCCGGCCCTGCTGCTGGGCGTCTGGAGCGAGCGGGTGGGCGCCCTGCACCAGCGCATGAAGGAGGCCCTGGCGCAGTGTGCCCGCTACTTCCGCCAACAGGCCCAGGAGGACGTGGAGCAGGCCCTGGGCCAGGCGGTGCTGCCGGGGCCCGCAGAGCTGGCTGCCGGGCTCCTGCAGCTGCTGGAGCAGAACTACGACTGGCTGCGCTGGGCCGTGATGGCCTGGCAGGGCGGGGCAGAGGCCCAGGAGGTGCTGGCCCAGGGCAGCTTCGTGGCCGGCCGCACCCCTGCGGGGCTCCAGCTGGTCGCCTGCTACAGCGAGAGGCCCGCTGCCCTCGACAGAGCCCGCACCCACCAGCTGATCGGTGAGCTGGAGTGGAAGCTACCGAACCCGCCCCCCGAGGTCTATGCCAGCCTGGAGGCTGAGCCCAGCCGAGCCTGTGGTTACCTGGCCCGCCGCATGCTGCAGAAGCTGGCCGAAGGGCTGGGCCCCGACGTCACCCTCCTGGTGGTGCCGGGCAAGCTGGAGATGAAAAGCGGCTTCCCACCAGCTGCCAGCCTGCTCCACGAGTACCGCCACCGCTTGGCCTCAGGCACCGTCTGCATCTTTGGCTGAGCCCCTCCAGCAAGTGCTGCCAGGGCCGCCTGCCCCTCCCCCCGCATGAAGAGCTGCCAGCTCCGCCTGGAGTGTCGTCCAATAAAGCAGGGTTTTGCTGAGCCTTGCCCTCCTGTCATCTCTTCCACCAAGCCCCCTGCAGCTCCTGGCTGCCACCTCCATCCCCCAAAGACCAGGCAGATGCCTTCCCACATGCCTGCTCCACATCAGGCAAGCAGAGGCCATTCGCTCTCCCAGGAGCCACAGCGTGGCTGCAGCCAAAGCAAAGGCAGACAGGCGGGGTAGCCCACAGGGTCAGGTTTTATTGGCACCAGTATCTGAGAGCAGGGAGGTGACCTCACCCCCCCACTGCAGGGCACCCAAAGAAGACCGCAGTGGCATTCTGGGCTGGTGCCGGGGCAGCTGCAGCCAGGAGCTTGGCTAGGCTGGGATAGTGATAGACGCTGGCCCCGTGGAAAAGGAAGACCCCCTTGGCGGTGCACAGCGCTCCGTCTACGTGGGCATGCGGGACAGGCAGTGGTGGTCCTGGCTGTCGGGGACTCTGCAGCAGGTCCACGTGTCTCATGTGGCTTCCTGTAGGGGACACACACATCAGATCCACAGGCCGAGCCCCAGCAGAACCTGGAAGCTGCCCTCCACTCGGGCCTCTTGCAGAAAGCCCTGCTCTGCTCCCTGCAGTGCAAAACTCGCCTCCTCCCCAGAAACACCCCCAGCCTCCTCCGCTTGGTTCCCCACTTGCCACCGGCGGTGCAGTCGTAGGCTGTGTACAGCCCCAGCACCTGCTTGGAGGAGCAGAGCTTGCCCTGGGGAAAAGAAGAGGCTGCCTTGAGGCATGTGCAGTGAAACCAGCACCTGCAGGCAGGGCAGGGGAAAGCTTCCTCAGAGAGTTGCTGCCTGTCTGAGCCTGTTACAGTTTGCACAGTCAGGACGGCAGTTTCCCGAATTCCTGCACTGAGGGCAAGTGGGTAAAACAGGCCCAAACCAGAGGGCTTCGCAGGCAGGCAGAGCTCGTGCACCACTCGCTTTCTACCCTGACACAACCCTTTCTACCGCCACCCCTCCCGCAAGTACCTTGGATAATGTAAAGATGCTGGGAAAAGGGGCAAGTGAAGGCAGCGTCCATTTCCATAACCCCCAGCTCCTCCTGCAGGGCCCGTGGGTAGCCCTCCACAAGCCTGAAGCCCTGGCCAGTCCGGTAGATGGCCACGCGGGAGCCCTGCAAGCCAGGAGCAGAGGACGTGAGTGGACCCCCAGTTCAGCCAAGGCCCCACCAAGTTACCAGACACTGTCCTTCCCCCCCCCCAGCCTCAGCCACCTTTTGTTCCTGAAAAAGTCCTACATAAGAACAGCCCCCTGGATCAGGCCAGAGGCCCATCTAGTCCAGCTTCCTGTATCTCACCCACCAAATGCCCACCAAATGCCCCAGGGAGCACACCAGATAACAAGAGACCTCATCCTGGTGCCCTCCCCTGCATCTGGCCTTCTGACAGCCCATTTCTAAAATCAGGAGGTGGCACATGCACATCATGGCTTGTACCCCGTCATGGATTTTTCCTCCAGAAAAATTTCTCAACGTTTCCTCAACATTTCTGTGTGTGTTCCGACAAGTTCTCCCCCACCCCCCGACAGATCATAGAACTGTACCATTGTTACAGTCCAATGTTGTTATAGTCCCTACTAAAACAACCAATACAGTCCTAAGAAAAGACTAAGAACAGTGCTGGAAATCTGAACTCACAGTGGAGAGAAGGGCCTACCACCCCAAACTGAATGCTGAAACAAAAGCATTCCGCAGCACTCCATAACCCGGTGCTGGTTCCTCCTTCAGTCACTTCACGTGCCTTTTCTTGCGCCTTTTCTACCTCGACAACACCCTCCTTGAGGAATGGCAACCAGAACGGAACATGGTGTTCCAAATGTGGCTGCCCTATAGATTTCTATAGGGGCAAAGTAATATTAGCAGTTCTGAGCCAGGCAGCCTCCAGTCACCTGCCTCCTGGACTACACCCTGTTCCTCCCCCCTAGAACCTGCACCCCCTTTCCAGCCATCTGCAAACTGGGTCCCCTCTGACTCAATGGAAGCCAAACGGTAGATCCAGTAGATCCAGACCCCTGGCCACCTACACAGACTGGCAACAACTGCCGGGGGGGGGGGGGTCCTTCCCAGCCCTGCCAGGGAATGCTGCTGCCTGCCTGCCAGGGGCTAGCCTGAGACCAGTGGGCAACTGGAGGAGCCCCGACACAGCCCCCCCTTCCAGAGACAGGGGGCAGCTCCTCTGTCCCCTCCCTCCCTGCAACTGTGAGACTTGTTCCCCCCCCCCACTCAAAGCAGATTGCAAATGTTCAGCTCTTGGGGGGGGGGGAATCAAAACACACACACACACCCCACACAGATCTCAAACAACATTTGAGTATAACCCTGGGCATGTTTACTCAGAAGCAAGTTCCAGCTACTGCTGCCAGGCTCCTGGGCTTCCAGCCCACTCCCTCCCTGAGCAGTCTGAGCTCAGCTGACCTGTTCCCCTCCCTGCCACCTGACCTTATCCCAGGCCCTTCCCCTCTGCTACTGTGCACCCCCATCCCCCCAGGTCTCAGGACACACCTTCGCCTTGCCTTCCATGGTGAGCCTTGTGGGCTGGGGGAAAGCACAGGGCAGCCTGTCCTCAAGCCCAGGAAGACCAGCCCTGCAGGGCCCCCCAATGGACTTCCCTGCATGGGGAGGACGACCCACCCCTCCCCACTCTCCTGTCCCTGATCCTCAGCCAGCCATGATGGCGCCACCACTCCAGATCCAACAAGTTTTGGACTTTCCACCTGTGCTGCTCCTGCCAAAGCCACCAGAGATGGCTCCTGCCAAAGCCACCAGGCCCTTCCACCATCCCAGAAAGGCCTGCTGGCAGTGCGGGACTCCCGAGATGGGAAGGCAGGCCCAGGTGCCACCTCCAGACTCAGCAGCCACTAGCCACTGCCGGGGGGGGGGGCAGTGGTGGGAAGGAGGACCCCTTCTGTTCCAGCCTCCCCAGCGGCAGCTGCTGAACTGGTGGCCCAGGAAGGCTCAGAGGCTCAGGATCCAGTCAGTAGCAGCGGCTCCATTCGTTCTTTTGCCCTTCCCCCACGCACCACCAGCCAGGGAGCCCCCCTCCCACCCCTCCTGCACCTGAATCAGGTGGAGCTTGTCCTCCCAGCTGAAAGCCGCGTCCACCTCCCCCTCCAGCTCTGGCCAGTTGTGGCTGAGAGTCCAGGAATGCCAGCCATCCCGGGCAGAATCCAGGCGGAAGTAGTGTCCCCCTAACAGAAGGAAGAGGCAGAGTGCCTTACAGGGCAGGAGGGTGTGGTCCCCCACATTCCCTTCCCCCCATACCTAGGTGCCATCAGCTGAAGCCCAGCTCTGTACGGTCTCAGTCCCGATGGCATGGTGGGCCTCTCCCCGGGGCAGACTCCCCCCCCCCGCCAGAACAGCAGGTGTCTCCTGCCCACTTTGGCTGGAGAAGATAGTGAAGACCCACTGCTGTCCCCCATGCCCTCTGCAGCATCAGGGACAGACCGCCCTGGGCCTTCCCTATCAGCCCTCACAGCTTACCACGGAAGGCGTAGATGCGCCCTGAGTCATCAGAGGAGAAGGCCTGGAAGGAGCGCCCACTGCAGCGGTCTGCGAGTGCCAGGAGAGTGGCATTGATCTTGTGCCAGTGGCCTGCCAGGGTCACAGGAGAGAGGTCAACAGAGGCGGCAGCAGAGCCAGGGGAGTGCCTTCTGCAGGCCTCCTGGGTGGCGTGCAGAACAAGCAGTGCTTGGGTTGCCTCCTCACAGCTGGCATGTGGTCCTGCTCCCTTGCCGCTGGGGGGCCTTCCCTGGCCAGGTATGAGGCGCATGTGCCCAGAGGCCACCCTCCCTCCGCACGATGCTGGCTGCAGACAAAAAGGCCTCTGCAGAGGCTTTCTGTGGGAAGCCAGCAACACGCACGCCTGGCGCCCCTGCGTGTGGCCTCAGGTGGGAGAGCAGCCGAGAGCCGGTCCCCACACTGCCGGGACTCACCCCGCCCAGGGCAGCGCATGAAATAGTCCCGGGCATCCCGGGGGTACTGAGGGGGCACCTCGCCCGTGACGGGATGGAAGCGCAGGAAGTGCAAGCCCCGGAAGCAGTAGTAGCGCTCCAGCCAGCGCAGAGCCGCTGAGCAGTTGGCCAAGGCCGGCCACACCCGCCGCTTCAGCTCGCCCGTCTTCAGGTCATAGGAGAGAACGGCCGGGCCTGTGAGGAGAGCGACCAGAGCCATGAACGGCTGCCCAGCCAGGCCAGCGCCCTGAATGACCCAGCTGCGCCACGGCCCAAAGGCGCCCAGACAAAGCAGAGAGAAAGCGGGCTTGGGAAGGGGGGTGAGGGGTCTGCAAAAGGCAGGAGCCGAGGAGGGCTTCAGCAGCGGCCGCAGGAGAGTCAGGCCAGGAGCCCGATGCCTGCAGAGGACAAGGAGCTGCCTTGCAGACACCACAGCCTGCAGCAGGTTCAGCAGACGGCCCTTTCCAAGACGCTTTCGGAGAAACCACATCAGCTCTGCGGCCTGAAAGCAACACGTCCAGACCTCCTTCAAGGGCCTCTGGAGAAGCCTTCCCTGTGCCAGAGAGGCACCCAACAGGAGGCGGGGGACCCGGTGACCCAGCTGCCTGCCTGGCAGCCAGGAGGGAGGCCTGCAGTGCCAGAGGCCATTTGGCAAGCCAGCACTGAGCAGCCAGCAGTGGCACCAAGTCAGATGGGCACCCCTCCCCCACCCAGAACACCTGCCCCTGCAGGCAGGCAGGCAGCCTGCTGGCACCGGATGCACCAACACCCTCCTGCCGGAGACCCACAGCCCCTAACCCACAAAGAGAGCCTCCTGTTCCCGTTCACCCTTAAAGAAGAGGATGCTCCCGGCCGCACACTCCCAAGGGTGGCACTCCACAGCTGCGTCCAGGTCCGCGGGCACCCCCTGGAACTCCTGCTCTATGAGCCGTGGGTACCCGTCCCTCAGGGTGCCGTTCTGGTAAGCCCAGACTTGCTTGCCCTGCAGGAGAGAGCACATCTGTTGGCCCCACACCCTCAAAGCCAGGCCCCTCCATACAGGGCACCCCACCTCAACCTGCCCAGGACTCCAAGAACCCCATGGAGATGGAAGTTGGGGTAGCAGCCCCAGTCCTTCGCCCCAAGAGAGACTGCGAGGGCACTGACGAGGACCCGCCTGGGGAGGAGCAGCAGACCTGAAAGAGGTAGAGGCTGTCGTGGACCGCAGGGTGCTCTGCCTGGTGCATCCGGAGGGCGGCGTCCACAGGGCCCTGGATCTCAGGCCAGGAGGCGTTGATGGGCTGGGCCGGGCCAGCCAGCCCCCTCCAGACAAAGCGGCCTTTGGAGAGGAGGAGGAAACCTGGCAGCCAGGCCGGCACTCCAGACCCCACCCGAGCAAAGTCGCCGCTGCCCTTCTGCTTGCTCCGACCAGCCCCTGCTGTGCCTGCTCTCAGGAAAATGCAGGCAGCAGCGACGCTGGCACCCGGCAGAGCCCACAAACTCCTCACAAGCAGGTTCCACCCCCCCAGCCCTGCTCCCAGCCCTCAGCCAACGCGGAGGGCAGCAGGACGACAGGTGGTACCTTTGAAGAAGAGCATGGTGCCCGTCTCATCCAGGGTGGTCGCATCAAAGCCGCCTTCATCTGCACAGCGCCACAGTGTCTCTGGAGGGGGTGGCCCAAGTCAGGGTAGCACAAGAGGCTGCCTCTCCCACACCGTCCCCCACCCGGCTCACCCTCCATGAACCAAAGGGACCAAAACCAAGAAACGGCTCCCTCCACGGCGTCAGCTCTGGGGGGACGCCTCTTGCTCAGGGGGCCAAGGGGGGCAGGCAGGGCCCACTCCCCAGGAGCGATCAGAGCATGCTCTGCCAGGTACCAGCAGCCAGCCCCTGGTCCCTTCCAGCCATGGGCAATTACAGGACAAGCTGGTGGCATTTGCGCACGCCCCTTCCTCCTGGCTCAGTCAGCGTGAGAGTGGCAGCGACCTGCAGGTCCAAGCGCCATCACGTGCCAGGCAATGGACACAGCAGGTCAACTGCCAGAGTGCCAGTGACCAGACCTCTCGCTGGAGGTTGGCCAGACAGGAAGTGGGCTCTGGGAAAGGATGTTTCTAAACACCCAGGGATGACCCCTTTGTGGGAGGCCGAGAGGGCGCTGGACTGTTCCTGAGGGAGAGAGAGGAGCTGCCTCACAAGGGACAAAGCACTTGCTGTTCTGGGGTGAGCATGAGTGGGAGTGGAAGCACCCTGGGATGGAGGAGCCCCCTCCAACAAACATTTATGGCTGGTGATGCAAAGCCAGGGTCTTCCAAAGACACCTTCCCCCTCTGGTGCTCCAACCAGCCAGAACCTACTGCCGCTCAGAGAGACAAGGAAGACACCACCCTCCAGTCACACAGCCAGGACCACAAACACCCAGGCCCCCTGTGCAGCCCTTCTCTGTGCCAGAGAGACCAGAGGTGGGTGGCCCTGCAAGGGGAAGAAGCCCTCCGAGGCTGACCCTACAGAGGAACAAGCCCCCCAGGCAGGGGTCATGCCACAGTCGCAAGGACTGACATGCGGCCAAAAGTCTGGGCCCTTGGGGTGCAGTGGAGGATGGGCGAATCTGGATTCGCTACTGTGTGGCCCCCAGGACCCCGCTAGGGGTGTCAATGCGATGGAATCGCTGGGGCAAAGTGGCCATGCTGTTGATGCCGTGAGCCAAGAGTTCTCACTAAACCCTGGCCAAAGTAACACCATTTTAACATCAGTTCTGACTCTCGTCCTCAAGATGCATGTTAACCCCTCACCCAGCGTCTTGTCCTCATCCAGTGTCTCAGAGCAAGGGCAACCTATCTCAAAGCGTCTATGGTCTCTTATCTCTCTAGTATGGTCCAGCTCACTATGGTAAAGGGTGGAGGATCAGGCCAGTGGGTGGGTGACTGGGTAGTGAAACTGGAAAGTTACTGGACCCTTTTCCCCTTAGTTTTGCTAGCCATGCCTATGAGTTTAACGGAATATAAAAATCTAGCTGTGCCTAGCTGCACTTGCGCATGATGTGAGGCAATGGCCTCCTTGCTGCCTTGCTTTGGTACCAGCAATAAACAAGCTGTTTTCTGCTATACCTTCCCTCAGAGCGTTAAATTAGAATGTAGCACTCAGGTAACGGTTCAAGGGCAACACTGTGATTGAGGGAAGAGTGCCAACAAATCCAACATGAAAACCCCCAGCTTGGAAGCCCAGCCTTGGAAGGGGCGGGCGCCCCTCACATGAGGAGACTAGTCAGAAAGAAGTTGAAAGGGAAGGTCAAAAGAGTCCAGTCTCTCCAGAGTGCATGGGGGCTGTTTAAAAGCCCAGTGGAAGTGTATACTGCAAAGGAAGAAGGGCTTGACTAGGTCCAGGAGGGTGCCAGCATGGCTAATGAGCAAAATTAAGAGAGGCTGTAAGGGGCAAGGAAGCTTCCTTCTGGAAATGGAAGTCTTGCCTGAAAGAGGAAAATAAAAAGGAACAAAAACAGTGGCAAAAGAAATGTAAGAAGGTATGAGAGGCCAAGAAGAACTTTGAGGAGCGCATGGCCAGTAGCATTAAGGGAATAACAAAAGCTCCTTCATGTATGTTAGAAGTAGATAACCTGACAGTGAAGTGGTTGACCGTCTGGATGGTGAGGGAGTGAAAGGGGAGATAAAAGGAGACTGAAAGGTGGCAGAGAAATTAAATGAGTTCTTTGCATCTGTCTTCATGGCAGAACAGCCCCACCTGCCCAAAGAATTAACAGCCCAATCCTATCCACACTTTCCTGGGGGTAAGCCCTATTGACTCTAATGGGACTTACTTCTGAGTAGGCATGCATAAGACTGGGCTGTAAGTCTTGCAGCATTTAAGGGAGAGAACATTTCAGAACTTCCTTACACGTTAAAGATCAACAAGTCCCAGGCCCTGGAGGACAACTGCAGAGAGTGCTGAAGAGCCCCAGGGAGAGGCTGCAGGCCTTCTGACCAGAAGGTGCCACTTGTCCCTTGGAATGGCCACAATGGCAGAAGCCTGGAGGGCAGCTGCTGTCCTGGCAACCTTTGCAAACTGCACCTGGTGGGCCACTGCGAGATCCCAGAAGTGGACAGGGGGGGGGGCGGCCTGGGCCACAGTAGGCGTCTCCTGATACTCCGCCAGGGTGGTGGTGGCACAAATCAGCGGGGTTTGGTGGCTGCACTGCCCAGAGGGCATCGTGACAACAGGGAGGGAACTGGCTGGCTCAGGAGCAAGCCACTCTTGAGCAGTGGCCCCCCAACCGCATCAGGTGGGGCACAGGGCATTTTCAGGTGGCTGGTGCCAGGCAGAAGGACAGCCCACAGTCACGGGGCGTTTCCTGCACGATGGCGGGGGCAGGGTCAGGCGCAAGCCAGTCCCAGCAGGGGGAGCCTCGTCCCCCGGGCTTGAGGGGCACTGCGAGGAAGAAGAGAGAAGCGGCCTTCGGGGGCGGGCGCGGAGATCCCCACTCCGGCTCCAGCGCCTCCGGGCTCCCTGGCTCGGCGGGCAGCCTACCCCGCCCTCCCGAGGATCGCTCCCTCCGCGAACGGCGCCGGAGGACTGGCAGGCGGGCGGCCCCTTTCCGGACCAGCCCAGGCCTCGCGGCTCCGGCAGCCCGTGCGAGCGCCCCCCGCGCCGCACCGCAGCCTGCCGCCTGGCGCGCCGCTCTGCCGAGGCGAGGGCGCCTGCGCCTGCCGGGGAAGACCCACCTGCGTCGCCGAGCGGGGGCTGCGGTCCCAGCGGGTGTCCCGCGCCGCCTCCGCCGCCGCCCCTGCCAGACAGACAGACAGACAGAAAGTGGCTCCGGCGCTGCTCGGCGGCCGCCCGGCCTGCCTGGCAGGGTCGCTGGGAGCGCGTGCCTGCGGGCCCTCCCCGCGGAGAAGGAGGCCTCCCCCCGAGCGGCCTGCCGGCAGAGCAGCGCTCTCTCCGCCCACGCGCGCCGCGCTGACACGGGCAGAGCGAGCCCCCCGGGCGCCCCTCCGCCCGCCCTGCTTCCGACTGCGGGTCTCGCCCTGGCCGGCCGGGCTCCCTGCAGCCGCTCTCCCGTCGGCCGGGGCAGCGCTGGCCCCCGACGGCGGGCACTCACAGGAGCAGCGCAAGCGCCAGGTGCAGCCACAGGGTCCCGAAGGCGCCGTCGCCGCGCATGGTGTCGGAGGTGGCGCCGCGCCGCTCGGCCCGTCCTTATAGAGGGCGCGGCGGGGGGGCGCGGGGCCCCTGCCAGAGAGCGGCCTCGACCCTTTGCCCGGCCGCCACACGTGACTGCTGGAGGCGGCACCGCGCCAGCCCCAGGAGCTTTGGGGGGGCCCTGGGCGCTCGCCCCTGCCCGGCCAGTGGGGGGAGGGCAGGGCGCGGGTGCGGAGGCCGGGAGGCCCCGGGGCGCTTCCTGCCCGCCGAAGAAGGGGTCCTGCGGGGCGCGGGCCGGCCGGCCGGGCGCCCGACGGGCGGCGGCGGCGGCAGCGCGATGCACGGGGAATGGGCGGGGGAACGGGGCCCCACAGCTCCCTGCCGGCTTCTGGGAATGAAGCAGCCCCCGGGGGGGGGGGCCGGAGGGAGACGGCTGGGCAGAGCAAAGTGCAGGGGGCAAGGGCGCCCACGTTGCCGGCACGTTCCCTGCCAGTGGGGCGGGAGAGGCTCGCCTGCTCAGCGGGGGAGGGGAGACGCGACGCCTGGGGCTGGACGGGAGGAGCGCGGCGGGGGGAGCTGGCAGGGGTACTGGGGAGCAGCGGCGCCGAGCGCCCCGTCGGAGTTGGCGCAGCTCCGCCTGCCGCCCAGTGACCGGGCCCTCCTGCCTGCGACGAGGCAGCTCCAGCCCTGCTCTCGCTCAGCGTCAGCAAAGCGCTTCTCGTCGCCGCAGGCTGAGGGAGGCTCCTGGCGCGACACCCAGAAGGGGGAGCCGCTGCACCGAAGGGGACACTCCCTTTCCTCGTGCCCGGGCTCCCGCCGGAAAGGCCAGAGCCACTGCGGGGTGCGCGGCCCGGCGCCGCCCGCCGAGGGAGATGGCGGGTGCTGCCGCCCCCAGGCAGCCGGGGCGAGCGAGGCCTGGCTGCGGGTGGCTCGGAAGTGCTGTGCCGCCAGCCGAGGGTGGGGGTGCTCCGCAGGGGGGCGCTCTCTGCAGGCTGGCCGGGCGAGGCTTTTCCCGGGGCAGGGATGGGGCCGAGCTGCGGAGGCCTCCCGCTCTCCTGGCAGGCGCCCACCGCCGCCTGCACAGCACGCAGCAGCCCTGCCTGCCACACGCGTGGGGAACTCGCCCTTGACCCGCCCCTCCCCGCCCCAGGGGGGACACGATTGAGACATACAAAATCATCCAGGGAGTGGACAGAGAGGTGCTCTTTACACTCTCACGTAACACCAGAACCAGGAGACATCCACGGAAGTTGAGGGTTGGGAGAGTTAGACAGACTAAATAAAATATTTCTTTACACAGCGTGGAGTTAATCTGCGGAACTCCTTGCCACAGGATGTGGTGATGGCGTCTGGCTTGGGTGCCTTTAAAAGGGGATTGGACAAGTTTCTGGAGGAAAAATCCATTACGGGTTACAAGCCATGATGTGCATGTGCAACCTCCTGATTTTAGAAATGGGTTATGTCAGAATACCAGATGCAGGGGAGGGCACCAGGATGAGGTCTCGTGTTATCTGGTGTGCTCCCTGGGGCACTTGGTGGGCCGCTGTGAGATACAGGAAGCTGGACTAGATGGGCCTATGGCCTGATCCAGTGGGGCTTTTCTTATGTCCCCCAGGGCAGAGTCATATATTGCAGATGGTTGTTTAAAATCAAGGGGCAACAGGCAGATGGGGAATGGCCTGTTTATAAGGCTAGGCTTGTCGCCAGGGGATTTGCTCAGGTCCCAGGCCAGGATTATGATGAGGTGTTTGCCCCAACACTCAGGCCTGACAGCTTGCCTTGTCTGGGCGGCATCATGTTGGCAACCTTCAGTCTTGAAAGACTCTGGTATTGCGCTCTGAATGGTGGTTCTGGAACAGCGTCTAGTGTGGCTGAAAAGGCCGATTCGGGAGTGACAATCCCGTCCACACCGGGAGCAAGTGCAGTCTGTCCCTGGTGTGTCTCCCTGGCTGTGGGCCTTCCTTCTTTGCCTCAGTCTGTTGGCCAAGTGTCTCTTCAAACTGGGAAAGGCCATGCTGCACAGCCTGCCTCCAAGCGGGCCGCTCAGAGGCCAGGGCTTCCCACTTGTTGAGGTCCACTCCTAAGGCCTTCAGATCCCTGTTGCAGATGTCCTTGTATCAGATCAGGAAAGAGATCTTGGGGGAGGTGGACAGGTCGATGAAAGTGTCAACCCAATGTGCGGTGGCAGTGAAGAAGGCCAATTCTATGCTTGGGATCATTAGAAAAGTTATTGAGAACAAAACGACTAATATTATAATGCCGTTGTACAATTCGATGGTAAGGCCGCACCTGGAGTATTGCATCAAGTTTGGGTCCCGACACCTCAGAAAGGATATAGTGGAAATGGGGAGTGACCAAAATGATGACTGGGCCGGGGCACCTTCCTTATGAGGAAAGACGACAGCGTTTGGGGCTCTTCAGTTTGGGAAAAAAGGTGCCTGAGGGGAGGCATGTTTGAGAGAAACAAAATTATGCAGGGGATGGATAAAGTGGATAGGGGATGTTCCTTTTTCTTCTCACACAACATCAGAACCGGGGGACGTCCACTCAATCCGGGAGTGACAATCCCTTCCACACCGGGAGCAAGTGCAGTCTGTCCCTGGTCTGTCTCCCTGGCTATGGGCCTTCCTTCTTTGCCTCAGTCTGTTGGCCAAGTGTCTCTACAAACTGGGAAAGGCCATGCTGCACAGCCTGCCTCCAAGCGGGCCGCTCAGAGGCCAGGGTTTCCCACCTGTTGAGGTCCACTCCTAAGGCCTTCAGATCCCTCTTGCAGATGTCCTTGTATTGCAGCTGTGGTCTACCTGTAGGGCGCTTTCCTTGCACGAGTTCTCCATAGAGAAGATCCTTTGGGATCCGGCCATCATCCATTCTCACGACATGACCAAGCCAACGCAGGCGTCTCTGTTTCAGCAGTGCATACATGCTAGGGATTCCAGCACATTGTTGGATACAATAAATCTAAAATCTGCCATCTGAACATAGCTACCGCATATTTTAATGCCCCATTGAATCTACATGCAGGAGCCACTGGGGGTGACTCCAAAGACCCCAAAATGGTGTGGCGACTGCAAAACGCTCTTTATGGTTTACACCATGCTGGGCACCAGTGGTACAAGTGCCTGGATACTGCCCTCTCCAAAATGGGTTTCAAGGCTGCCAAGGCAGACACCTGCCAAGGGGTCAGGTGACAACAAAATGTTGCTGTTGGTTTTTGTGGATGATCTGCATAACATGCCAAGAGGAGGGGCGGACTGAGCAAACAATCAACTGAGAAAAGTGTTCAAAGTGAGAGACCTTGGTGAAATAAGATACTACCTGGGAGTAGAAGTAGAGTGTTTGCCAGGAGGGGGCTATAGATTATCCCAGAGGGCAAAAATACACCCCTTTGCCAGCCCACCAGGAAGGACAGCCACTCTCTGGGGATGGGGCCTATCACCCTCTCCCCCATGAACGGCCCACAGCCAGTTCTCCCACTGGCTGAGGCAGCACCACTGTTGCAGCGGGAGGGTGGGTGGGCCAAGAATGTGGCGGCAGCAAAGCTAATCAAAACAAGTGCAGGCACTGACCCCACTCCCCCCTGCAGCCCCTAAGGGGCAGGCACTGGGGGAGGAGCCAGCCTTGCCTCAAGGCTCAGCAGTCACTCCCCCTCCCATTCCCACCCCCCCAAAGCAGAAAGTGGGCTGGTTTCTTTCTTCTTTTTATTTGTCTTTGTAGATACAGCAGGGGAGGAGGGCATCAGCGGGGGCAGGGTGCCAGCCCGCTGGCTGGTCCTGGCCAGGGGGGACGGCAGCCCAGCTCTGCCACAGCGGTGCGACGGGCGGCCCAGACTGCAGGGGAGGGGGAGGCACGGCAGGACTGGTGCTTGCCCCGCCACTCCCAGTGCAGAAGCCAGGGTAGCGAGGAGCAAGGCATCAAGTGCAGCTCCAGCCCCCTCTCCCACCGTGCTCCCAGGCAGGGAGGCAGGAGGAGAGCCTCTCCCTCCCCCAAACCAGTCCCCACCAGCACAAGCCCGGCAGGCAGGAGTGGGGCAGTCCCCCCCCTCCTAGGCAGAGATAAAGTGCAGAGAAGATTCAGGTGCGGGAAGGAGCAGGATGATGGCCAGGGAGGGAGGCGGGGCCAGGAGCCAGCTGCCGGGGCACCCACAGGTAGGGTGGGGTGGCTACAGCTGCCCTGCTGTGCCCATGGGAGAGGCCGTCAGAGCCCAGGCCGGCCCCTCCTGAAGAAGCCTTACGCACAGATCCCCCTTAAGCGTCCAGATCGCTAACGTATAGCTGCCTCGGTAGCAATTGGAACCGTCACACAGCTGCCAGAAGCCCCAGCGCCCATTGGGGGGTCGCTGAGAGGGCAGGGCAGGCCCCTTCCCCAGCCCCTCAGCTTGAAGGCCAGCAGGGCGCCCCCAGCCTGCCCCCCTGAGTTACTGCAGGTATCTGTAGGCCTTGAAGCAGTGATTGCCCGAATCAGCCACCACGACATGTCCGTCCGAGGTGAGCGCCAAGCCCTGTGGCCCATACAGTGGATCCGCCGTAGTGTTGATGTAGGACAGGAAGGACCCTGAGCTGTCAAAGACCTGCGAAAAGAGAAAAGCAGGGAGAAGGTGGAGGTTGGCAGCAGCGCTTGCGGGCAGCTGCACCGCAGGGGGAGGACTCCTCTCGCAGCTGTGGAACCCTCGTGGGGTCCTGGCTTCAGGAATGCGAGCAGGAGCAGGACTAGGTGCAGAGCGGCCAGAGCAGGGATAGAGCTCTGCACAGAGAGCAGTTGCAAGAGGAGGAGGAGGAGGCAGAATCCGAAGGAGGCAGTGAAGAGGTTCTCTGTGATGTGGTGGCCAAGAGACTCATCCAGGCAGCTGCAGTAGGCACCTCTGTGGGGCTCAAGGAAGCCCCCACCCAAATCCCACCAGCACAGGGTAGGCTGCAGGGGGAGGCCCTCCTTGGAAACTTCGGAGTGGTCGTGGGTGGCCCCACCTGGTCTGAAACCCCAAAGGGTGTTCTCATGAGGAAGGGCAGAAAGATGAAGTCACCCTCCACCCTCCTTCCCCTCCCACAGAGGGCTGCAGTCAGAAATCAGCCCCAGAACCCACCTGCAGGCCCAGCCCTGGCCGTGCTGCTACCAAGACAAGTGTGGATGTGGAGCGAGCGTGGGTGGCAAGGCCATCGCGGTGGAGACGCTGCTCCTGTGGAACCCCACGATGGGCCGAATCCTGTTTACCCTCCCAGCCTCACCTGGCACCAGGCATGGGGTGTGGGGCCAGCCCTCCTGCCAAATGGAAGGGTCACTTCTCCTAGTTCACAACGAAGATGGGGTGCTTTCACCCAGCCCCACCCCCCATACCTGGATCCGGCTGTTGCCCCAGTCGGCCACTATGATGTTCCCGTTGGAGTCCACGGCCACGCCTGTCGGGGCATTGAACTGCCCGTTGCCCTCACCGTGAGAGCCAAACTTGAAGAGAAACTCTCCATCTGCACTGTATACCTGGGGAGCGAGGAGCAGACACGCCATTAGCCAAGCTCTGCCCCCCCCAGCACAGAAGCACAGCGGGAGCCTGGACTGCAGGGGAGGGTGGCTCAGCCACACAGCTCGTAGAAGGGACTCCTCGCAGCACTGTCTCCTGCAGACGCTGGTGCTTCACTGGAATGTCCTGCAGGGAGGGGTGTTGGCAGCAGGACACACGACTCACAACCTTCTGTTCTAAGCCCAAGAAGCAGCGAGGGCACCTCGGGGCCACCAGGACACACTGGGCCGGGCAGGGAGTCTGCTCTCCCCTTTCGGCTGGCCCAGAATCCGCGTGGGAGGCTCCTTCGCAGCCTGGGTGGCATCTTGGACTTGCCAAGCAGGGCACCGGAATTCAAATCACTGGAGTAGACACTGCCCTTGGCAGCAAGGCCTCTTTCAGGCCACACGCACGAGCCACACTCTGCTTGGCCAGCGCTGTTGGTCTCGCTGGACAACGACCAACGTCCAAGTCTTGGCAGGAGTGTCTGGGGACTCCATAGTCTTGCCCTTGTGCCACTGGGCCCACAGAGCAGGGGCTTTTTCTCACCTCCTCTCAGCAGCAGCAGCAGCTGCCCACCTTGCCACAAGATAGTGCAAGGGGCACCAAGTGGGGGGCACACCCCTCTGCTCCATCACCCCATCACCTCAAACTCCAGTTGCCCAGGCTGCCAGACATCATCACCATGTGAGCCAAGCAAGGACTGGAGCCTATGGTCCTCATGCCCAGGGCAGACACCAACTACTGTGATGGGCACAGGTGTGACAGATGAGGATGACGGTGGCGGCAGCAGGAGTAGCAGCAGGTTACACCTGCAGGGAACGCAGGCCGGTGGTCCCTATTCAAGGACCCAGGGTCAGGCAAGCCCACACCTGACCAGGGAGGAGACAGGGGGCCTCCCGCCAAGCAGCTTGGCTCAGTCACTGCCCATCCATGATGGGGGGAGACACCTGAGGGCTATGCAGTGCTGCAGACCACATTCTGCATCCTCCTCAGCAACACCCTGCAGATCTTTGGGGCATTCCTGGGTGCAGCCACCACAAGGACACTCTTCAACCGTCCTCTTAAAGAAAAGGGCAGAGCCCTGCCCTCCTCTGCAGACCAAGGGCTTCTCTGGCCTTCTCCTAGCAACAGCCTTCCTGCAGCTGTGGAAGGACAAAGGCTCAGAGAGACAAGGGGGTGGGGTGGCTCACACAAGACCCCCTGGCAGGATTGGCGGCAGAGACCGTGAATCGAGTGGGAGATGTCCTGGTTCATAACTCCACCTCCCAGTCACGCACTCACACAGCCCCACTGACTCTTCAGGCATCAGCTTCCTAGGAGGGGCGGTTCTCACCTTCACAGAGTGGTTGTGAAAGTCCGTCACCACAATCTCGTTCTTGTTGTTGACGGCAACAAAGTGGGGCCCTGGGAAAGAAGAGGGGAAGCTTGAGCTGTGGAGGCGCGGTGGCAGGAACAGCATGTGGGGCCCTGGGACCCGGCAGCAAGAGAAAGGCAGCTGGGGGGCAGCCTTTCCCACCTCTCATGCCACTAACCAGAGGGGTCTCTGGGAGGGTAAGGAGGGTCCTCTCACTCACTCCAGGGGAAGAACATCCTTCCCCAACCCTCCCCGCCAATGGGCCAAATCCAGTCTCCTGAGGGGCCCTGCCTGCCTGCTCCCCCCCCACCAGGGAAGAGCATGGGGTGGCAGGAGACGGGGCCTGATCCTCTTCTCACCAAGAGCCCTCCATGACATCAAGTGGACCCCCAGAGCTTTACACAACCAGGGTGACTGCAAGGGAAAAAAAATTCTAGGGGTGTGTGTGTGTGTGAAATCTCTCTCTCTCTCTCTCTCTTACAAATGTGGCCCAATGTGGGGAAAAGAGAATTATGGGAAAGGCCAATGTTAATTCTTAAAGGGAGATTTCCAAGGGAGCTTTTCCCTATCAGTGACCTACAGAAGATTACAGGTTCTGATATTCACGGATCTGTCACCTCTGGGCATTGAGGATACATTTCTAGGCATTTTGAAGGCATGGAAAAAATGTTTTTGAAATGGAAATCAAGAACATAAAATGTACCATGTGTACCAAAGCTGCTGTCTCTGTCTGGCATATGCGTAACACCTTCTTTACATACTTTGGGTTTTTAAAATTTAGCTTTATTCGGATAATGACAAAGACTGCCTGTGTTGGTGCTGGAAGCTGCTGCTGCAGCCACAAGGCCAAGATGCAGGGACAGAAGCTCTGCCCCTCTCTGCAGGGTTGCAGGCACAAGGAAAAGGGCTGTTGTCAGTATTGTTATTTGGGTTTTAAAAACAGTTCTCTCTCTGCCAGGATCGTGTTGGCATCATCCAGAACAGAAGAGACAGTGCAAAGAGCTGCCAGCCCCTTCTCCAGAGGCCTCTCTCTCTCTGGGGGTGAGCACTCCCTCCCCCAAGCCTGCCTTCCAACCTGACTGGTGGCAGCACCAAAGGCCTTCAAGCAAATCCTGACAGTCAGGGGGCAAAACGCTGACCCCCAGGCCCACGGCAGCGCATTTCACCCATCATGGGGTCACCCAGCAGCTCACAGAGACCGCAATTGCTCAGTACTGTTGAGGGTCTTAGACACTTATCAGAAATCATGCTGAAGGAAAGGCAGATTTAAGACTTTACCATTCAGAAAACTTCACTCAGCTAACGAAGAGAATATTTCACAAGAAGCCATTTCCAAAAATTTCCTGCTTTTCAACTGGAAAAACACACCATACCACAAAAACAAACACCCCGTTTTCCAGATTTTTCCCAGGCCTTCTGATCTCTACCTCCTTCTGGTGACATTCCCCTGCACCCTCCCCCCACCCCATGCAGTGCTAACCACAAAAGAGAGCAGGGCATGTGACACCAGCTGTCAAGTAAGGTGGGGGGTGCAGAGAGAAAGAACCCCCCACAGCACCAGTGGCAGGGGCAAGGCTGGCAGAGCACACCAGGCAAGGTAAGCCCTTTCCTGCTTCGACTAGCCAGGAGTCACAGGAAGGGTGGTCCAAAGAGGAGAGCGCTCACCCCAGCGGCAGCCGCAGGCATGCAGTAACGAGAGGAGATCTGTCGCGGCATTACCGTCAAGGGTACCTGCAAACTGGCGCTCCGAGGTGCCCCGGCTCCCAAACTTGGTCACGAGCTTCCCGTTGGACTGGAAGATGAAGACGCAACAGGCCTTGTTGTCCACCACAATGATGTGCCCGTTGCGATCCACAGCCACACCCTTGGGGCCCATCAGACGGCCTGCCCCGATCTTCGTCTACAGCAGGACAGAGTCAGAGATGAGCACCACAGGAAGGAAGGAGCCACCACGCTGAACACGCAGGGCTCCGTGCACCTGCTGACCAGCGCTTTCCACCTGGCCAGAAAGACCAAGCTCGATTCCAGTGGCTCCGTGTTCCACGTGCAGCATCAACGCAAGTGTTTGTCACTCTGCTGGCAGGACCTGCGGGAGCTCGGTTGGCTGCAAGGTACTTCTAAAAATTACGAGCGGTGGGACCTCAGTCTCCCCTGACCTGACTCACCACCTTTAAAGGCCTCGTAACAAGGAGAATCCCATTTCCTTCCTTCGCGCTGCTAAATAATTAAAATTTCATTCCACCAGATTCCATCTAGTGGCTGAATGTAGTATAGCATCTAAACCACTGCATTCTGGGGTGACAATATAGGAACAAGACACCTGGAGGTGGGTCTTCAAAACTACTTTTCCACTGATTTTTTTTATCCACTCAGGGTTCTGAAACGGAACCCCCACTGGATAACAAGGCACAACCTGCACTACAAAATTAACGCAAACACATTTTCGTTATTTCCCAAGTAATGATCTGAGTAAAGACTCGGATCCAGCTACATCCTGCTTGGGAGCACCCCAGGGGACATCTGGTTAATGAGAGGCGCCTAGTTAAAGAGGCGCCTGAGGGGGGACATGATTGAGACATACAAAATTATGCAGGGGATGGTCAGAGTGGATGGGGAGATGCTCTTTACACTCTCACATAACACCAGAACCAGAGGACATCCACTCAAATTGAGTGTTGGGAGAGTTAGCACAGACAAAAGAAAATATTTCTTTACTCAGAGTCTGGTTGGTCTGTGGAACTCCTTGCCACAGGATGTGGTGATGGCCTCTGGCCTGGATGCCTTTAAAAGGGGATTGGACAAGTTTCTGGAGGAAAAATCCATTATGGGTTACAAGCCATGATGTGTATATGCATCAGAAATGGGCTATGTCAGAATGCCAGATGCAAGGGAGGGCACCAGGATGCAGGTCTCTTGTTATCTGGTGTGCTCCCTGGGGCATTTGGTGGGCCGCTGTGAGATACAGGAAGCTGGACTAGATGGGCCTGTGGCCTGATCCAGTGGGGCTGTTCTTATGTTCTTAACTACAATTCCCAGGAGGCCTTGCAGGTCTTCTTGTTGTCTGGTGTGCTCCCTGGGGCATTTGGTGGGCTGCTGTGAGATCCAGGAAGCTGGACTAGATGGGCCCATGGCCTGATCCAGCGGGGCTGTTCTTATGTTCTTACTGCCGAGCTCCAAACCGGACAGCTCGTGCTGATGGCTCCCACCCGACAAGGCCCTCAAGCAACCCATGGTCTGGCTCAGAGTCCTGCAAGGCCAGCATTGCTCTGCCCGGGAGTACCCACCAGGGGGAACATTAATGCAAGCCTGACGAGCTATGGCATGCCCACCCACTGGACCAATCAGTACCCTCCCCCTGCCAAGATCCTCCACGATGCCAGGAGCACAGCCCACAATAGATGCAACACTGATGGGGTGGGGAGAGTTCCCTCCTTCCCGTCTCCTCTGCCAGCTTCAGAGTCCTTACCTTGAACTTGCCTTCGGGGGAAAAGATGCTGACCCAGCGATTGTCATAGTCAGCAATGATGATGTCCCCATTGAGGTCGACGGTGACCCCTGTGGGGCGCTGCAGCTGCCCTGGAGAGCGGCCCCGTACCCCAAAGCGCAGGCGGAACTGCCCTTCATTGGAGAAGACCTGAAAAGCACACCAGACAACCTCTCAGAGAGGGGTTGCCCCAGCAACAGCAGCCAGCACCAGCCAGAAGGGCAGTTCCTACCTGGACACACTGGTTGTTGCTGTCGGCCACCACAATTCGCCCACTGCTGGAGGTGGAAATGCCCTGCAGGTTGGTGAACTCGCCCTTCTCCCGGCCCCGACTTCCTGCAGTGAGTGGGCAAGAAAGAATTATGCAGGGGATGGACACAGTGGATAGAGAGATGCTCTTTACCCTCTCACACAACACCAGAACCAGGGGACAACCACTAAAATTGAGCGTTGGGAGAGTTAGGACACAGAAAACAAAATAAATCTTTACTCAGCATGGAAACTCCTTGCCACAGGATGTGGTGATGGCGACTGGCCTGCACGCCTTTAAAAGGGGATTGAATGAGTTTCTGGAAGAAAAGTCTATCACGGGTTACAAGCCATGATGTGTATGCGCAACCTCCTGATTTTAGGAATGGGCTATGTCAGAATGCCAGATGCAAGGGAGGGCACCAGGATGAGGTCTCTTGTTGTCTTGTGTGCTCCCTGGGGCATTTGGTGGGCTGCTGCGATACAGGAAGCTGGACTAGATGAGCCTATGGCCTGATCCAGTGGGGTTGTTCTTATGTAAAGGACCCTGCCATGAGCAGCACTTAAAACACACTTATGCCCCACCCTCACTTCCAACACTGGGCTCCTGTAAGACAACCAACTTACCTCAAAGCTGGCGGACAGAACATTCCCCCTACCCTGGCATGCACAATGGCCAGCCACCAGTTCCTGGCCAGAGAATCCCAGGGTTAGAAGAGAGCTTCAAGGCCATCTAGACCAGCCCCCTGCTCGAAGAAGGAAAATCCTCCTCCCCAGACTGTCTCCAGTAATGCCTGTCCAGCCTCTGCTCAAAGCTCGCCAGTGCAGCAGAGTCCCCAGCTCCTCGGCAGCACAAGCGGCTCTCAAGGAATGCAGAAGTCACAGCCACACCCGGGGGGAAGTGGCCACGTTCCCAGGTCCCCTTCCATTGCACCCACACCACTTTTCCTGCATGCGTCCAGGACGACTACCACCCCCTGACCACGTGCAGATGCACAGCACTGACCCACACGGAAGATCAGCTCATCCTCAATGGGGTTCTCCTTCTTCTTTCCACTGCTGTACATGCTGGAGGGCCGGCGAACAGCTTTCTGCCGGATGTGGCCGCTACTGGGGGACTTGACACGGCGCTTGACGTCATCTGGGGAGGGCGGCACGTCGGAGGCCTTGACAGCCTTGACCCGGAAGGGGCTGCTGCGGATGGGCTGCCCGTAGAGGCGGATGGAGAGCAGGTGGTCGCCCTCGTGGTGGGGCGTGTACACCAGTTCGTAAGTGCCGTTCTTGTTGTCGAGCACGTCGTGGTCCAGGGCAGAGCCATCCGGGGCAGTCACCTCTGCCTGCAGGCAGGCACTGCCGCTGCGCACCAGCTCCCCGTCCTTGTCCTTTGTGGTGATGGTGAGAGAGGCGGCCTGCCCCAGCACGGCATGGCGCAGCCCCTCCCCCGTGGCCACCGTCTTGTGGGCAATGGCACTGGTGGTGAGCAGCACCCCCAGGTTGAGGATGGACTTGCGCACGCCCTCCGTCTCCACCACGTAGTCCACCTGGGTGTTCTCGTGGGGCTTCTCGGGGAACTCGCGGCTCGCCAGCTCACTCAGTCGTTCGCTCATCTGCTTCTTCACGAGCAGCACCTCCGTCTCGGAGCCGTGGTCCAGCGCCTGCTCCGTGAAGCTGCAGCTGCTGAGGATGTTCTCCTGGCCTTGGCGCAAGGTGTCCAGCTGGGCCTGTAGAACCTGTGGGGGGAAAGGAGACCGCACCACTAGGTTCTGGAGTGGGAGCAGGAGGCTGTGGGCACTCCGGTTAGGGGTCACACACACAGGCTGCTGGGCCTCCTGGCTCTTTCCGCTGCCGGCCACCAGAGGGGCCAACACTGCTGGAGAGCGGCCCCCAGAGCTCTGCCATCCACTCCCTGCACTGACTCGTGCAGGGCCAGTCGTCTGGACACCACAGCCGTTTGCGTGAGTCAGTGCAGGGAGTGGATGGCAGAGCTCTGGGGGATCGAAGGGGCAGCCTGGGGTAAAGGACAGGGCAGGCCCCAATATGGACAGCCTCCTTGGCCCGAGGCAAGGCAGGGGCGCTGCAGTGTTTCCAAGGCTGCCAGCAGAGAGCCCAGAAACGATGGAACGAAGGGTAGGTGTGACTTTGCCTGGACAAGCAGCAGTTTGGGCTGTGCCTGTATAGATTGGGGATTCTTCACCGGGGTATCCGTACCCTTTGGGGATACGGAATCAAGCAATGGGGGCACCTGAGTCTCTGGACAATGAGCACTTAAGAACATCAGAAGAGCCAAAGGCCCACCTAGTCCAGCTTCCTGTATCTCTCAGTGGCCCACCACATGCTTCAGGGAGCACACAAGACAGCAAGACACAGCCTGAGTCTTGGAGCCCTCCCCTGCGTCTGATGGCTGTGAGAGCAGATTCTTAATGCTACATTCCCAATATGGATGGAGGAGCTCAGCTTCTGGCTCTCCATCTGCACAGCAAAGCCAAGCTGTTGAGCTCCGCTGAAGGCAGGCTGGTACTGAGCAGGCCTGGTGGTGTTGACAATTTTGACCGTCTGGCAAAGAGATCCTGTGGACAGGGAGGCTGCAACTGTGAAGAGGTCAAGAGCCCTGGTCTAGATCCGCATGGCCGTGCTCTCCCCCTGTCTGTGTGCAGCAGCCTCCCCCATCCAGTTCCCCAAGGTTCAGCATCCAACAAGGGGGGGTCACACCCTGTTTGGGCTGCACTTCACCTGCAGCCTGGGTCAGGGAGAAGCAGCAGAGAGCTCAACTCTGCAAGGTGGGTGTGCCTGACCAGTCTGACAGCTGAGCAGGACCGGGGGAAAGCAGGCAGCAGGTGCACACACATACAGGAGAAGCCCTGGGGCTGAGCCTGGCCTTTAACACTCCACTGGTTAGCCGCAGTTAAGCTGCTGGCTCAGTCTGCAAGACAAAAGGGAGGTTTTGGAGACCCTTCCCTATCCTTGAGATGCCAGTGAACCTCCATGCATGCCAGCCAGCGCAGATGTCCACCTGCCAACAGATGGGCCACTGGTGCTGATGCCACACTGGAAAAACCCTGCATTAGCATAGTTTGGATGCTGGCACAACTTCACCAGCGAAGAGGTCAGAACAGGGAGATAGAGTGGCACAAGGATCAGGCAAGGAAGGGGTCAGTGCACGCAAATTCCAACCCCCTGCAGAATACAGAACCACAGAGACAGAGTTAGAAGGGACCTCAAAGGTCATCCAGTCCAACCCCGCCAGTAGCAGGGAATCCTGCTGGAGAGCATCTCCAGCAGGTGCTTGTCAAGCCTCTCCAGTGAGGGAGAGCTCACCACTTCCTTCAGCATCCATTCCACTGTTTTTCCCTAATATCCAATTGGAATCTCTTCTCCTGCAGGATCCAGTTCTGCTTTCAGAGGCAGTTGAGAGCAAACATGTCCCTTCCACAGGACAGCCCTTCAGGGATCTGAAGAGAGCTCACAGCTCCCTCTCAGCCTCCTCTTCTCCAGGCTGAACACACCAAGTTCCCTCTGCCTTTCCTTGTTCTCCAGCCCTCTGAGCATCCTCATCTCAGTGGCGAAACCCCCATTATATTCGATGGGACTAATGTCCCAGGCGCAAGCCTTGCGGACCCCGTGGAAGCCTCTCTGAGGCTCCCGATGGGGTTGGAACCTGCTTCCTTTTTCCGGCATCACAACTTATAGCGTTGGGGAAGCCTCAGGAAGCTTTCCTGCCGCAGCCTGGGGTCGCGCAAGGCTCCATGAGTCTCAGGAGAGTTGGAGGGGGCAGATTTGTGTACAGGGGCGGCGACAGCCTTTGGGGGAGCGTCATCATGGACCTTTGCCCGAGGTGCGGGACTGGGCAGGTTCGCCATTGCCTCATCTCTTTCCACTGGCAGTCTGGCTGCATCCTTCCTAAATGGAAGTGCCCAGAACTGGATACTCCAGGCGAGGTCTAATCAGACGAGGGACCCACACAAGGTCATTCACGAAAGAAAGTGCCTGCCAGCGCCAGACTTGCCATAAGTAAGAGGAAGCCTGTGGAGATTCACAGGGAAGAGAAAAACGCCAGGAAATCTCACCTCCCACAACCCCCCATGGCAGGGCATAGGGTGCTGACTACATCTGACAGCCCATTACAGCACTGCAGCCCCAGAACAGAAGCCCCTGCCCAGGGAGACTGCGCTCAGGTGCAAGGCACAGGGCTACACCTCTCTGGCCTCTCACGCAGGAACCGGAAGCGTGTGCCTGAGGCACCCTGAGAGCCCTTGGCGCAAACAGCCTTTTGTCCCTCGCAACAAGTATGGCAACGGGGCTGGCAACTCATCTCCTCAGAATTCCAACTTCGGGCTCTCTGCCCCTGGAGGTCTCCACACACCAACTCCCAACAGGAACCTCTACCTCACCACTCCAACAGGAAACGAGAGAGCTCAAGGCCCAGCACCTTGATGTGCACATTCCATGGCAGACAATGAACCAACCGGCGCAGCCAGACATTGCTGGTGCCCGTTACTTGGCTGCCTGTTGGATAACTTGCAATGGCACAACAGCCCTGCTGGGAGAAGGTAGTTGGCAACCCCCCTTTCAGGTGGTGCTTGATCACCAACTTTTAAAACTTTAACTGGGATCTTTTACTCCTTGGGTTCCAATGGGGGGTGCTCCAGAGGGGGGGGTCATGAGCACCCTGTCCCCTCTGGCCTTGCTGCCTGGCAAGCAGCTGCAGGGGACAGGATGGGAGCACATCAGCAGCCCCACAGGCAGGTGAAACAGTTTTGCAAAGGGCACAGGGTGTGTGCGGGTGTGGCTAGATGGGCAGAACACTTCAGGAGGCACCTTGTGTGACATGTGCAGGGGCTTTGCACCTGCAGTGCTCCCTCTGATAGGTCCATGTGCTGCAGCCCCCACGAGGTGTGCCTGTTTGTGGTGATGCAATGTGTTAAGTGCCAGATGGGGTGCTGCTTGCCCGTCTCCTGCTGTGGATGGTGGTTAGTGAGCAGCTTTCAGGAGTGGCTGATACAGGTTTAGCAACATTAAGGGGAATAATAAAAGCTTCTTCACATATGTTAGAAGCAGGAAACCCGCCAGAGAAGCGGTTGGCCCTCTGGATGGTGAGGGAGGGAAAGGGGAGATAAAAGGAGACTTAGAGATGGCAGAGAAATTAAATGAGTTCTTTGCATCTGTCTTCACGGCAGAAGACCTCGGGCAGATACCGCTGCCCGAACGGCCCCTCCTGACCGAGGAGTTAAGTCAGATAGAGGTTAAAAGAGAAGATGTTTCAGACCTCATTGATAAATTAAAGATCAATAAGTCACCAGGCCCTGATGGCATCCACCCAAAAGTTATTAAGGAATTGAAGAATGAAGTTGCAGACCTCTTGACTAAGGTATGCAACTTGTCCCTCAAAACGGCCACGGTGCCAGAGGATTGGAGGATAGCAAATGTCATGCTGATCTTTAAAAAAGGAAGAGCACAGAAACTACAGGCCAGTCAGCCTAATGTTTATTCCAGGTAAGATGGTGGAATGCCTCATCAAAGGTAGAATCTTAAAACATAGACAAACAAGACTTGCTGAGGAAGAATCAGCTGAACCTTATAGTATTCTTTGAGAAGGTCAACAAGCATGTGGATGCGGGAGAACCCATGGACATTTTATATCTGGACTTTCAGAAGGCTTTCGACACGGTCCCTCACCAAAGGCTACTGAAAAAGCTCCAGTTAGGGATTTAGAGGGCAAGTCCTCTCATGCATTGAGAACTGGTTGAAGACCAGGAAACAGAGAGTGGGTGTCAATGGACAGTTTTCACAATGGAGAGAGGTGAAACGGTGCTTCTCAACCTGTTCATAAATGACCTGGAGAAAGGGTTGAGCAGCGAGGTGGCTAAGTGTGCAGGCGACACCAAACTTTTCCAAGGGGTGAAGACAGCAGCGATTGTGACGAGCTCCAGAAGGATCTCTTCAAACTGGGAGAATGGGCAGCAAAATGGCAGACGCATTTCAGTATAAGTGTAAAGTAATGTACAATGGGGGGAAAAATCAAAACTTCACCTACAGGCTGATGGGTTCTGAGCTGTCTGTGACAGATCAGGAGAGAGATCTTGGGGTGGTGGTGGACAGGTCGATGAAAGTGTCGACCCAATGTGCGGCGGCAGTGAAGAAGGCCTATGCTTGGGATCATTAGAAAAGGTATTGAGAACAAAATGGCAAACATAATGCTGTGGAACTCCTTGCCACAGGATGTGGTGATGGCATCTGGCCTAGATGCCTTAAAAAGGGGATTGGAATGGGCCTTGACGCAGAATCAACGACAAGGGAGCGTGTGGTGTCACAGAGGGTGCCAACGTCACACACACTGACAAGACGCGGCTTTTGAGAGTGGCACACAAGTTGTGTTTCCATGCTCAGCAGGGGCTTTTGCACAAGTGCCTCCTCTCGTTGTGGTGCTTTTTAGAGGAGCACAGGAAGGAGAGAAGGGGTCCGTCGGGGGCTCTGCGCTCTCATGGCTCCGCAGCAGCGAGTTCAATGGCACCACAGTGTTCACAGAGCAGCGTGGCCTCTCAGCTCAGACCAGAGAGCATGCCCTCCTTCTAAAAGCAGCTGGCCGGTTGCCACTGGAGAGGGAACGGGGGTTGTGGGCTGGCCAGGAGGAGGGGCTGGGACACTTTGGGCCCCTGGACAGGCAGCTGCTTGGGAGGGAAAGGGAGGCTGGGCTGGGCTGGGCTGGGCGAGAGCACCCACCCCAGGGAAGAGTGCTGAGCGGTCCCACCCCGGCCACAGCCTACCTTCTGCTTGGCCCCACACAGGGCCTCGAGGTCCCGGACGAGCAGTCCCTTCCGCTGGTGCAGAGCCTTCTCCAGTTCAGCAAAAGTGCTGCCAATCTCGGCCACGGCGTCGTTCTTGCGCTCCACTAGCTGCTGGCTGATCTCAGACACCAAGCCGATGGCCGCGGCCAGCTGGGGCAGCCTTCGAGGAAATGGACGCGTCAGTCCAAGTTCAGGCCCGGCCACCTACCGCTCCGGCCCACCAGCGGCCCAAGGCCAGCGGCAACAGCACACACACCAGCCCCCACCCGCCGTACCGGCTCTTGATTGCATCCAGCTGCTGCCGCAAGGAGGCCTTGTGCTGCTCTACCACATCGCGCAGGGGCACAGTGACGTGCTCCCGGTGTTCTGCCGCCGTGCACTCTTGACACATAGCCGTCTCGCACGACTCGCAGTAGTACTCCATCACCTGCAGGGTTGTGGGGGGAAGTGAGCAGAGCGCCGGGTATAGGTCCACTTGCTCCCCCCTTCCCCCCCTCAGGGATCAGCTTCAGCCAGCCCCATAAGAGGTAGTGCAGCAGATTTGGGGGGTTGTTTCCTGGAGGGCCTGAGACCAGGCCCCTCCTGCTGCCACCCCTAGCCAGGAACAGAAAACCATGCCTGCCCCCACCCACCATCACATGGATCAGCCCCACTGAGGAACACAGGAGGCACCTACCTTGCCCTCATGGTTGGGGCAGGAAAGAGGCTTGCCAGGCACTGCGCTGACTGAATCCAGCATGGCGGCGGCAGCATCCTCATGGCTAGCGCTCTCGGGCTGGCGCTGCAGCACCTCCATCAGGTTGGTGATGAAGAAATTGTTCTGGAGAGCGGCCACCCCCTTCTCCGGCAGGATGGAGGTCTGACGGCACACGGGGCAGGAGAGGGTCAGGCTCTGGGGCGGGATATAGTTCTGGAGACACCTGGGGCAGAGCAGGCAAGAGAGGCCAGGGTCAGGGGGCCTAGCGCCTGTGGCAGAGGAAGGAGGAGAGGAGAGACCAGCAGGAGGCAGAGATGCAGGTGGGTGGGAGAAGGATCAGGAAGCAAAGGAAGGAGGAGGCAGGCTCAGCCCTGTAAATGAGGGAGAGGGACACGGGGAGGGGGCAGACAAGGAGGTGAGATGGTCCCCGAGCTCCGCACTGCAGGACAGGCTGGGAAGAGAAATGACCCACAGGGACTGAACGGCTGGAGTTCTTCAGAGAGCTGCCACCTCTAGGGCCACAAAAGTCTGCCATAGCTCCTGGGGTGCCAGCCCAGACGGCCCTAAAGCAGAGCCTGTGGAGCAGCCACCTGAACCAGGCCCGCCGCGGTTCCCAGCAGGCTTGCACTGCTCAGTCTCGCCACGCCCCACAAGCCACTGCAGGCAGGCTCTACGAGGAAAGCAGGTTTCCCCTGCTGCCCCAGAAGCACAGCAGCTCCAGGCCGCTGGGCACTTTTGGCTTCTGTCCCGCCACCCCTTCCAGGGGCCCCAGTTATCCCCCCAGCCAATCCGGCTGTCAGAACAGCCTCTGTGTGTCACAGCACCATCCCGGTGCTGCCCCGGCTCCAGCCCCCGACTGCTGTGCCCAGTGAGGTGGCTCCTGGGCTGCCCCGGCAGGTGGGGTCCTCTGTACACAACACAGAAGCCCTCCGCCCATAAGGCCGTGCTGCTTCCTGGCTCTCGTCTGGGTATCTCTGGAGCTGGCATCTCCTCTGGTGGTGGGGGAAGCATAAGGGGCGGCCCAGCTGTGTGGCACACCCCTCGCTCCCAGCATCCTGCCGATCACAGGAGCCCCAGCCCTGGTCCAGGCCAAAAGGCCTTAAGACACCTTGGCAAGCCTTCGGAGGGCCTCTACAGTGGAGGGATGTGAAGCTTCCGGAGGCTCTACTCCCACCCCACCGGCCATCTCAACTGGGTGGGAGCCTTCAGAGGCCTTGGAGCTCCTGGCTGAGCAGCAAGAGGGAGGGAGGAAGGCAGCTCCCGCCCCCCCAAACGCCCTCGCCTGCCTGCCTGCCTGCCTCCCGCGCCTTGCAGCTGCAGCGAGCAGGAGCCACACCGCTCTAAGGACGCGCGTCCCCACCCAGACCCCACAAAGAGCGCAGCTCGGCACGGCCCCCCCGCGGCAGGCCCGGCGGAGGCTCGCGAAGCCCGCGGCGCCGCCCTCACCTCTCGCAGAAGGTGTGCAGGCAGGGCAGGACCTTGGGGCTGCGGTAGCGGTCCAGGCAGATGCTGCACACCAGGAACTGCTTGTCGATCTGCCTCACCACCGGGCTGGGGCTGGAGCTCGCCTCGCGCCTCGCCATGCTGCCGCCGCCGCCTGTGGGGAGAGCCGGGCTCAGGCCGGGCGGCGCCCCGAGGTGCGCGCTCCCGCTCCCGCCAGCGCCCGGACGAGGCGGAGCACCTTCCGGGTGCCGCAGCGGGGCGAGCGGGGCGGCGCTCCTCCCCTTCCCCTGGAAAGGGAGGCGGCCGCCGCAGCCCCTCCCCGCCCGGGCCGGGCCGCGCCCCCGCCCGCCACTCACCGGAGCTGCTCAGGGGACGTGGCACCGGCGGCTCAGCGCATCCCCGCAGCTGCCGGGCGAGCGGGGCGCACCACTGCAGGCGCCGGCCGGAAGGAGGAGCCCAGGCCCGCTGCAGGGGAGCCCGCGCCCCCCTCCGCCCTCCCCGCGCCGGAGTGCTGCAGCAGCCGCGGCGCCTCCGCAGTGCCGGGGGGCGGGAGTGGAACGCCGGCCGGCCGAGAGGCGGCGGAGCGAGCGGGAGGCGGCTGGCAGCAGGGGATGCTGGTTGCCGTGGGAACTGCATCCAGCCCGGGGTGCTCGCGGAGGATGCTGCAGAGGGGCGAGCGGGCGGGCGGGCGGGGCGCCTCCTCCACACGGCCAGGGGCCCCGGCAGCCAGCGCAGCGGGACTCGCGGCCGCGGAGCGTGAAGACCAGTCCTCCCTGGAGGGGGAGGCTCTGACGCGCTGCGCTGCCTGATGCCCCTGGAGCTCTCCTGTGCGCCCCCCATCCGGGTCGCAGCCAGGCTCCAGCAGCCCACTTGGGGGTCTTTCCTTTGGCCGACTTGAGGTTCTGTTCGTTGGGCTCCCCACTTGCAAGTTCCTGGGCCCCTCTGGTGCTTTGACAGCAGGCCAGAAACCACCCCCAGGGGTCGCCCCACTCTGCACCTGGAGGGAGCCAGAGTATTTCAAGGCCGGCTGCCCCAACACACCTCTCCTTGGGGGGGGGGGCATTCTTAGGCTGGGTGCAGGTGTGTGGCGGGAGACACTCATGCCAAGAGAAGACCCTTAGGGTTAGGGTAGACAGGAGGCTGGGCTCAGGCCTGTGCTGCTTGCTCCCCACCTTGTGGCCGCAGCACTGGATCCTGTGACCCTTGCCCTACTGCTCCCCCACATGCCAGAGCCCCGTATTCTTCACTCAGTCAGGATTCTCCTTTCCCCACACCCCCAGCCGTGGAGCTGGACACCTGGAAGGCAGCAGGCAGAAAAGACTGAGCTGAGATGCAGCAGTCAATGGGTGCGGGAGGTTAGGTGATGTGGGGCCCCCGGAGCCCTTTGGCTCTCCTGCAGGGCCTACTCCAGTGCAGCTAGATTAGACCCCATGGTGGTCCACTGCCACACATCTTTCTCCCACCCTGGCCAGCCCCATGCCTCTGAGCAGTTCACAACAGGGCTTGAAAACCACAGGCCCCCTCATGCTGTTGCTTTCCAGCAGCTGCTGCTCCTAGGTAAACTGCCACCCTGGAGCCATCCGCTGAGCCACTGTGGAGAAGACCCCCTTCTCCTCCACCTGGAATTTGTCTAGCCCTTCTTTGAAGTCACCTGGGCCGGAGGTCATCCCAGCTTCTAACAGCAGACTCTACCAGTAAGGCGAACTGTGTTGCCTCCTCGCCTTTCAAGGATGTCGCTGCAAGTCACTGGTCCCCTCTCCAGGTAGCTGGCTGAGCCTCCAACCAGGAACCTTGGCCCAGTCTCCCAAAGGTGTGCCACTGCCCCCTCAGCCCCTTCCCAGCAGTGCCTCTGCCTTGACGGGCGAGTAGAGATTCCTTGTGAGGACAAAGGAGAAGCCTTGCTGAACTGATGTGCTGTGTGAAGAAGGACCTCTTTCCGACTCCCTGAATCCCAGTTTCACAAATGACACCTTCCCCGGCCCCTCTGGGGGAGAGAGTTGGAGGGAGAAATGAGGGCAGGCCAGTGTCTTCAGCACCACTGAGGCAAGCTTGACAGTGGTGCTGGGATCCTATTCTGGTCACCCTTCAGTCTAGAGCAGGGGTGCCCAGACTCCAGCCCTGGGGCCACTTGCAGCCCTTGAACACTCCTAATCCAGCCCTCAGGGAGCACCAGTCTCCAATGACCCTCTGGCCCTTTGGAGACTTGCTGGAGCCCATGCTGGCCTGATGCAGCTGCTCTCAACGTGACAGCCAACTGTTCGACCTCTCATGTGAGCTGTGGGACAAGTGCTCCCTCCATTGCTTGCAGTTTCACACCTGTGATGCAGCAGCAGCAGTGAAGGAAAGGCTGACCTTGCTTTGTGCAAGGCCTTTTATAGGCCTTGAGCTATTGCATGACCTTCATTCATTCATATAAGTTCCAACTCTAATCTATTCATTTATGTTAATTTATTTGAATTTGAAATGTAAATTAATTCTTTTTTTCCCTGCCTCCAAACAGAGATGATGTGGCCCTCCAGCAAAAAGTTTGGACACCCCTGATCTAGAGGATGCTGAGAGTGGAAGAATTTTTGAAGAGGTGGTGGAGTGCAGGCAGTGGGGAGGGGGAAGAAAATGTGGATGCTGCTTCAGATGCCCTCCTGACTGAAGGGCTGGTGCCACCACTGACTCGTGGGCGGGGCTGTGTGTGACGGAAGGGCCACGGGAAGCCCAGGGAGGTCAGACATGGAATGCTTCCCCCCCACCTGGTCCACAGGCTGCAGCCTCCCAGAGGGCAATTGTGTTTTCCACACCAGCTGCATATGGGACTGGCCTCCACCTGCAGCCTTGGTGCTCCTGAGGGATGTGCCTGCTCTGGAGTGTATGGCTAAGCTCTGGAGGTGGGGGTGAGCTGCAAATGCCCCCAGTGCATCCATCACCTGGCAGTGTGGTTACAGAACGGTTTGCCTACCTGCAGAATTGGGACTCCCAACAGCAGAGTTGGCTGGTCTCAGTTCCTCCCCAGCAAAAGGGCTTTTCTGGAGGGGCTCTTGCTCCTCTGTGGGGACTTGGCCCTTATCCTGGGGAACTCCTCTGCAGCCCTTCTTCTGCTCAGAGAGAGCGCCTCTGGCATGTGTGTGGTCACAAAGGTGGCTGACAGCTGTCTCACAGCAGGGCCAAGCAGCTGGGCAGGATGGGAGACCAGTGCTGGGCAGAGGACTGGTCTGGGAGAGCCTTTGGCGCTGCAGCTGCAAAGCGAGGCACAGCCTTCCTGGTGGCCAGCAGCCCTCCAGGACACCCCTCCCACCTGCCCCCCTATACAGGGGGGAGCTTTCCTTGCAGCAGGAATGGAAAGAGGAGGCCGTCGCTGCCTCCCCTGGCCAGGAGTTGGTCTGGCACCGGGGCTCTGAGTGGAGGGGGAGTGCGATGCCCAGTCTGTTGTCTAGAGACAGGGGATCGCTGTTGTGGAGAGCCCCTCCAGAGCCCTGCAGAACCTCTCGCCCCAAGCACAGTCCTGACCTCTTGCTCACCCACTGTAGCCAGCTGTTATAGGGCATATTTGGATGGCCACTCTGTCGTATACTCCCAGGGTTTTGGGGTGCTCAGAGTTCTTGTGCCTAGAGCCCTCAAGGACCCCTGCTCGGTAGTACTGCCACCACCCTGTATGTGCCAGTGCCTCAGTCCAGGGACACTGAGACCCTCTAAGCTTAAGGCTATCCCTTGCAGGCACTGAGCACTTTCTTTAAATAAAGCCTCAGTCCTCAAGTTACTAATCCTCAATGAGTATTTGGTAGCTTGCTGAACGGCTAGGCAGGATTCTGAACTTTTGTCCCCAACAGACAATGAAACAACTTAGTAAAAGGATTTTTACTTTATTAAATACATAGGGTTACATAAAGTCACAAGAGGCAGCAAATGCTAGAGGCATAAAACTTCTAGGAAACATATCAGCATTAAATAACAAAGCTAACTGGCAATCTCTATTATTCCCTAACTCTCACCTGAGTCAGCTTTCTTTTGTAGATCTTTAGGCTCCAGGTTACCTATGAGGCCACATGGCCCTGGTGGACCAGGCTCTCCCTGCAGGATGTTGCACCCACAACCTTTTCCACCAAAAGACACAGACACACTCCTTGGGCTTTGTTCTTATACTTCTCAGGCTAACAGGATGGAGGTGACTCTGTACTTATTTAAACTGTCCAATCAGAGGCCCTTGGGGCCAGAATCTTCCTGAAGTGGGGCTGGATGCTATTCCGCTTAGTTCTTCCCCTCCCCACTGGAGATCCACCTGCATTCCATCCTTGATGGGCCCCTTTCTGTCTGCACAGGTGCTACATTATGACCTTCCATGGAGTTGTAAATTCTGTTGGCTGTTGTTACGCACATCCTTGCAGCTAGGAACTGCAAGCCGCTTCTCTGTTACTGGTTTAGTTGGGTTCAGGCTCTACATGCTACTAGGCCTAAACTGTACATATGCATGACACACTGCAAGCTGCCTGGAGCTCAGGAGTTGTGCAAGACAGGTGAAGACAGCAGCCAAAAGCAGCCGGAGCTGGAGGGTGGCCCCAGACAAACCACCATGGCTAGGTCCAGCTTCGGAACACTGCAGGCGCTGGAACCGAGTGCCAGGAACAGACAAAGCCAGTCTCGCTGCGGAGCAGCCCAGTTCCCTCCTTGGAAGGAGTAGCGCTTTTAGCAGATAAGGAGGTTGCAGTGGGTTGGAGGGGCAGCTACAAAGTTACATTTCAGTAGCAACACCCATTTCAACCCAAGCGCCAAGAATCCATCCCAACCTCCAGGGCCTCCTCAGGCATGTCACAGGGCAAAGCCCATCCTCTCCCATTCAAAATTAAGCTACTACCCTTTGAAACACTCCTGCAGCCAGGGGAGAGCTGGTGTAATGCAGCAGCCAGGAGGATGGGCTGTGAATCAGGAATTCCTCTTGCAAAGGTTGCCTCTGTGGTGAACTCTTCCTGGGTGGCCTCAGGCAAGCCCTTGTTGCCCTGGAACCCACACAGGCAGCCTGAGGTTCCTTACCTGGAGTACTAAATTCCAATTTAACACTCTGAGGGAAGGAATAGCGGAAAACAGCTTGTTTATTGCTGGTACCATATCAAGGTGGCTGAGTGGTGAAAAATGCTGGTCTGTCAGCTGGAAGGTTGGCAGCCCAGGAGTTTGAGACCCCAGTGCTGCGGAACAGCATGAGCTCCTGTTTCTTGCCTCAGCTCCTGCCAACCTAGCCATTCGAAAGCATGTAAATGCAAGTAGATAAATAGGTACCACTTTGGTGGGAAGGTAACAGTGTTCTGTGCACCAAAGCTGGCATCACCCCCTACAGTCATATACGGCTGTGCAGGGGAAACCTTTACCTTTACCATACCAAGGAAGCAAGGAGGCTAGTTGCCTCAGATCATGTGCAACCTCCTGATTTTAGAAATGGGCTGTCAGATGCGAGGAGGGGCACCAGGACGCAGGTCTCTTGTTATCTGGAGTGCTCCCTGGGGCATTTGGTGGGCTGCTGTGAGATACGGGAAGCTGGACTAGGTGGGCCTATGGCCTGATCCAGTGGGGCTGTTCTTATGTTCTTAACTACAATTCCCAGGAAGCCTTGCAGGTCTCTTGTTATCTGGAGTGCTCCCTGGGGCATTTGGTGGGCTGTTGTGAGATACAGGAAGCTGGACTAGGTGGGCCTATGGCCTGAGCCAGTGGGGCTGTTCTTATGTTCTTAACTACAATTCCCAGGAAGCCTTGCAGGTCTCTTGTTATCTGGAGTGCTCCCTGGGGCATTTGGTGGGCTGCTGTGAGATACGGGAAGCTGGACTAGATGGGCCTATGGCCTGATCCAGTGGGGCTGTTCTTATGTTCTTAAACTACAATTCCCAGGAGGCCTTGCAGGTCTCTTGTTGTCTTGTGTGCTCCCTGGGGCATTTGGTGGGCTGCTGTGAGATACGGGAAGCTGGACTAGATGGGCCTTTGGCCTGATCCAGTGGGGCTGTTCTTATGATGCGCAAGTGTAGCTAGACACAGCTAGCTTTTTATACCCATTTCAACTAATAAGCAGGGCTAGCAAAACTAAGGGGACAAGGGTCCAGTAACTGTCCGCTTTCACTGTCCAGTCCCCCACCCACTGGCTTATCCCTTCACCCTTTACCATAGTGAGCTGGATTGTACTGGAGAGATAAGAGACCACAGGCACTTTGACGTAGGTTGTCCTGGCTCTGAGGTATTGTTGTTGCAGACTGACTCTTGAGGCCCAGCTATCTCTAAAACAACACACTGGGTGAGGGGTGGCTTCCAGCTTCTTGCTAACAAGCATAGAATCATAGAGTTGGAAGGGGCCTCATAGGTCATCTAGTCCAACCCCCTGCCTTAGGCAGGAAATCCTCTTAGAGCATCTCCGACAGGTGCTTGTCGAGCCTCTGCTTGAAGATCTCTAGTGAGGGATTGTCCACCACCTCGCTCGGCAATCTGTTCCACGGCCAAACTGCCCTGACCGTCAGGAACTTTTTCCTGCTGTCTAGTGGAAATCTCCTCTCTTGCAGTTTGCACCCTTTGGTTCCAGTTCTGCTTTCAGAGACAGCGAACAAATTATTCCCTTCTTCCATATGACAGCCCTTTAGGTGTTTGAAGACAGCTCTCAGATCCCCTCAGCCTTCCCTTCTCCAGGCTGAACATGCCAAGTTCCCTCAACCTTTCCTCGTAGGGCTTCTCCTCCAGCCCCCTGATCAGCCTCATTGCTCTCCTCTGAACCTGCTCCGGTTTGGCTGCATCTTTTTTCAAGTGGGGTGCCCAGAACTGGACACAGTACTCCAGGTGAGGTCTGACCAGTGCAAAGTAAAACAACCACAACTTCTCATGACTTGGAAGCTGCAGTTCTGTTCATGCAGGCTAAAATTGCATTCGCCTTCTTTGCAGTCGCATCACACTGCTAACTCATGTCCATCCTGTGATTCCCCACAACTGCAAGATCCCGCTCACATGTAGTGCTGCCAAGCCAGGTATCTCCCATTTTATACCTGCATCTTTGGTTGTTTTTGCCCAAGTGCAGAACTTTGCATTTATCCCTGTTGAACTTCATCCTTTTCATTTCAGCCCAGTATTCCATTTTGCCCAGGTCTCCCTGAAGCCTTCTACTGTCTTCTGTTGGATTTGCTACTCCTCCCAGTTTGATGTCATCTGCAAATTTGATGAGGCTCCCTTGTATCCCCTCATCCAAGTCATTGATTAAGATATTAAAGAGAACCAGGCCCAAGACAGAGCCCTGGGGTACCCCACTCAAAACTGCCCTCCAGGTTGACGCAGAGCCATTGACAAACACCCTCTGTGTACAGCCGTCCAACCAGTTGCAAATCCATCTGACGATTGTATCATCAAACCCGTATTTTACCAACTTGCTGATTAGGATGTCATGTGGGACCTTGTCAAATGCTTTACTGAAGTCAAGATATATTCCAGCTACACATGCCCACAGTCTAGTAAGCTAGTGACCTGATAAAAAAAGGAGATGCGATTTGTCTGGCATGATTTATATTTGACAAATCCACGTTGGGTTCTATTGATCACAGAGTTGTTGTCTAGATGTGGGCAAACTGTGTTTTTTATGATTTGTTCTAATATCTTCCCTGGTATTGAAGTCAGACCGATAGGTCTGTAATTCCTGGGTCTTCTTTTTTCCCCTTCTTAAAGACTGGAACCACATTAGCCTGTCTCCATTGTAGCGGCACCTCCCCCATCCTCCAGGATTTTTCAAAGATAATTAACAGAGACTCTGAAAGTACCTCCGCCTTTAGTACTCTAGGATGCAGTGCATCTGGTCCAAATGACTTGAATACATTTAGGCCAAGTAAGTGGTTTTTAACTAGTTCCCTGTCAATCCTAAGCTGCAGCCCTGTGCCGTCCTGGTTTTCATTACCATATTTTTTGCTCCATAAGACGCACTTTTTCCCCCCAAAAAAGTGGGGGGAGAAGTGTGTGCGTCTTATGGAGCGAATACTGCAAAGCTGCAGGCGTTCTCAGGGCAGCAGAGCCTCCTTGGCAGGTGCTTCTGCCCCTGACCAGGGTCCTGCCTGCCTGCTCAATGGTAATGCAAATGCAAATGCAATGGTAATGCAAATGCAAATTGTAATGCAAATGCAGGCGCTCAATGGTAATGCAAATGTAATGCTTAGTGACAATGCACTTGCAGAAAAATACTACAGTACCTCATTCTACCAGTGCAAGGATGATAAAGCAGAAAAGGCTAGCATGTAAAATTCCTTTTAAACTAGAGGTAGTAAAATATGCTGTATCACACGAAAAAGGAAGGAAGACCTCGCATTGATACCAGCAAGACCCGGGATCAGAGAAAAGTGGAGGAATTTGCACAAGCGCTTGAGGAATCTCTTCCAGGCCCGGCCGACGCAAACGCATCCAACAGATGGGAACATTTCAAGAATACCGTTTACAACAATGCCTTGTCCATATTTGGCAAGAAGACCAACAAGGCGGCAGACTGGTTTGAAGCCCACTCTGAGGAGTTGACGCCAGTCATTGAGGAAAAGAGGAGAGCTCAAGCAGCATACAAGGCCTGTCCCAGTGAGCGCAACCTGCAGGTCCTCCGAACTGCTCGCAGCAAAGTCCAACAGACTGCCAGGAGATGTGCTAACGACTACTGGCTCCAGCTCTGTTCCGAGATACAGATAGCAGCTGACACGGGCAACATCAAGGGGATGTATGATGGTATCAAGCAGGCCCTAGGTCCAACACAGAAGAAAATTGCCCCTCTGAAGTCTGCCACAGGCGAGGTCATCCAGGATCGGGCGCAGCAGATGGAACGCTGGGTGCAGCACTACTCTGAGCTATATTCCAGAGAAAATGTAGTCACCGAAGAAGCACTGAACAACATTGAGTGCCTGCCTGTGCTGGAAGAGCTTGACAGTGAACCAACCCTAGAAGAACTTCACGTGGCCCTGGACTCCCTTGCCTTTGGCAAGGCACCTGGAAAAGACAGCATCCCTGCTGAAGTCCTAAAATGCTGCAAAGAGATCATCGTCACTGAGCTGCATGAAATCCTCTGTCTCTGCTGGAGAGAAGGTGGAGCACCTCAAGACATGAGGGATGCAAACATCATCACGCTGTACAAGAACAAAGGTGACAGGGGTGACTGCAACAACTACCGCGGCATCTCTCTCCTTAGCGTTGTAGGAAAGCTGTTTGCCCGAGTTGTACTAAAGAGGCTCCAGGTACTTGCAGAGAGCGTCTATCCAGAATCACAGTGTGGATTCCGAGCCAACAGGTCCACCACTGATATGGTATTCTCCCTTAGACAACTGCAGGAGAAATGCAGGGAACAACGACAGCCACTCTTTATAGCCTTCATAGATCTCACAAAGGCTTTTGACCTGGTCAGCAGAGACGGCCTCTTCAAGATTCTCCCCAAGATTGGATGTCCACCCAGGCTCCTCAGCATCATCAGATCTTTCCACAAGGACATGAAGGGCACTGTTGTCTTTGATGGCTCCACATCAGACCCTATTGACATCCGAAGCGGAGTGAAGCAGGGCTGTGTTCTTGTGCCAACCTTGTTTGGGATTTTCTTCACTGTCCTGCTGAAGCAGGCCTTTGGAACTGCAACAGAAGGCATCTATCTCCGGACCAGATCAGACGGAAAGCTCTTCAACCTCTCCAGACTGAGAGCAAAATCCAAAGTCCAGCTGAAATGTCTGCGTGACTTCCTCTTTGCCGACGATGCAGCTGTCACTACCCACTCTGCCAAAGATTTCCAGCAGCTCATGGATCATTTTAGCAAGGCCTGCCAAGATTTTGGACTGACAATCAGCCTGAAGAAAACACAGGTCATGGTTCAGGATGTGGACTCATTTCCCTGCATTACAATCTCTGAGCATGAACTGGAGGTTGTCCATGACTTTGTGTACCTTGGCTCAACGATCTCCGACACTCATTCTCTCGATACCGAGCTAAACAAGCGCATCGGTAAAGCAGCTACCACGTTTTCCAGACTCACAAAGAGAGTCTGGTCCAACAAGAAGCTGACGGAACATACCAAGATCCAGGTCTACAGAGCTTGCGTCCTGAGTACACTTCTGTACTGCAGCGAGTCATGGACTCTTCGCTCACAACAGGAGAGGAAACTGAGCGCTTTCCACATGCGCTGCCTCCGACGCATCCTCGGCATCACCTGGCAGGACAAAGTTCCAAACAACACAGTCCTGGAACGTGCTGGAATCCCTAGCATGTATTCACTGCTGAAACAGAGACGCCTGCGTTGGCTTGGTCATGTCGTGAGAATGGATGATGGCCGGATCCCAAAGGATCTCCTCTATGGAGAACTCGTGCAAGGAAAGCGCCCTACAGGTAGACCACAGCTGCGATACAAGGACATCTGCAAGAGGGATCTGAAGGCCTTAGGGATGGACCTCAAGAAGTGGGAAACCCTGGCCTCTGAGCGGCCTGCTTGGAGGCAGGCTGTGCAGCATGGCCTTTCCCAGTTTGAAGAGACACTTTGCCAACAGTCTGAGGCTAAGAGGCAAAGAAGGAAGGCCCATAGCCAGGGAGATAGACCAGGGACAGACTGCACTTGCTCCTGGTGTGGAAGGGATTGTCACTCCCGGATTGGCCTTTTCAGCCACACTAGACGCTGTGCCAGAACCACCTTTCAGAGCGCGATACCATAGTCTTTCGAGACTGAAGGTTGCCAATACAAGTAAAATATGCTAAGGAGCATGGAAACAGAGCAGCGGAGAGACATATTTTATTACACTATTTGGTTCAGAATATTTTTTTTCCTGTTTTCCTCCTCTAAAAACTAGGTGCGTCTTATGGTCAGGTGTGTCTTATAGAGCAAAAAATACGGTACCTCTTCAGCGATGTAAGCATGTCCCCCCATCAGCCAAGGACACAGCACTCCCACTTGCACAATCCTTGCTAACTAGGAGTTGAGCAGCTCTGCCTTCTCTTGGTTTCCAGACACTGATTGACCATCCTTGTCCAGGAGCAGTCCCACCCCTCGTTTCTCTTCCTCTTTCCTTGGGCATAGCTAAAAAAACCCTTCTTGTTGCTCTTGACATCCCTGGCCAGCCTTAGCTCGTACTGGGCTTTAGCATTCCTAACCCTCGCCCTGCAAGACCTGGCTATCTGACCGTATTCCTCCCTGGTGATCAGTCCCATCTTCCATTTTCTATACGTCTTTTTTAATCTTCAACTCACCGCTGAGTTGCTTGTTGAGCCGTCCTGGTTTTTTGAGGCATCTTCCCTTTTCTTTTTCATCTGCCTGGGCCTCTAGAAGCTGCTTCTTAAAGCGCTCCCACCCACCTTGTGCCCATTTTCCCATGAGTTCAACAGCCCTCAACTCTCTGTGCTTGTTAAAATCAGCCTTCCTGAAATCCAGCGCACGGGTTTCACTGCATGTTCCTTTTGTATCCCATAAGAGTGAGAATGCCAGCAGTTCGTGATCACTTTCTCCTTGGTTTCCTACTACTTTGACAGCTTCAACCAATTCTAACCAATCCTAACCAATTGGGCTTTAACCAATTGGTAAGGATCAGGTCAAGGATGGCCCCCTCCCATTCCTTCCTCCACTTTCTGGAAGATGAAGTTATCCTCCAGGCACAACAGGAATTTATTGGAGCTGACATGCTTGGCTGAATTAGTCTCCCAACAGATGTCCAGATAGTTAAAGTCCCCCATTACACCAACCTCGTGTTCCCTTGCAATGTCTGCCAGTTGTTTCAAGAAAACATCATCCACTTCCTCCCCTTGACCTGGCAGTCTATAGTAGACTCCCACCACACTGCTGTATTTGTGGTTTTTCCCCATAACGTTCACCCAGATGCTCTCCACAGGGGTACCTGGATAGCTTTGTTGGACTTCCGAGCAGGTGTAGACATTTTTTAACGTATAATGCCACTCCACCTCCCCTTTTACTACATCTGTTCTTCCTGAACAACTGATAGCCTTCCATTTCTGCATTCCAATCATGGGAGTCATCCCACCAGCTTTTGGTTATTCCTATTAAGTCAAATTTCCCTTCCCTTGCTAGAAGTTCAACCTCATCTTGTTTATTTCCCATGCTCCATGCATTTGTATATATGCAGCATAAACCCTGCAGATTGTGACTCAATGTCCCTTCCCCTTCTTTAATTAGGCTGGACCTCTCCAAATATTGCCTAGTTACAGAGATCTTTAAGGCCAGCATCAGAACTAATGTTAAAATGGCATTACTTTGGCCAGTGTAGTGAGAGCTCCTGGCTCACAGCAACACCCTCCTCTCTCTGTCTCAGTCTTCCTAGCTGTAGTATGGGGAGATGACTTGCTTATCCACCAGGTGTGTTGCAAGGACAACATCAAGAGGACCCACCCAAAGCCCTGCACACACCCAGAAAGTGCAACAGCGGCACCAGGATCCTGCCTAAGTCACCTGCAGAAAGCAGCTGTGGGGGGGGGGTCTGTTTGGAAAGAGAGTCTGGGGGCTCACTGTACTCTTAGGAAGGAAAACGGCTTCAGAAATGTTTACAGACCATTTTAAAACAGGGAAAGCAGGGCGTACTGTGTTCCGAGCGAGCCCCTCTGCTGCACAGGACACAGGCACAGGGGGTGCTCTTTGTGGCTGGAAGCTCTCCGTGCCCAGGCCAGCACTCAGTTCTGCTTGCTGCAGACCACCCTACCCTTGCCCCTCCAACAGCAGCCAGAGGGGCAGGCAGACACAGGACGGGAGCAGCAAGACGTCCCCCATTACTCCGAAGCTCTGTTTACTGCGACATTCAGGCTCCCCCACACTGGGTCAGATTCAGAACTTCCCCCAGTCCACATGACGGAGTCCATCAGGAGTGGGAGGTGTCCTGAGGCTTGTCCTTAGCACCCAGGCGGCGGAAGAATCGCGCCAGGACAGAGCCCTCTTGAGGAGGGGCAGGGGGAGGTGGGGCTCTCCAACTCCTCAGGGAGAGTCTTGTGGAAGAGGTGGGGAAAGCGAAATCTATTTGGGGTGCCTGGCAAGAGAAGCCCCTTGGAGGGGTTCGGATGGCAGTTGGGGCCTCCTGCAAGTCACAGCTGGGGGGGGCACAGGCAGGTTCTGGAGCAGAAGCTTCCATGCCAGAAGGGTGCATGATGAGCGTGTGTCAAGGGCCAAGGGGCAGCTGTGCCGGCTTCCCTCCAGCCCAGGGATTGTCTGCAGCAAGGTGAGGCCCCTGGAGGAAGAGTGGGTCTAGCTCCACGTCCTGCAGGCCGGGGTCCAGAGCCGAGCACGTGGCGATGGAGCGGCGCTTTGCCTTCCTCTCCTGCTGCTGCGCTGCTGCCTTCCAGGCCTGGTTCTCCTGCGGTGGGCGGGAGAAAGAAGCAAGGCAGGCTGAGGCCAGGGAGGAACTGCAGCGGGCTCTGGGGCAGGCACTACTGAAGGGAGCCCCCAGGCTCAATCACAGGCAGGACAGAGGGGGGAATCCTGCAGCAGTCTGGCGCAGGAGGCCAGACTTGCCTGGAGAGACCGTGCCTTGCTCTTTCCTCCCCGCCCTGCATCACCGCAGGGGTGACCCGCCAGTCATTTCCTTGCCCACCCATGCTTGGGGGGGGGCTGTGAAAGGGCCTGTGTGCACAGAGGAGGCTGTGGAATTGCCTGGCTTACCTGGACTGCAGCGAGAAAGCGCTCTCCAAAGGTATGGAAGATGCCACGGCACTCAGCCACACTGAAGCTCTCCAGGTCCTCGCAGAGGAAGTTGCAGAGCGTCCCTGTGACCTGGCGGAAACCCTCCAGGGAAGCCCTCATGAGGCTTGGCCTCTGCCTCATGCAAGAAACCGGCCATTGGGCCTCCAGGCCCGGGGCCTTCGTGCTCCCCTGAGCCCCCAAGAGGCGCTGACCCAGTTTCTGAAACTCTGCCATCCCCTCCTGATCCACAAGCCTGAAGAAGAACAGGCAAGATGATCTGTGGGTGCTCAGCCAGGCGCTACAGATGGGGCTGCTGACACTGGCCTGGGGCAAGACCCCCAACGGCCTCCTCCCTAAATGCATTGGGTGGGGACAGAAGCAGATTGAAAGCAGATTAAAGCTGTAAAACACAGCTCTGGAGAGGCTGAATTTGATACCCAAATTTGTCGTAAATTTGTGTACTATACAGTTTTTGTCATAGCCTTGGAGGCCTGGGCCCCTGGGATTTTGTCCTCCTGCCCCCCCTTCAGGTCTGACTACAGGCACCTTCAGCTCCTCTCTGCACCTGATCCCCCCCCCCCCACAGTGGCCAGCAAACTGGCAGCCCTGCCTCGAGAGTGAAGGTGCAGGACGATGACTGGAGCCTGGTCCAGCAGCCCCCTCCACAGTCCCAGTTCAAACATCTGGTGCGCTGTGATACCTCTGCTAGACTCCTCCTCAGGGAGCCCGGTGCCAGTGAGCAGCCAGTCTGCCAGGCAGGCCAGGGGGAGGAGTGAACCACCCAAGCCCCCTGCCCAACTCTCCAAGCAGCACAAAAGAACTGCCAACTACCCAAAGCCCCCGAGAGCCATTGTTCAGGATGAGGCTGCTGTGCTGTTTCAGCTCCCCACCAGTGCTCCAAAGGGGGCTCCCAATGGGGGCCCAGGAAGTTCCCCTCCTCCCCGAGAGGCAGGCCCAAGATGTGGAGCTTGCTGGGAAAACACAGCAGAGTTGGAACCTTCTTCTTCACCTCCTGCGTGGGCAGGAGAGGGAGGGATCAGTCAACTCTCCCCTCAGCCACAAGAAGGATGGGTCCAGCCAGCGCAGCATGACCTTGCTGCACGCAGTCGTTCCCGTGCCCGAGCTCCCTGGAGTCCCATGGGACTGTCACACGCAGCCAGGGGCAACAGAACCTGTGCCTGCCACCCCAAGAGTTACAGCCCGGCTTCAAGACGGAAACCACTTGGTTGGGGCCTGGGAAGCACCTGCAAGCAGCCCTCTTCCAGAGAGCCTGTGAGCACTGTCAGCCTGGCACCATGGGCATGCCCCGCATGGCACCAAGTTGGTCTGCTGGGAGGCCTGGGCCAAACCGCCACAGCTCCCCTCTGCCTGTTTTCCAGCCTGAGAGGCTGAAGCCAAAAGCCCTAACTAAGGGGGAGCGCATGGCTGAGAGAGCAGAGGCAGGATGTCACTGCCACCCTTGTTGGCTCTGTGCTTGCGCTTGGCTCGGCTTTCCTCGTGCCTGGTGCCTGCTCCTCCTTGAGGAAAGTCTTTGCTCCAGCAGCTGAAGAGAGCCGGGCCTGTCTGGCTGAGACCAGAGCTGCAGGCATCCCTCCCCTCTCCCCAGCAAGGGCTGCAGCAGGGGGAACCCCAAGTGACTGGCTAGACTCGGGCTGGAACTGTCAGCTCCACCTCCCCCAGGTCAGCCTGACTGCCAGAGGCTGCGGTCCTCCCCTTGAGGAACTGGAGAGCCAGCAAGAAGCAGGTCAGGTGGGCCGCCTGTCTCACGTGTCCAAGCGTGCATTCAGATGGCTTCCAATCAGAGATTCCAGTGGCTTCCTTGCAAGTGAGATGCAGCGCCCTCTGCAGGGCCTGGCAGTCCGAATTCCTGACCCCACCACCAGAATCTCTCTCAGGACTTCTATCTTCTGCCCTTCCTGGGAGTGTGGATGGGTCCAAGGGAAGGCCACTGCTGCATGGCCCCCTTCAAACTGTCGAATCAGTCGGGAGCCAGAGCAACACCCACTGGCGGGGCAGCAGTTGCTGACGGAGCTAAACTGGAATGGGAGCCTTGGTCTGCCTGCCCAACCAACAGCCACAGCAGCCAGAGGCTCAGCCACGGCCCACATCGAACTGGAAGACAGATCTGGGTCAAAGTCCAGGCTAGAGCCCAAATCCACCCACCTGGCTGACCTGAATTAAGGTGGTGCTCTGGAGTTAAGGCAGTGCTTGTGCCCCCCCCCAACACAAACACTGGATCTGTCCCTGCCTGGGAGTGGTGGGTTGGGGCAAGGTCCCTGCGCAGCCCAGAGGCCACTATCCCAGGGCCCCACGAGACCAAACCCCGATGGGGAAGGGGAGTGCCCCTCACCCCCACAACTGGTCGGTTTTGTGTTGGAATCCGGGGTGCCAGAAGCGGCTCTGAATATTCAAACCAGTACCTCTCCCCCCTGCACATGGCATCCCTTCAGTGCTCCCCCAATGTGAGAGATGGAGCCCTGTAACACACACCCCAAGTCTGCTCCCCAGGGCCACAAAGTGCAGGAGGGCCGTGCCAGGCCTGTTGGCTTTGGTGTCAGCCAGACGGAGCAGTGAGGGCACTCGGAAGCCAAGCGCCTAACCCCAAGTCTGCTCCCCAGCAGCCTCCATGTACTCTCTCCAGAGTGCATTTTAAAACAGGGAAAGCAGGGCGTACTCTCCATGGAGAGATTGGACTCTTTTTACCCTCCCTTTCAACCTCCTTCTAACCAGCCTCCTCATTTGAGGGAAGTCCGCCCGTCGGAAGTCAAGGGTTTTTGTTAGAGATTTGCCTGGTATTCTTCCCCCAACGTGCATGTCAAAACGGATCGCAGCATGATCACTGTTCCCCAATGGCTCAGTAACATTTACATCTCTAACCAGGTCCTGCGTACCGCACAATATTAAATCCAGAGTCACCTGTCCTCTGGTGGGCTCCGTGACTAGCTGATCTAAGCCACAGTCATTTAGCACGTCAAGAAATCCGGTTTCCTTATCGTGACCAGAACACAAATTGACCCAGTCAATATGAGGATAATTGAAGTCCCCCATGATTACAACCCTGTCCCTCCTTGTCACTCCCTGATCTGTTTCCTCATTTCAAGGTCCCCATCAGATTTCTGGTCTGGAGGATGATAGCACGCCCCCAGTATTACATCGTTGCACAAGCCTGGTAATTTAACCCAAAGAGATTCTACGGTGGAGTCGGACCCACCTTCAATCTCTACTTTGCTGGATTCTATCCCTTCCTTAACAGAAACGGCCACCCCACCTCCAACACGCCCCTGCCTGTCCCTCCTGTAGAGTTTATAGCCCGGTATTGCGGTATCCCACTGATTCTCCGCATTCCACCAGGTTTCCGTTATGCCCACTATGTCAATATTTTCCCTTGTCATCAGACATTCCAGTTCTCCCACCTTTGCTCGTAGACTTCGGGCATTCGCATAAAAGCATTTATACACGGATCATGCTGCGATCCGTTTTGACGTGCACGTTGGGGGAAGAATACCAGGCAAATCTCTAACAAAAACCCTTGACTTCCGACGGGCGGACTTCCCTCAAATGAGGAGGCTGGTTAGAAGGAGGTTGAAAGGGAGGGTAAAAAGAGTCCAATCTCTCCAGAGTGCATGGAGGCTGCTTAAAACAACAGTAATAGAGGCCCAGCAGAGGTGTATACCGCAAAGAAAGAAGGGTTCCACTAAATCCAGGAGGGTTCCCGCATAGCTAACCAGCCAAGTTAGAGAGGCTGTGAAGGGCAAGGAAGCTTCCTTCTGTAAATGGAAGTCTTGCCCTAATGAGGAGAATAAAAAGGAACATAAACTGTGGCAAAAGAAATGTAAGAAGGTGATACGGGAGGCCAAGAGAGACTATGAGGAACACATGGTCAGCAACATTAAGGGGAATAATAAAAGCTTCTTCAAATATGTTAGAAGCAGGAAACCCGCCAGAGAAGCGGTTGGCCCTCTGGATGGTGAGGGAGGGAAAGGGGAGATAAAAGGAGACTTATAGATGGCAGAGAAATTAAATGAGTTCTTTGCATCTGTCTTCACGGCAGAAGACCTCGGGCAGATACCGCTGCCTGAACAGCCCCTCCTGACCGAGGAGTTAAGTCAGATAGAGGTTAAAAGAGAAGATGTTTCAGACCTCATTAATAAATTAAAGATCAATAAGTCACCGGGCCCTGATGGCATCCACCCAAGAGTTATTAAGGAATTGAAGAATGAAGTTGCTGATCTCTTGACTAAGATATGCAACTTGTCCCTCAAAACGGCCTTGGTGCCAGAAGATTGGAGGATAGCAAATGTCACGCTTATCTTTAAAAAGGGAAAGAGGGGGGACCCGGGAAACGATAGGCCGGTCAGCCTAACATCTATACTGGGTAAGATGGTGGAATGCCTCATCAAAGATAGAATCTCAAAACACATAGATGAACAAGCCTTGCTGAGGGAGAATCAGCATGGCTTCTGTAAAGGGTAAGTCTTGCCTCACAAACCTTATAGAATTCTTTGAAAAGGTTAACAGACATGTGGATGCGGGAGAACCCATAGAAATTATATATCTGGACTTTCAGAAGGCGTTCGACATGGTCCTTCACCAAAGGCTGCAGAGAAAACTCCACAGTCAGGGAATTAGAGGGCAGGTCCTCTCATGGATTGAGACCTGGTTGAAGACCAGAAAACAGAGAGTGGGTGTCAATGGGCAATTTTCACAATGGAGAGAGGTGAAAAGCGGTGTGCCCCAAGGATCTGTCCTGGGACCGGTGCTTTTCAACCTCTTCATAAATGACCTGGAGACAGGGTTGAGCAGTGAAGTGGCTAAGTTTGCAGACGACACCAAACTTTTCCGAGTGGTAAAGACCAGAAGTGATTGTGAGGAGCTCCAGAAGGATCTCTCCAGACTGGCAGAATGGGCAGCAAAATGGCAGATGCGCTTCAATGTCAGTAAGTGTAAAGTCATGCACATTGGGACAAAAAATCAAAACTTTAGATATAGGCTGATGGGTTCTGAGCTGTCTGTGACAGATCAGGAGAGAGATCTTGGGGTGGTGGTGGACAGGTCGATGAAAGTGTCGACCCAATGTGCGGCGGCAGTGAAGAAGGCCAATTCTATGCTTGGGATCATTAGGAAGGGTATTGAGAACAAAACGGCTAGTATTATAATGCCGTTGTACAAATCTATGGTAAGGCCACACCTGGAGTATTGTGTCCAGTTCTGGTCACCGCATCTCAAAAAAGACATAGTGGAAATGGAAAAGGTGCAAAAGAGAGCGACTAAGATGATTACGGGGCTGGGGCACCTTCCTTATGAGGAAAGGCTACGGCGTTTGGGCCTCTTCAGCCTAGAAAAGAGGCGCTTGAGGGGGGACATGATAGAGACATACAAAATTATGCAGGGGATGGACAGAGTGGATAGGGAGATGCTCTTTACACTCTCACATAATACCAGAACCAGGGGACATCCACTAAAATTGAGTGTTGGGCGGGTTAGGACAGACAAAAGAAAATATTTCTTTACTCAGCGTGTGGTTGGTCCGTGGAACTCCTTGCCACAGGATGTGGTGTTGGCGTCTAGCCTAGACGCCTTTAAAAGGGGATTGGACAAGTTTCTGGAGGAAAAATCCATTATGGGGTACAAGCCATGATGTGTATGCGCAACCTCCTGATTTTAGAAATGGGTTAAGTCAGAATGCCAGATGTAGGGGAGGGCACCAGGATGAGGTCTCTTGTTATCTGGTTTGCTCCCTGGGGCATTTGGTGGGCCGCTGTGAGATACAGGAAGCTGGACTAGATGGGCCTATGGCCTGATCCAGTGGGGCTGTTCTTATGTTCTTATAACTCACCTCTTAAACCGCTTCAGGAAGATTCCCAGGTGGAGAATCTTCTTTGAGTCCAGAAGGGAGACCTGAAGCGGGGAAGGGGAGAAGACAGGCCCAGATGAGTCCAGGCCGAAAAGCAGGAATGGCATCAACGCACCTCCCCATCACGCCCCTCACCGCACTTCAGGGGCCCACAACACACCCCAACGTCAGTCACAGACCACCACCTGCCAATCCAATGGCTCCATTCAAAGAAAGACTTTCTGAGAGTGGGGAAAGGGCCGTGGAGCACCTCTGTCCAGAGTTTCTGGGCTGAAAGGATAAAACCAAGGATGAAAGGAGGGATTCAGAAAATTGCCAGAGGTGCGCAGAGCTCTGTCCTCCATCTGCTAACCACCCAGAACCCAACCTCACTGGCAGACCTGTTGGAGTTTGGAGCAACTCCGTCTGCTGTCCAGAGGTGGCAGGATACAGCCCAGAAGGGGTTAAGCCAGTCCAGAAAGGGTTAAGCCATGGCCCAGTGACCCTGCTCTTTACCTGTCCCCTTTTGAGACCTTTGTGGGGTGTGGCCCAGACCCTATAACCTTCCCTTCTCTGAGCACGCCCCCTCTTCCTCTCCGACTACTGACCTGTCGAGATGGCACACAGCAGGGCTCTGCTGGCTACGCCATCTTGAGCACATGGCATGCAGGGCGTGGCGGCTTTAGGGCCTTGCTATCTTTAAATTAGCTAAACCTCTGATTGTAATCAGATGCTGTAAATATGCTTCTTATGGAACTGCGAGTAAATGACTTCTCGCAACTTCAACAAGCCATTGTGGTTTGTCTTTATTGATTAGCAGTCAGCAAGGTGTGGGAGCTTCCCTGGGTTGATACCCAGCAAAGGGGGGGGGGGGTCTGCTGCTGAAGCTACTCTGCTTCCCCCCAAAAGAGGAAAATATTTTTTAAATTCCTCCAACAAGAGCAACAAGGATGGCAGGCAACAGCTTGCCTCAGAGCCCAATCCTATCCAACTTTCTAGTACCGGTGCAGCTGCAATGCAGCCTGGAGGTAAGGGAACAAATGTTCCCTTACCTTGAGGAGGTGTCTGTGACTGCCACCCCACTAAAGGATGCAGTGCACACCCCATTGGCACCACTGCACTGGCCCTAGAAAACTGGATAGGATTGGGCCCTCAGTCAGTTGCACCTGGAAGGCCTAACCACAAAAGGACCAAGAGAGCAACAAAAGCAGAAAAAGGGGGGAGGGCTCATGATCTCTCAAGTTGTGGGACAGAGTGTTCTTCAGAATCGGGACAACAGCTGTTCTCCTCCCTGCCCCACTCTCTGGAGTTCTTGCACCCTTCCTCCCCCCAGCTGTCTGTTTTGAGGAAACATGCCTGAAGGAACAAAAAGCCCACTGGCAGGGATGAGACAAACACACAAGACAACCTTTTTAGCATTTATACGGTGTTTTTCAGGCGACTGGACTTTTCCCATGGCCTCCAAGAGCAGGCCAACACAATCAGTAGTTCTCAAACTGTGGGTCCATGGCCCACCACTGGGTCATGACCCAATTTTTGGTGGTTCGCAAAACTGACTGGGCAAATGAGGCTGTGTGCATCAAGGGTGAAACAAGCTGCTACTTGGAGGGAGGACTGCTGTCCAATCACCTTTAAAGCTACAGAGGCTTGAGCTGCTGGGAAAGTAAAACTTTCTATAAGTGGGTCCTGACTGGTTTCAGTGGGTGACTTGTGCTTTGATGGCAATTTTATGCTCTTTGTAAGTTTTTGTTGGTTTTTTGTAAGCCGCCTTGGTCCCTTCAGGGAGAAAGGTGGGGTAAAAATTCAGTCAGTGAGTAAGTAATTACCCACAACCCTCCTCTCTCCTCCTGCAGTCCTCCACTCCCCACAACCCTCCTCTCTCGCCCTGCAGTCCTCCATTCCCCACAATCTCCCTTTCTGCCCCTCCACTCCTGCATCATTCCCTGGGGGCTGGGGGATAAGAACAGGCCCTCAGTTTGGCTGTACTTGTTGTAAGAGGCGACTAAACAGCCACCGGGTAGATTGGACTTGTTAGCCTGGGAAGGCAGTTTATCTGAGAGAAGGAAACTCTGACCTCAAACCTCCACTGCCTTGTGGCTACATCCAGTTATGAAAAAGGCTTCAGGAGTCAACCTCGAGGCAAAATCCAGAGCTGGAGTCCCTGAGGCAGTTCGCGGCTGTACACAGTCACGCTCTGGCAACTCCTGCGACGCCGCTGGAACCAACCGTATTGGCTTCTGCCTTTCCACTGGACCATTTCAGCGACGTGGAGAGGGGGGATTTGCTGCATGGTAACAGCCTATGCTCCATACCTTCTTTACCCAGGCTTCGCGCACTGGAGAGGACACTCCAACTTCGCCATACGGCGTTGGCACAACACAGGAGGCAGCAGTTTACCGGTTATAAGTCTTTGCTCGAATGGCATAGAGCGTGATGCCAGGGGCTGCTTCCGACGGTGGGAGAGATCATTGCATCTCATTGGGCAGCTACCGCCCGCCTTAAGCTGGGCAGTCCCCAGCCAGTAAGGTGTTGCCTCGCCACGGTCCGTTAACCTCACGGGGTGCGTGGGGTTTAGGGTGAAAACCGACAAGCGGATCGACAACTCTGCACCATGCAACAGAAAACAGAAAACTCCTGCCCTAAAGCTGAGCACCTGGAACGTAAGGACAATGACACCTGGCTTCTCTGATGACCTGCAAGGAATAGACGATGCACGCAAAACAGCTGTCATCGACATGGAGCTGAGCAGACTGCAGATGGACATTGTCGCCCTTCAAGAGACGAGGCTGCCAGATTCCGGATCTGTCAAGGAGAGAAATTTCTCATTTTTCTGGCAGGGAAAACCACCAAACGAAACCAGGGAACATGGCGTTGGCTTTGCGGTCAGAAATACCCTGCTGAAATCCATCATCCCACCTACTGTGGGATGTGAAAGAATTTTGTCCCTGCAGCTCCAGTCATCAGCAGGACCTGTCACTCTCATCAGTGCTTATGCACCGACTCTGTCGTCTCCAGCAGAAGCCAAAGACAAATTCTGCGATGACCTGGCCACCGCTATCAAGAAGATCCCTGTAAAAGAGCCATTGTTCATCCTCGGCGATTTCAATGCTAGAGTTGGTGCTGATACCAGTTCATGGCCCACTTGCTTAAGTCAGTTCGGCACTGGGAAGATGAACGAAAATAGCCAACGCCTGCTAGAGTTTTGCTGTCTTCACGGTCTCTGTGTCAGCAACACGTTCTTCAACACGAAGCCCCAACATAGAGTCTCTTGGAGACATCCAAGATCAAAGCACTGGCACCAGCTCGACCTGATCCTCACCAGACGCTCCAGCCTTCCCAGCATCAAGATCACACGCAGTTATCAGGGTGCTGCCTGCGACACTGACCACTCCCTGGTGTGCAGCAGAGTGAAACTGCAAACAAAGCGACTATATCACATGAAAAAGGAAAGAAGACCTCACGTTGATACCAGCAAGATCTGGGATCAGAGAAAAGTGGAGGAATTTGCACGAGCGCTTGAGGAATCTCTTCCAGGCTCGGCCAACGCAAATGCATCCAACAGATGGGAACATTTCATGAATACCGTTTACAACAATGCCTTGTCCATATTTGGCAAGAAGACCAACAAGGCGGCAGACAGGTTTGAAGCCCACTCTGAGGAGTTGACACCATATATTGGCAACCTTCAGTCTCGAAATACTATGGTATCGCGCTCTGAAAGGTGGTTCTGGCAACTGCAAGAGAAGGCATCTATCTCCGGACCAAATCTGACGGAAAGCTCTTCAACCTCTCCAGACTGAGAGCAAAGTCCAAAGTCCAGCTGAAATGTCTGCGTGACTTCCTCTTTGCCGACGATGCAGCTGTCACTGCCCACTCTGCCAAAGATCTCCAGCAGCTCATGGATCGTTTTAGCAAGGCCTGCCAAGATTTTGGACTGACAATCAGCTTAAAGAAAACACAGGTTATGGTTCAGGATGTGGACTCACCTCCCAGCATTACAATCTCTGCGCAAGAACTGGAGGTTGTCCATGACTTTGTGTACCTTGGCTCAACGATCTCCGACACTCTTTCTCTTGATACCGAACTAAACAAACGCGTCGGTAAAGCAGCTACCACGTTTTCCAGACTCACAAAGAGAGTCTGGTCCAACAAGAAGCTGAAGGAACATACCAAGATCCAGGTCTACAGAGCTTGCATCCTTAGTACACTTCTGTACTGCAGCGAGTCATGGACTCTCCGCTCACAACAGGAGAGAAAACTGAATGCTTTCCACATGCGCTGCCTCCGACGCATTCTCGGCATCACCTGGCAGGACAAAGTTCCAAAAAACACAGTCCTGGAACGTGCTGGAATCCCTAGCATATATGCACTGCTGAAACAGAGACGCCTGTGTTGGCTCGGTCATGTCGTGAGAATGGATGATGGGCGGATCCCAAAGGATCTCCTCTATGGAGAACTCGTGCAAGTTGACACCAGTCATTGAGGAAAAGAGGAGAGCTCAAGCAGCATACAAGGCCTGTCCCAGTGAGTGCAACCTGCAGGTCCTCCAAGCTGCTCGCAGCAAAGTCCAGCAGGCTGCCAGGAGATGTGCTAACGACTACTCCAGCTCTGTTCCGAGATACAGATAGCAGCTGACACGGGCAACTTCAAGGGGATGTATGATGGTATCAAGCAGGCCCTAGGTCCAACGCAGAAGAAAACTGCCCCTCTGAAGTCTGCCGCAGGTGAGGTCATCCAGGATCGGGCGCAGCAGATGGAACGCTGGGTGCAGCACTACTCTGAGCTATATTCCAGAGAAAACGTAGTCACCAAAGAAGCGCTGAACAACATTGAGTGCCTGCCTGTGCTGGAGGAGCTTGACAGTGAACCAACCCTAGAAGAACTTCACGTGGCCCTGGACTCCCTTGCCTTTGGCAAGGCACCTGGAAAAGACAGCATCCCTGCTGAAGTCCTAAAGCGCTGCAAAGAGATCATCGTCACTGAGCTGCATGGAATCCTCTGTCTCTGCTGGAGAGAAGGTGGAGTACCTCAAGACATGAGGGATGCAAACATCATCACGCTGTACAAGAACAAAGGTGACAGGGGTGACTGCAACAACTACCTTGGCATCTCTCTCCTTAGCGTTGTAGGAAAGCTGTTTGCCCGAGTTGCACTAAAGAGGCTCCAGGTACTTGCAGAGAGCGTTTATCCAGAATCACAGTGTGGATTCCGAGCCAACAGGTCCACCACTGATATGGTATTCTCCCTTAGACAACTGCAGGAGAAATGCAGGGAACAATGACAGTCACTCTTTATAGCCTTCAAAGATCTCACGAAGGCTTTTGACCTGGTCAGCAGGGACGGCCTCTTCAAGATTCTCCCCAAGACTGGATGTCCACCCAGGCTCCTCAGCATCATCAGGTCTTTCCACAAGGACCTGAAGGGCACTGTTGTCTTTGATGGCTCCACATCAGACCCTTTTGACATCCGAAGCGGAGTGAAGCAGGGCTATGTTCTTGTGCCAACCTTGTTTGGGATTTTCTTCGCTGTCCTGCTGAAGCAGGCCTTTGGAACTGCAACAGAAGGCATCTATCTCCAGACCAGATCAGATAGAAAGCTCCAACTTCTCCAGACTGAGAGCAAAGTCCAAAGTCCAGCTGAAATGTCTGCGTGACTTCCTCTTTGCCAACGATGCAGCTGTCACCGCCCACTCTGCCAAAGACCTCCAGCAGCTCATGATTCGTTTTAGATAGGCCAGCCAAGATTTTGGACTGATGATCAGCCTGAAGAAAACACAGGTCATGGTTCAGGATGTGGAGTCACCTCCCTGCATTATAATCTCTGCACATGAACTGGAGCTTGTCCATGACTTTGTGTACCTTGGCTCAACGATCTTCGACACTCTTTCTCTGGATACCAAGCTAAACAAACGCATCGGTAAAGCAGCTACCATGTTTTCCAGACTCACAAAGAGAGTCTGGTCCAACAAGAAGCTGACGGAACATACCAAGATCCAGGTCTACAGAGCTTGCGTCCTGAGTACACTTCTGTACTGCAGCGAGTCACGGACTCTTCGCTCACAACAGGAGAGGAAGCTGAACGCTTTCCACATGCGCTGCCTCCGACGCATTCTCGGCATCACCTGGCAGAACAAAGTTCCACAGTCCTGGAAAGTGCTGGAATCCCTAGCATGTATGCACTGCTGAAACAGAGACGCCTGCGTTGGCTCAGTCATGTCGTGAGAATGGATGATGGCCGGATCCCAAAGGATCTCCTCTATGGAGAACTCGTGCAAGGAAAGCGCCCTACAGGTAGACCACAGCTGCGATACAAGGACATCTGCAAGAGGGATCTGAAGGCCTTGGGAGTGGACCTCAGCAGGTGGGAAACCCTGGCCTCTGAGCGGCCCGCTTGGAGGCAGGCTGTGCAGCATGGCCTTTCCCAGTTTGTAGAGACACTTGGCCAACAGACTGAGGCAAAGAAGGAAGGCCCATAGCCAGGGAGACAGACCAGGGACAGACTGCACTTGCTCCTGGTGTGGAAGGGATTGTCACTCCCGGATTGGCCATTCCAGCCACACTAGACGCTGCTCCAGAACCACCATTCAGAGCGCGATACCAGAGTCTTTCGAGACTGAAGGTTGCCAACTCGAGACTACTATGGGTAAGTAATTAAATAAAATGCTAATTAGTTTGAGAACTACCAGTGCAGGTGACTGGATGGGGAGGGGGCGAATCGGTGGGGCAAAGGCAGCCGGCCTGCACCAGACCACTGCCTGCACCCAGCACCCAACCCGGGAACAGCCCCCTGCCCTCAGCGGTCTTTCCAAAGGGGCGGGACGTGCTCCCTGCATGCATCACAAGGGCCTCGGAAGAGCCCTGCTGGGCCCGGCCCAGGGAGTGCGGCGGTCCAGCTCCGCGGTGGTGCCGGCCAGGAAGCGTCCCCTGCCAGACTGGTGCGGGGGCGCAGTGCAAAGCGCAGGGCCGGGTCGGGGCAGGAAGGAGCCTGCGCTTTCCTGCGGCAGAGGCCCAGCCAGGGCGACACGAAGCCCCTTGGGCGGGCCCGCTGAAGCGAGCCGCCCTTCCCAGGCCGCCGGCACCAAGCGGCAGGAGGCCGCGGGCCGACGCGGGGCCTCGCCTTCTCTCCTCGGCCGCACCGCCCGAGAAGACGCGCCAGCAAAGCGGGCTCGCCTTCTGCACCAGCCCAGCCCCCGGGGCGTCAGGGTCGGAGAGCGACGAGGCCGGACGAGCCTTCCCGCCCGGGGCCCCGCTCTTCGACGCCCCGCAGAGGCACCCGCAGCCCCGCCCATTCTCGCTCGCCGGGCCGGGCAGGACCCACCGCATTCCGCACGGCTGCTTGCCGGGGGCCAGGCGGATGGCGACGAGGCCGAGCGCGCTCCCTCCCGCGGGCTCCCTGGGGCGGGCGGGCGAGCACGCGGGCCGCGAAGGGGCAGCTCCTCTCGGCAGAGCCCCGTCTCCGTCCCGGATCACACCTGCTGCGAGCGCCGCCCACGCCCTCCGGGCGGCTCCGGCGGCTGCTCGAAGAGCCCATCCAGCAGGCGCAGATCCAGCGGGAAGGCGCGGGCCCCCGTCGCCGTCCAGAGGTTGTGGCGCCCGTCGATGCGCGCTGCCGGGATGGGCTCCCAGTTGAAGTTGCGCAGCTTGCGGCGCCGCTCGGGGGCATTCCGGGAGGGCAGAGGCGGCGGCCCCGGGAGAGCCCCCGCTGGTAGCGAGCCGCCGCGAGCTCCGGCCAGCTGGTCGCCCAGGCCGCCGCCGGCCTCTGAGTGCCTGCAGAGCACAGCACGGCCGAGGCGGCGGCCTTGACTGGCGGCGCAGCTCCCCCGCCACAGGTGCGGCCGGACCGTCGGGGCGGAGAAGGGGGCAGGCCCCGCCCCCGACGGCCAGAGAGGAGGGAGTCGGACGCCTGGGTGCGGGGCGAGCCCGGCCTCTCGTCTGGTGCGGGGAGCCGCCGTGGTTGTCAGAGAGAGGGCGGTGCCCAGCCCCCGCTTCGAGGGCGGGGAGCGACGCACCCTGAAAAAGCGGCGAACAGGCGAGGGGCTGCCGGGGAGAAGCTGTCCTCCGGCGCTGACCCACTCGGGGCCGCGACCCCTGCCTGCCCTGCCCGCCACCCGGATCTGCCGAGGGAGGGCCGCGCGCGGGCCAGTGCAGGACCCTGTGCTTCGTTCCAGGCCGCCTCCCTTCCAGGGCGAGCTGCGGCGAGTCCGTCGCGCCCGGCCGAAGGGGGAGCAGAGCAGGGCCCGCCCATCCATGAGCCCGCCGGACGCTGGCCTAAGGCGCCGGAGGCCCCTCCGCTGCTCGTCCCGCTCCGGGGACGGAAGGGTCGCGGGGAGTGCTGGGCTGCAGAGACGCGTCCGCAGCCTGGCTGGCCCAGTGGCCCACCCGTGGCGAGGCCATCACCAGCGCCCACTGCCCGAGGCTGCCCCCTGCTCCGGCGGCCGCGCAGCGGGTCTGCTAGACGAAAACGGCCGTCCGCCCCCTCTGGGAAGCACGTGGGGGTCGTGGCGAGCGGGGGGCGGCCGCGACCGAGTGGCTGGAGAGCAGGCGGGGAGGAATGAGCCGGAGGGGGACCCTCGGCCCGCCTGGGGCTCTAGCTTTCGGCCTCGGGGAGCAGCCGAGGGCTGCTGGAGGCGTCCCTTCCCTTGCTCAGGAGAACGGAGGGGGGGTGCTAGTAGCACTTCCGGGGTGGCCGCTGGTCGTCTTGTCTTTATTGCCCCTGCCTGCCCTCGCCGCCAAGCAAGAGGGGGCGCGACACGGACAGGACTGGCACAGGGAAAGCAGGGGGCAAGCTATTGGCCGGGCTCCAAGCAGACCACCTGTCTTTGCTGTCCCCACCCGGGCCAGGTTCCTGAGAATTCTGCGACACTCCAGAGCTAAATTCTGTGGGGGCAGGCAGCTGATCTGGGACAGAGGGACCCGCCCTGCTGGCAGCCCTGGAGGGGGCCACTGGGGTCACCCTGAGGCCCACCCCAGCACAGATCCTCCCAACCTGGAACTCCCTGCATTTTGGTACTTCGGAACAGCAACTGCTGGGTGTTCAAAAAGCAGCAAGCAGCCCTCTGCTGGGAGGGGAAGACACCCCAAGCTGGGGCTGGGATGGCTCTGCCCCCCATCTACTGGCATCAGGCCTCAACCCCCCTCCCGTCACATCCCCAGCACCCTGCAAGCCCTGGCCACAGTTCCCTTCCCGCACCATGGACTAAGCGGGAGGGGGGGGCGCACAGGCCAGGATGAGGAGAGGACACACCTGACTCCACCTGCAGCAGGACCACAGAAGACTGTTTTTCACCCTTTATTGGGAATCTTTACAGAGGGGCTGGAGCGTGGCCCGGGGCTGGAACTCGCAGAAGAAGCCCCAGAGCCTCTGCCCTGGTGAAAGCAGAAGGCCTGAACCCCCCAGACACACACAGCCCAGGAACGTAACACAGGGACACTGGCCATGACACACACACACACACTCGCGCTCTCACTCCACCTACCCACCCAGGCACGCACAACCCTCCAAAGCCAGAGCTGGGCAAGGCTGGGGCGGTGGTCCTCCTCCCTTTGGCCAACTCCAGCCTGGGCTCATGACCTCCCCCTACCCTCACAACCATAGCAGCAAATCAAAGCCCAGCCCTCCTCTGCCCAGCGAGACGCCAGGCTTGGCTGTGGCCGACAAGGGACAACACATGGACAGGCTCGTCTGCCAGTCCCCGTGGCCCTGGAAAAAGGGAGCACCCAGAAACACGATACGCGTGCCCATCACGGAGGGAACAGGACACCACTGCTGCAGCCCCCCCCCCCCGCTTGCTGGAGTGCTTGGAGGCTCACAAGCAAGGTTGTCCCCCCCATCGTCTTTTGCAAAACGGCTGGGCGAGGGGCTCCCTGGCGCCCAACCCAGTGGGGATGTGAGGTTGGGGAGCCCCCTCCACGCACGACACCAGCCTGCGCGAGGAGGAGGAAAAAAGTTGCTCCTGCTGCGGAGCCGCTGAGCTGCCCTGCGCCCACCCCTGCCCCAGGGGTGGGGGTGCAGGAGAGAGGAGCGGGGCTGAGCGCAGCTTCCTGCTGCCCTCGCTCAGAGTCCAGGTCCATGGAAGGAGGGGTGGAGGGGCGGGCAGGGGGCGGGCAGCGGCAGCTCTCACTGCTCTTCCAGCCAGGAGGGCTTGTCTGCGCCAGGGCTCTTCAGCCGGACATTGAACTGCTTCAGGGTCTGCTCCAGCTGCTGCTGGTTGCCCGCGAAGTAGGCTGAGATGGCGTTGTGGAAGAGGAGCAGCTGCTTGTGCATCACTTTCACCTGGCCGGGGAAGGACCAGAGGGGCAGTCAGTCAGTCAGCGGTACCCTCCACCCCCACCCAGCCGCAGTCCTGCCTCATCCTCCAGCTCAGGAGAAGTCTCCTGGTCAGAGGGGCTGTCTATGCCCCCCTGGCAGACCCTCCCTCCCTCCCTCCCCCCTCTTCACTCCTCCACCTTGTTCTCCTCCAGGAACTTCAGCTTGACGGCCACATCTGCCCGCAGCTTCTCGTACTTGGTGCGATGGGCCTGGAAGTTGGCCTGGGCAGCGTCCAGGCGACACAACGTGGCTGCATCACGAGGGCCCATGTTCAGCTCCTCCAGGTCCGTGCGGTAGGCATCGTACTCCAGCCTGCGCCACCAGGGCAAGGGGTCAAAATGGCTGCTGCTATCCCCCCAAATGCAAGTATGTCGTTGCCCCTGCTGCCCCACAAGCAGAATGGAGAGAAAGGGGCCTTCTTGGTTTCCTCTACCTTCCTGGCAGGCAGACGTGCACAGACAGGGTGGGGAGGAGTGCACGTTCCCTTCGCAGCCCCTACCTGGCGGTTTCGTACTGCTTGACGGTCATGAGCGTGTCCTCCATAGTTTTGTTGACCAGCGTGTTGATGCTGGAGACAAAGAAATTGACGGCACCCAGGAGGGTCTCCCCGTTCTTGCACAGCAGCTTCTGTGTCTCCGCATTGTACCCAAACTCCTCCTGTGGGAGATGACGGGGGGGGGAAGGGGGAGGACTGCTCAGCAAGAAGTCCCTTGCCAGAGCCACAAGCCAACATCACACCAGGGTGCGCAAGAGACTCATGGCCAGCACACCAGGGATGTTTTTCAAGGCAGGAAATCCACCCCCACATCCCAGTGTTTGGGGCTACTTCTGCTAACAGAGACCTCTGGGGGAACCAAACCGCCCCCCCTCCCAACATCCTGGCACTGCCCATGCATTCTCAATGACGAAAGGACCAATATGAGAGACAGGCTCCTGTTGTACAAGGAGAAGTTGACAAAGGTCTCCTGGCATGACCCCCCCCCCGCCAGAGAAGTGCCACGGGCACACTTGCAGTCCTCCTCTGCTCAGACAGGTGCCTCTTCCGTGTACCTGGGAGATTTGCTCCACTCAACTCAGGTTCTCCGGCACCAGGCCAGCTGCTTCCTTCCCTGCCCATGTCAGCAATCCTGACGCGGCCGGCCTCCCTGCTGCTGTTGCTGAGTCTCCCACGAGAGGCTCAGCACCTCTCCTCACCCGGCCCCCTGGGTTCCTGGTGCCCACAGCTTCCTTAGAAGAATCGGTGGACCTCCCTTGCTGCCCCCAATCTCTGTAGGTGAGCCCCAGAACAACAGGGTGCCACCTCTCTCTCCCCCCAAGGACCTTCACACCGCCATCTTTTTCCAAGCTTCTGGCTCCGCCGGATCAAGCCCATCTAATCGAGCACCTCTACAGACAGCAGTCCCCAGGTGAGAGACCAAGGTGCCCCCCCCCGCACTGCTCCCCCCAGGAATCACTCAGGCAGGCAACATCTCAGCTGGGAAGGGGCATGCAGCCAGCATGGCCAGAAGCTAGCAGCAGGCGTGTCCCTCCCTCCCTCCTTCCCTCCCTCCGTGGCTGTGTCCAGCGCCCTTTCGAGGCCACGCCAGCGGGCTGTGACAGTCCACTCAGGAACGTGCTGCTGAAGCTGCACCCCGGCCACTACTGAGCGCACCTGCTCCCTGCCCTGGCCTGCGCTGATGCTCCAGGCCCCTCCAGGCGGGGACTTTTCTCAGGGACAAAGGGAGTCCTGCCGGAGCAGCTGCTGGAGCCACACGCACCCTCCTGCAAAAGGCCACGGGAGGGGGAGCTCTGGTGCTGGTCACCGGGCCATGCTGCGTGGCACGCAGATTGTGGCCAGAGCTGCCCACAGTGGCGGGGGTGGGGTGGCAAGCACGCACACACCTGCAGCTCTGGGGACTTCTGGCTCAGGTCGGAGAAGGCGTCAGCCAGGGCATGCTGCGTCTGGACCAGGCTGTAGAAGTGATTGGTGAGGGCCCGTGCAAGGCCCAGGACGCACTCGTACTTCCGCTTGGTGTCACGCAGCAGCTCGATCTGCGTCTCCAACTCCAAGTCCACAGTGCGTGAGCCACGTCCAAAGCGCTCTGAGAGCAGCTGCTTTGTGCACTGGGGGGAAGGGCACGGGATGGTGCAGGTCAGGGTGGTGCAGGAGGCCTCGCTGCTGCTCACCCCCTCCCTCCAAGAAAACTCATTCACCTTGTACGTGTTGATGCCCCATTTCTTCACAATGTCGAACTTCTCCACAGCAATCCCTCTCGTGGCCTCCTCGCCTGTCATGGCTGGGTTTGGGTGCTGCTGGTGCAAACTGGAGCCTGCAGTTCACAAAGGGGGGGGTCCTTACCAGGGAATGCACAACTCTCCCCCCCACTATGTCAAGCACCCCACAGTAAAAAAAGAAGACATGGAAATACTGGCTCTGCCTGCCAAAGGTCTGGCCTGCCCCCCCCCGGCCATGTAGTGACCCACAGAAATCCCTGACCCGCCCACCCCCAGGCAGGTCAGTACCTGAGACAGCGGCAGCCTGGCTGGCTATCCGACTGGCAGCCGATGGACTGGGGGAGATGAGCAGTCCACGGGGTGGGTGAGATGGAACAAGAGTGCCTGAAATGGAGGGGACCCAAGGCAAGGCAGACATGGGCATCAGGGTGGGTGGGGGGTAGGTAGGTAGGTGAGGAGCCTCAGAGGGAGGAGAACATGAGGGAAATGGAGTGATGAGCCACGGCAAACACAGATATGGACACAAAGGCCAGGTGCAAAGACCCAATCCGGGGGGGAAAGAAGACAGCTGGCAGTGGGCGCCCCAGCAGGCGCTGCTGGAATAGCAAGTAGCCTCTCCTTCCCCTGGGAGTGGGTGGTCCCACCTGGACTCCTCTGGCCCAGGCAGGAGGGCAGCAAAGACGCCTTCTCAAAGAAGGGCTCGCTGGTGGCTGCTCTGCCCGGGGCATGAAAACCCAGCTCCAAGTGGGGGTGGGGGTGGGAGGACCCTCTTCCCGGCCATCCAGGGGCAAAGGCCTCTAAACGGGCAGGACAACCCAGAGGAGGCTTGCAAGAGTGGAGAGACCCCCCACCCCATTGCCCTCTGGACCCTGACCTTTGATGGTGCTGGTAGGGATGATGCCCTCAGCCGTGCCCCCGTAGCCCCCAGACACAATGCTGGTCTCGTTCAGGTTGGGTCCTGACACCATCACCTGCTGCAGGTCCTGCAGTAGGCAACAAGAAGAGAGAGAGGTGGAGGCTCCCGTCTGGGGAACGGCCAGGGAGAGTCTCAGCCCCCACACGCAGCCAGCTTGCAAACAGACTTGACAAGATGGAAAGTCAGGATCCGAACTCCACCACACGGGTGCAAAGACTGGCTGGGAGGTGCCAAGTGCCTGGGCAGGCTGGCTAACCTGGCAGACAGCAGGCTAATATGGCTTGATGTGCCAATTTGGGAAAACCAAAACTCCCACCTACAAAGCATGGGGGGCTTCTCCGAGTTCTGGAGCACAAAGAACTGCAGCAGGTCACACGGGACTGAGGAGCGGCCATGGCCACGCGGACACTTTTGCGAGGCGGCCAACTTGGCTTCTCGCACTCACTGCTCCTGTGTCCAATCTTTTACTCACTCCTTCAACACACCCTGACTGTTCTCTCCATCTTGCTTCTTTGCTTGCTTTCACCAGCGTTGCTGTGCCCATCCTGGTCCCAGACAGGGGGTGCTGGGGAGTGCCTGCCCGCAGGACTTCAGCCCCATCCTGGGGCAGCACAGACCAGGGCCCGTCTGCCTCCGCTCTTCTTTGAAGAGCTTGCGTTGGGGCAAGGAAACTTGCTGGCTGCCTCCCAGAGACAGGCTGAGCTGCCAGCCAGCCAGCCAGCAGCTAAGCTGGCCAGCCCAGCCACTGTCCTCCCTGTCCAGCCCAGCCAGCCCCAAGTGCCCCCCCCACCCGCATCACCTGCTCCAGACCGTCATCTTCCGGAAGTCGCCTGGAGTCTCCGTTACCGTGGATGGGGATCTCCATGGTGGCTGCCGCCTTGCTCATCAGTCCCCCGTCCGACATACTCAGGGTCTGCGGGGCAGAGAGGGCTGCTGAGCCGCTTGCTGGCACTGGCCCCTCCCCTCCCCTCCCCGTTCAGAAGCCTCGCAGGTCTCTTCCCTGACCAAGCCCTGCCCGCCCCAATGCTGGTCCCTTAAGACCTGGGCGCCTGGTTGCCTCCCCCAACCGCTGCCCTTGGAGCGGGGAACCAACCTCGCTGCCTGCGATGCCTCCACCGGATTAGCTGCAGCAGGCCAGGCTGCTAATCCCGACGGGCAAACAGAAGGATCCCGCCCGCTCCGCCCTTCAGCAAGCAGGGGCATTCCCCACTCGTTCAGCGACGGGGCCCAGACGCCCAGCAAAGAAACTGGGAGCAGCGCGAATCGCACTGCTACCCAAGGCCCACCTCCAACAGCCTGGGGAAGGGAGGCCCCCCCCCAGGAGGAGCAAGATGCCCCCAGGCCGGCTCTCCTCCGACTCAAGGGCCCAGGCAGGGCCCAGGCCAGTAGCTCCGGAGGCAACCCCAGTCCCTGCTCCAGCCTCTGGGCGAGGGCTGCTGCTGTGGGCAGGGGGCTTCCCAAGGCCCTCCGAGTGGCAAACGCTGCGCCCCCTGAACGCAGCCAGGAGCGGGCGGCCTCCCGAGCAGCCCTGGTGTGGGGGCGCAGCTTCTGACCGCAGGCCCCCCAGCTGAGCCACCAGTCCCCAGGGAGAGCGCCTGCTGCTTCGCAGGACAAGCACACAGCGCCCCGCCGAGGGCTCCAGAGCCCCGCAGCGACCACGCGGGCCACAAGCAGCCCCCGCCCGGGCCGGTCCTGCGGGCGGAAACGGGCCCCCCGCAGCCCTCCACGGACCCCGCCAGGGCTTCTGGGGACCGAGGGCCCCGGCCAGCGTCCGGACAACAGGGACGCTCACCGGCCACCGCGACCCTTCGCGGCAGGAGCCCCGGCCGCCCGGAGCGCACAGGGCTGCGCGCGCCTCCTCTGCACGGAGCGCGGCCGCGGCCTCTGTCGGGTCCGGGTCCGCCGTCGGAGCAACAGGCGGCCTGCAGCGCGGAGCTGGGCGCCACGTCGGAGCAGCCCTTCCGGACGCGGGGCCGACTCCGCCCGCCCTTCTCTCCGGGCGCGTACCTGGCTGCGCCGGCGGCGGCCGGCCGGTCCCGGAGGCTCCGGCGCGGGTCGGCGGCCCGGGCGAGCAGCTGGCGAGCGGGCAGGCGGAAGCGACGTCAGCCGCGTCCCCCGCCCGCAGGGTCGGAAGTGGCGTCTGGCGGCCCCGCCGGAAGCGGCGGGCGCGGAGCGGCGAGATGGAGCAGCCCCAGCAGCAGCTGCGCAGCGTGAGTGGGGCGCGGGGGCTGCGGGGCGGGCGCGGGGGCGCGGCCCGGCCGGCCGGCTCACCCTCCCCCTACTCTCGTTGCAGCTGCGGGACTTTCTGCTGGTCTACAACCGGATGACCGAGCGGTGCTTCCAGCGCTGCGTGGCCAGCCTGGGCCAGCGGGCGCTCACCGGAGACGAGGTGCGTGGCCGGCGGGGCGGGCGGGCCGGCGGGGCGGGGCCGGGACTCCGCCCACCGCACTCCCTCTCGCTCCCGCAGGAGGCCTGCCTGGACGGCTGCGCCGGCAAGCTGGTGCGCTCCAGCCACCGCCTGATGGCCGCCTACGTCCGACTCATGCCCGCCCTCGTGCAGCGCCGCATCGCCGACCACGAGCCCGCCCCCAGCCCCGCGCACGGGCCTCCGGCGGCGCACGAAGTCGGCCCCGTCCAATAAAGGCCTCGTCCTTCCCCGCCGCCCCCGCTTCTCTGTTGCGCGCCGCCCCCGTCCTCGCATGCCCGGCAGGGCTCGCTCCGCCTTCCCGCTGCTTCTCCGCAGCCCGCGCCCCCTTCCCGCCCCCGATCCCGCGAGCCGGGGAGGAAGCGAGGGCGCCCGCGAGCCGGCCGACCGGCAGGCGGGACGCGCGCCTGGGAGCCCCGCGGGCGGGCGCGGCCCCAGAGCCCCTCCCCGACGGGCGCGCGAAGCCGGCAACGGCCGTGGAGCCGCCAACCGTCGGCGGACTCGAGCCGGCCAGCGCGGCGCTCCGACTGCAGCGGAGGCGAGATGGAGCCGCCCCCCGCCGCCCCCGAGGGTGAGGGCCCCGTGAGAGGTGCCTCTGAGCGCGTGCAGAGCGCTCCTCTCTGCAGAGAGCGGGAAGCGGTCTTGGCTGCTCCAGGCCGCCTGGAAGCCTCTGCCAGGCCCGGCCTGGGGCTGGGGGGGGGGGTCAGCGGCTCCTTCTGCAGTGGCCACGGGGCTTGCCGCCTGTGTGCTCCCCCGGCAGCGACAGAGGCTGGCATCAGCAGGGCCGGGACAGCGAGAACTAGGCAGGGGGCTTTGCTTTCCCCAGAGGCTGTGGTGACGCTGCCTGGCCCGGCTTCTAGGTGGCGAGCCGTGTGCGCTGCTGAGGCCCAGGCCTGACACGCTCCCCGCAGAAGCCGTGCCCGCAGCCAGCAGCGTGTGTCTCTTGCAGGCTGCAGAGTGCCTGGCAGGCCACCGCTGGCCAGGGCAAAGGTGGACCGTGCCTGGGCCTGGCCCATCCGCCAGCGCCTGGCCACGCAGCTCCGTGAAGCCGGGCGCGCAGAGCCCAAGCAGGTGGACGTGCTGGTGGCAGAGCTGGTCGCCGTCTTCGGGGCGGTACTGGAGAAGGGCAGCCGCCAGGCTTGGTTGCGTCTGCTGGACGTCCTACGGCTCTTGACCCCCTTCCAGGAGCTGCTGGCCGAGCGGGCAGAGCTGGCACCCTACCTGGAGGGCCTCTGCTACCAGTACCGCAGCAGCCAGGCCCTGGTTGCCGACCTGGACATCCTGGGGGCTCTGGGGCAAGCCTTCCCCAGGGGGCGCGCTGTGCTGGGGCCCCCTGCCCAGGCCTCTTGCTCCTCCCAGGAGCCTGCTGGCTCCGCTGCAGTGCTTCTCTCCAGCCCCCAGCCTGTCTTTGCTGCCTTGCCCTGCCCTTTCACTGCCAGCTGGGCTCTGGGAGAGGCTGCTGGGGTGCTGCAGCCAGACCCGGTCTCCCTCCAGGAGTTGCAGAGGTGCGTGGGGCTGGTGGGCAGCGCACTGGCTCAGGGGGAGACCCCCTGGGCCGGCAGCCTGAGCCTCATGCCGTTGACGCTCTCCACTGATGTGCCGGCCGAGTTTCCCTGCGCAGAGACAGACGGCAGCAGCGACGGCAGCCCTGCGAGGTGAGGCCCCCGCTTCCCTGGGAGGCCCTTGGGGTGTCGCTGCCAGCCCCGTCACCCTTTTCTGGCTTGTTGCAGGCGCTCTCTGGAGCCAGGCAGAGGAGAAGTCCCGGGACCCGCTCCAGGCCCGGCAGCGGACAGGGGCCAGCCCCTGACTGGTCTCCAAGCAGCCGAGGTTTTTGCCAGAAACCGGCACGTGGGAAAAGTCCATTTCCTGTATTTCAACATTGCTGCCAACCGGCACTTCAGGTGCCCGCTTCTGCCTTGGCCCCCACTCAGTGGCCCCGTCCCGTCCCAGCCGCAACCCCCTTCCTTGCTTGGGGGCAAAGAGATTTTTCTGCTCAGGCTGGCCATTTGTACCAGCTGTCTCAGGCTCCTGGCCAGCCCTCCATCTGTCCAGGCCACTGCTGCCTGCTCTGACTGGCCCAGAAGGGTCCCTGCATCCAGCCCTGGGGCTACCTGGGATCTGCTCTGCCGCTGAGCTATGGGCCCCCCAAGCCCCTCCTCAACTCTGCATGTTGTCAGCCGTTCTCCCCCCACCCACTTCTCCACAGGCCTTACGACCTGGTGGCCGTCCCTAAGTGGCTGAGTGATCCTCAGCACTACATCTTTTCGACCTTTGGGGTGCTGCGTGTGCACCCAGAGGAGGGCTCCGAGACCATTTCGCTGGGCGCCTGGCACCGCGAGGCCCTGCTGTGGCAGCTGCTGCAGCACATCCCCTTTTTCCGCTTCTTCCTCGTCCGCAAGGCGTTTGCCTGGTAAGGATGGGCAGAGGGAGGGACTACCTTCTCCGTGCTGTGCCTTGCTTGTTTGGACTGCGGCTGCAGGGAGCCAAGGAGGGGCGTGGAAAGGGTGGGTCCTCATCGTGGGCCCTCCTGCCTGCAGCTGGTGTGACAATGTCAAGCACCTGCAGTACCTGAAGCGCCGAGAGATGCTGCAAAGCCGACTTCTCCACGCCATTCCTCACTTTGGTGTTGCTCTGCTTCACATCTCCAGGTAAGGGGCAGGGCCCTGCACCTCCAGCGTCACTGTAGTGGTGGTAGGGGAGGTCTGCTTGACCCAGCAGGCGTCCCCCTTTCCTTTGCAGACTCCTGCAGGAGCTGCGGTCTGTCCACTGGCTGCCAATGGACAACTCCCGGTGCTATGACTTCCCAGAGCTCAAGTGGGCCCTGGCCCAGGAGAACAACAGTGCCCGAGGGCTTCTCAGCAGGTTCCTGACCCTCTGCTCCAGCATCTTGGAGCTGGTGAGTGGATGAGTCCTGGAGGGCTTGACTTGGGCAGGCAGAGGAGCTGTGCCCTTCCCACGCCCACTGTTTCTGGCCATAGCGAGGGTGAGGTGCGTCATCTGTTGTTGGACAAAACGCCCTCCCAAAGGGGCATTTTGATCTCTCTGAAATGCAAGAAGCCGCATAAGAACGTAAGAAGAGCCCTGCTGGATCAGGCCAAGGCCCATCTAGTCCAGCTTCTTGTATCTCACAGTGGCCCACCAATTGCCTCAGGGAGCACACTAGACAACAGACACAACCTGCATCCCTGCGCCCTCCCCTGCATCTGGCAATCGGAGGCAGCCTGTGTCTCAAACCAAGAGCTTGCACAGACTTACTATGACTTGTAACCCGGAATGAACTTCTCCAGAAACGTGCGCAATCCAATATGCACAGGCCGGGTTAGGGCCCTGGTTGTTTGTTTCAGCAGGCTCGGACAACAGGCTGCGCCCCATGGTGGCCCTGAGATGGAGGTTGGGAAATGGTGGCATGGTGTCCTTTGCCTGCATTAGGTCCTGCGTGCCAGGTGGGCATCACCCAGGCCAGGCTCTTGCTGTTTTGCTTGGGCTAATAGGCAAGGGGCCTTTGCACCAACAGTCATGCAAGTTGGTTGGTTGGAGCACATGTGCACCCCCTTCTGCCAGCTGGCTTGGGAGCAGTCTTGCCTTTGGAGAACTCTGCTGCACCCCACCTTGCTTGGTCTGGGAGCTCAAGCCTGATGATGTACCCGTGACCTGGGAGCCTGTTGACTAGGAGGTGAGCACGGCCAGGAGCAGGCTTGGATGTGCCACCTGTGCCCGTGGCCCGTGTGCGAGGCACGGATCTCTGACTGGGTGGAGGGGGAGTCCCCTCTACACAGAGCAGTCTCCACCAAGAGATGGGCCGTCAGGGCCTGGCTGCCTGTCACTGATTGATCCAGGAAATGTAGAAAGGAGCTCCTCTGCTGGTGCTGCTCAAGCAAGGCACTGCTCTCTGCTCTTTAGCAGGGGGGAACCACCGTCCCCCAATCCGCCAGGCAGCTTTTCCAGGGGCTGGGGCTGGTTTCTTTTCTGCATCTTTTCCAATTGCGAGTCTTGGGAACTGGGAGCTGTTTACCTGTGGAAACAGCTTTGTGAAGTACTTTTAGTTTTTGTTTGAAAGAAGTATGTCATCATCGCTGTCCTCATCGTATGACAAAAATGGCAACAACGCGAACAGAAACATCACAAGAGACTGAGACTTGGTCATGGGTGTGACGTGATTATGGACAGAACACACCAAAGTGTCATTGTCATTTGGGGAACTCAGAACAATTTCATATTTTGAACCACTGCAGCTTTCTGAATGACGCTATCTGATCTGCAAAAACCAGCGCTTTGAGGAACATTGTCCGTACTGTGAGAGCAGCTAATTGACACAGAGGTCTCGGGCTGAGACTTGCATCAAGTACTCAAAGGCAGTCAACAGCATTTTCAAATTTTTGTCCTTGTTGACTGGCTGCAATTCCATGCACACTTTCTTGAGAGTTAGCCCCGTTGAAGACAATGGAACTTCTGAACATAAGAACAGCCCTGCTGGATTGGGCCCATCTAGTCCAGCTTCCTGTATTTCATTGTGGCCCACTAGACGCCTCAGGGAGCACACAAGACAACAAGAGGCCTGAATCCTGGTGCCCTCTGAGTAGAAGTGCATAGGGTTGTGGTTTGTGTTGCATGTGGTTTGGGATAATAATACTATTTCGTTGTATTGCTTTTTGATTCCCGTTCCTGGTTGCTGTACTTCTCGAAACAGAAGAACATAAGAACAGCCCCACTGGATCAGGCCAACTCAGAAGGCTCTGGCCTGGCCGGCTCTGCAAGCTCCACGCCTACAGCCTGCCCTGGACCTCCCTAACCACAGCGGCAGCCTGATCTGTGTGCATGTGTTTTGTGGCAGGTGCGTGACGACACCTACCAGATGGTGCTTGGCCTGCAGGTGCAGGTGCAGGACTTCAAACTGTACCTCACCAAAGAGTCACTCTACCACCAGCGCAGGCAGTTGGAGGGGCTGCGTTGCCGCTTGAAGGAGGCAGAGTCCTCGCTGCAGAAGCTGGGCTTCCTGGCCATGCTGGTGAACTTCCTTATTAGCCAGAACTTGGTCTCCGCAGTGCAGGAGGAGGTCACGGCCTTCGTCACTCACACCATGAAGGTCCTGTGCATGTGTGTCGGGAAGGCAGGGAGCACCCCTCGGGCCTGGCTGTGGCTCCCTGGGTCCTTGCAGGGGTCCCACCCCACCTCTGGCCTGTGGAGTCCCTTGGAAGCCCAACCTTGCCCCGAGCGCTCCTGCTCACCCAGCCTTCTGGCCTCCTTCCTGCAGGCGGATGGCATCAGCCGGAAGGCCGTAATCCGGGTGCAGCTGGTCTTCAGTGGCGACAACCAGCTCATCCTCTTCCCTTCCAGCAAGGAGCTGGAGGCCTGCCTGATGGGAGCTGTGAGCACAGTGGTGCAGTCCGTCCTGCAGGTGGGCCAGCCTCTCCTCTTTCTTCCAGGTCAGATGGGGGGGCTGAGGGCTCAGAGCAGGCTGTGCCCTGTCCTGCATGCCAAGCAGGTGGCGGCCCCAAAGAACCTCCACCCCAGTGCTTTCTGTCTCCTTCAGATCACCCAGTTAAGAAGGGACAGTTCAGAGGCGCAGGAGGGAGCGGAGCAGCAGCAGGAGCCGGGCCAGTCAGGCAAGAGTGCACCAGGGAGGTGGTGGGCACCCCGAGCACCCCCTTCACCCTTGAGTGGAGCCACTGCAGCACAGGGCCCGTTCTGCAGTGGCTCCAAAATGGAGGGCCACCTGCCTCCCCAGTCCGTCTTCCCAGGCCTGTCATGCCAGGCAAAGGTGCCGCTCCTTCGCGGGGCTCAGGGAGTGCCCCCGGGTGCTCCGCGTGCTGATGCCACTGCCCCCATTCGTTGACCTTGACGGAGGACTCTTGCCCTGACCCTTGCAGTGGGAGGGTCTGGCTGCCGCTGTCGTCGGGTCCAGTGCAGACGTGCCTGCTTTGTCACCCTACAGTGCGCAGGGTGCGGGACGCTGCCTGGATCCTCAAGCACCTGCAGCAACAGCCTGCAGCAGGGCAGGCTGGGGAGGAGCCGCAGCTGGTGAACCGGCTGGATCTGAGGACTGTTGGTGGCCTGGAGGTGGTGGGCCAGCGGCTGAGGGGCCAGTACCCTGTGCTGTCGTGGGCGCAGCTGGAGAAGGACTTGCAGACAGACAGCATCATCCAGAAGGCCCTGGCGAAGCAGTGGGCCTTGCTCACGGTATGTGAGGCAAGGGGAAGCTCCATCCATTGTGGGGGGCAGCGCTGTCCTCATTTTTCCAAGGCCCCCTTGACAGGGGGCTGAGATTGGTGCCCTTAGCCTCAGAGGCGGTTCCTCCTCCTCTGTGGTCTGCTTGTGTTCCTGGCCCAGTGGTGGGGCTGGGGCGGAGCGAACAGGAAGAGGCTGTGTTGAGGGGCCTCTGGGTGCGCAGGCGGAGTGTGTGTGGGGTGATCCTCAGGCCAGGCTTCTGAACTTGCTTCCTCTCCCTTGTCAACTCCAAATCCAATCTCCCTGTTCTGGGGACTAGCTTGGTGCCTTTGTGCTCTTCAGCCAGAGTGCAGAGGCCCAGGGAGGACCACCTTCCTCACACTCTTCTCCATGGAGCTTTGCAAAGGACAGGCCTGGCCCTTTAACAGAAACCGGGTGTTTGGGGAGTAGTTGGGCATGTTGTTGGGGGAGCGGTGGCCCACTGAAAGCCCGTGTCCAAGGGAAGCTATGCCTCTGAGCACGTACAGAGGGCATTTCTGTTTGGGGTCTACTGGGGGTGGAGAATGCAGGGCCCTGAACAGTGTGGTCCCCCCATGCCCGCAGGCTGCGCTGACAGAGACACGGCAGCTCTGCCAAGAGTACTCCTGGCTGACAGAGATCTGCGCCTTCGTACGCAGCTGGGGCCCCTCCCAGCTGGAGAGCATGAAGGGTTGGCCAGCTGAGGAGTACGTCAACCGCATCCTCAAGCTGCGGACGTGGGTGAACCAGGTCCAAAAGGTGCCCCAAGTGGTCACCACCTACAACTGCCTTCTCTTTGTGGACTGCAGCGGCGTTCACCAAGATGTCCGTGAGTGGCGGGGGCTAGGGCAGGGGCCCCCCTCCTCTCCCCTCCTGGCAAAGACCAGGTCCCTGAACCGAGCCCCCCCCCCCCCGTGTCCCTGCAGTGCCTCTGCTGGCCTCCATCAGCGAGGACATCCTGTCCCTCCTGCACCAGGAGACCGTCCAGCGCAGCGAGCTACTCATTGCAGAGCTGACTGCCGTGCTACAGCTGTATATGACTCTGGGTGCCGACATCTTCACCATTGCCAGGTGCTCTCAGAAGGTAGGCCTTCCTCCTCCTCCTCTCCACGAGCAGGACGTGATCCCCCCCCCCCCAGATTTCTGGCTTTTCAAAGCAGAGAAGGGAGAAGGAGTCTCTTGTTGTGGGCCCAGGGATCTCTGCCTGGGCTGCAGGCCTGTTGCCACTAGAGAGAAGTGGCGGCCATGCTGTGGATTGGGCCGGCTGGTGTCCCTGTGTCTTGCATGCGGTGCCCTGACCTCGTACCATCTGCGGAGGGAGAGCCAGTCAGCAGCAGAGTGGAGGCAGGTGTTCTGAACTGGGAGCGCCTGGCTCCAGCTTGGTGCAGGGGGTGGCCCTTCTGCCTGCCTCTGCCTGGACTTCCCACCTGAGAGCCAGAGCGATCCTACCTGGAATGCTCTCCCAGGAACCATCGGTCCCAAAGTTCTCCTGTTCTTCACTTTAGGAGATGTCCCTTCCACCACCAGGAGGCAGGGCTAATTCAAAGCATTGTCTCCTCCTGCTGTGGAGTCTAGTCCTGGTGCTCCAGGGAGCAGGGCAGGTTCTGAGGCTGGAGGGAGGTAGAACCAAACTGGCCAAGCCGCCTGGAGTCCCTTCGGGGAGACAGGCAGGGTAAAAATAAAGTTGTTGTTATTATTATTATTACCAGCAGGTCTGTAAGGTGAGGGCCCTCTTCAGCAGCCCCAAAGGGGGAAAGGGGTCAGCATGACACAGGGCTGCCTGCGACCCTATGCCTGCGGAGGGCTGTCCTTGCCCACTGTGGATCAGTGGCAGACCATCACCGGCAGAGGGGGGTGCTGAGGACGGGGAGTGTGGGCCGTTCTCTGGAGTTTGTCAGGACTCTTGGGGCAGGTGCTGTAAGGTGCCCGTGTCCAGATACACCATGGTGAATGCTGGACTGGAGAACAACAGCCAGTCCCACAAAGCCCTGGGCGGTCCCAGGTCTCTGTCTCCTTTTTCGTACCCAGGAAGTACGGGGACAGGCAGGTTCAGCACTGGCGCAACACCGGACAGCCTCCTCATCGCAGAACAGGCGTTAGAACCTCTGGGCCTGAACAAAGGCACCTGGTGTTGGAGGAGAGGAAACGCGGGGTCCTGCATTGCTCCAGAAGAGGCGGTTCAGGGCAACATCCTGCTCCTGGCCATCTCCTGGGCACACTGGCACCCTGCCAGGGGGTGGTAGCCTGGTCCGGTCTTCACACTGCTGTCTAAAGCCAGGGTGGCTTTGTGCTTCCAGAGTTGGACTTAAACCTGGAAAATCCAGGTTCAGAGCCCTGCTCAGCCACAAAGCTGTCTAGGTGACCTTGGGCCAGTCACTGCCAGCAGTGGCGGTCAGTTTCCCGGCGTCTCTCCCATAGGGTGAGACTGAAGATTCCTGTGAGAATCAGGCCTGACCCTCAGCAGACCCGGGATGGCAGCACTTGAGGGCTGGAGGCAGTAGCCATCCCCGTGCCAGGCGTTTCCATACAGGAGTAGCACCGTGCAGTTCCCCCCACTGCTGGCTTCCCAGTTGGGGCTGAAACTTTGTCGTGGGCCCTTGCGAAGGACTGACTCCAAACAGGCTCTTCCTCCACCACATCAGTGGGGCCGGTGTTGGAATTGGGAGCTCTGTCTTCAGGCCAGACTTGAACTTTCTCCATGAAGATGAGCTGGTGCTGAGACCTGAAGGCCAGTCCATTTTCCATCCGTCGGAAAACGCAGCCGTCGGTCTTTGCCTCGTTCTGCCCCCACCCCCGAAAGGCGTGGCGTGCAGCCGGCAAGCCTTGTGCTTTGTGTGGAGAGGACTTGGCAGCTGAGGAGGAAGGCTTCCCTGTTTGTGGCCTTTAATAGGCCTCGCAGGGGGAGAACTCTGTCCCGCTGGCACGGAGGTGGCTCAGACAGCCTCCATCAGGATCACAGCCCGCTCACTCAGGGGTGGTGGTAACTCCAGCCACCTTTGAGAGCTGTTCCCCACCAGCAGCGTGCTGTAGAGCACCCATCTGGTCTTTCACCCAGACCTTCTCGAGACGTGGACGTGGCTGCGTCAGCAGCAGCTGCCCTGACAGGCAAATGCTGCAGAAAGTGGTGAGGCCCTGAAGGGCTTCTGCCTTACCTCACCCACCTAGTAAATCGGCTCTTAGTCTTTGCTAGTGGTGCCGCCACTGGCGGACCCAGGGCGGGGCAAACGGGGCAGGTGCCCCAGCGCTCACCCTCTGGGGGAGGCTCCACCAGCCTCACCCCCTCCCCGACCTTTTGTCCTTTTCTTAAAGGAGGAGGGGTGCTCATGATCTCTGCTGGAAAAGCAGCAAAATGCTCAAGGGTCCTCTAGGCACCCCCTGCACTCTTCTCCTCTCCTCCAGCCCTGACCAATCCCAGGGCGAGGGGCACGCTGGGAAATGTAGTCCTTGGGGCGAGGCCACACGTGGGGAGTGGATGAGGGAGGGAGGCTGTACAGAAAGGGGATTGTTGAAGGCACTCAGGGCTCTCCACTGACTGAGTATCAGCCAAGCAGCTGACCTGCTTCTGCAGCCCTACCCCTCAGCCAATTTCTGTCTGCTCAGAAGTAAAGTCCCATTGTGTTCAATGGGTCTTACTCCCAGGTAACTGCGTTGAGCTGAGGTATTCACTCTGTGCCTGGGGCCTCCCTGGGGGGCGTGGCATCTGGAGCAGAGAGGTGGCTGTAGCTGCTCAGCTCAGCTGCACCTGTGGCCTCCCCACTTGCTGCTTTTCTGGGCTGTGGACAGGTGGGTGGGGCAGTGGGGGAGGTGGGAGAGAAGGCCGGCTGGGCAGCATCTGAGGTGCTGCATCTCGTCAGCACAGGGCGAGCTCCTGGCAGGCTTCAAACTGGGACGGAAGAGTACGTACAGGCAGCGCAGTGCAGCGCTTTCCTCTGCTTGGGAAGGAGGGAGCCCAGCCTGCTCCAAGTGCCCCGGCCTGCATTCCTCTGTCTTGCCTGGGGGAAGGGGTGGCATCTGCATCTGCCTGTTGGGGTGTATGTGTGTGAGCAGCACCCATCTACTTCCGGGGTGAGTTGTAATCTTACTCTGTGTGGCTGCAATCCTATCCACACTTTCCTGGGAGTAAGGCCCATTGACTCAAATGGGACTTACTTCTGAGTAGACCTACATACACTTAGGGCCTTTGTCAGCTTAACCAAGGATCTTCACCTTTCTCTTTTTCCTCCCCCTTCAAAAAAGAAAAAAAAGCTACTCTTGATGGCTTTGCTTCCAAAAATTGATTAAAAAATAAAAATACCCATTCCTTTTCAGCCTCCCCCCCTTTTCCCTCCTTCCTCCTGGGGGGGAACTTCCCATTTTGGCTGCTATTGTAAGACAAAAGGCACAGTCTGAGCTAGGTCTACTCAGAAGTAAGTCCTATTGTGTTCAATGGGACTTACTCCCAGGAAAGTGAGGTTAGGATTGCAACCAAACAGCCTCTGGTCTCAGTTTGCATTTAACAGATACACACAAAACAAAGTCTACCCCTCCCCCAGCAAATTCATCACTCCCCTCTGTGCTGCTAACAAACTTGGGGCACAATCCTAACCAGGTCTACTCAGAAGTAAGTCCTATTTTGTTCAGTGGGACTTACTCTCAGGTAAGCGTGGTTAGGATTGCAGCCTCAGAGTGCTGGCAGCTGTTTTTTTGTTTCTAGTGTATAATTGTAACACCTTCATCCCCATTTTGGGGGTAACTGAGGTGTTGTTTCCAAATAAATGTGCTCAGGATTATGATTTATGGGCAACTTCTTACACTGCATTTTAAAGAGACAGCACTTTAGGATGCAGTTATCTGTGAAGAATGCTTTTGATCAGATATTTTCAGAGTTCATAATGCTACTTAAGACAGAACTGTATGTGTGGGAGATGTGCCAAGATTGTAAAATATTCACGACCCTGTGACAATTTAGGGCCCAATCCTATCCAATTTTCCAGTGCCAGTGCAGCTATGCCAGTGGGGCATGCACTTCATCCTGTGGTGGGGAGGCAGACACAGAGGCCTCCTTAAGGTATGGGAACATTTGTTCCCTTACTTTGGGACTGCACTGTGGCTGCACTGGTGCTGGAAAGTTGGCTAGGATTGGACCCTAAGGCTGCAATCCTAACCTCACTTTCCTGGGAGTAGGACCTATTGAACTTCTGAGTAGACTTGCTTAGGATTGCGCCCTAACAAAGTAATGTGGCACAAGTTTTTGTAAGCTAAAGTTATTTCATCTACCATTTTTACATTGCTATCTTCTATAATTCGGTAATAATAAATTTAATTAATTAATTAATTCGGGGGGGGGGCCAAAATGTTAGTTTGCTCCAGGTGACAGATGGGCTAGGTATGCCACTGGGTGCAGCCCCTCAGTGGGGCCTTCTTGTTTCTTCATATGTGGTCCCTCGCAATTGGGACATGCTTGCTGCCCTCACATGGCCTGTTTCCCAACTGGCATCCTCATTTGCTGGGGGTCAGAGGGATGTTCCAGCTCTCCAGGGGGATCTGGAGGCAGGACACACTCCCCAGCAGGGGGAGACAAGCTTTGACTGGCCCTGCCCCCTAGTGGTAGGAGGAGCACCTCCCAAGGGTCAGGAGTGTCCCTCTCCCTGGAACAGGAATCCTCTGTGAAGAAATTCCTCTCCCAGGAGCCTCCTTGCCGCCAGCCTCAAGAAAGCAGTGCTGGAGCAAGGCTGGAGCAAGGACAGGGCCACTTGCACTGATGCTGCCCTGGGGGCATTTGCTGGCACGCTCACTCATGCACGGGGTGGCAGCAGAATTGGGTACTGCCCCAGGCAGGAGACCAGAGGGCCTGGCAGCAGGAGGGAGGAGTAGCACCATCAGAACTGGAGTCATTGCGATTCAGCTTGGGGGCAGTGAAGTGGCTGCTGGGTGAACTTGCAGGCCCTGGAAGGTGGGAGGTGACAAGTGCAGCCTGCAGGCCACCGACCGCCCTGCCTTCTGGAGCGTTTGGGGGGCTTGGTGGAGCGGGGCATCTGAATGGCCTCCACAGTGGCATACCAAAGTCATCTGGCACCCGGGGCCCATAAATTTTTGGCAAACCCCACTCGTGACAAAATTATTTTCAGTAATAGTCATGCCATGAATAATAATAATGGCCAGAGAAGGAACGCAGACCGTGAACATGTTCACAAATTGAACTTTGTGTATGCATATACCATTTCCTAGCTTTGTAAGTTTGTACCTTTATACAGGTTGCGTCTCATAATTCACAAGGGTTCCAGTCCCAGAACTCATGTGGATGGCAAAAATCGCACAAAAGCAAATCCATTTAAAAAACGAAGTTTCCTTGCTCCGTGGTTTAAAAACAGCCTTGCTGACCTTTTTGATGTAAGACAGAGTCATTAGGCAAAGAATCCATCTGTCAGTCTCTCTCCAGGTGAGCCAGCTACCCCTCCCTTCACCCAGAGCAAAGTGATCTTTCTTTCACATGCTCATGGAGAAGGAAGGGTCTCTTTGCCTTGGGGTAAAGCCTGGAGAGACTGATTGATGGATGTCAGCCGGCTGCCCTCTCTTGCATTAACAAGGCTATTGTTAAATGACGGTTTTCCTTTAATTTAAAGGGCCCTTCTTGGGATGAGATAGAAAAACTGGATTTTTTCACAGGTGAAAAATCTGTGGATAATTAGGTTATACGTGTAATAACTTGCATGACTGTCTCTCTACAATAGTTAGGAAAAGCAGTTTTTTAAACTGTGATTTTAAAGGGGTGCATTTTCCCCCTTCTCCAGGGATCAGCACATTCCTTCTCACTTGCAGGGGTCATTTGTGTTGTCAAATCTGTGTATAAAAATTTGTGTATAACAAGGTTGCACCTGTATTTGTGCAGGTGGTCCCCAGGATCTGCAGATATGGTATCCGTGGTTTCAGTTGTCCGCGGAGGATGCCGTGAGGATGCCGTGAGTGCCCTTCAATATGTTGGGGAAGTGAAGGAAAATGCCAAAAATAGCTGTGCCTAACTTTGCCCAGTGAAACCACTGCGATTTCAGGGCTGCAGTCAGTCTTCTGAGTTGCTTGCAGTTCTTCCTGCCTCACAATGCGATCTGGGGTGACACTGCGTGAAGGGAGGAGCCTTGGTGCAACCAGGAAGAGGCTGCGGGCAGCTCAGAAGACTGCCTGCAGCCCTCAAAACGCCGGTTTCACTGCACAAAGGTAGGGACGGGTGTTTTTGGCATTTTCCTTTACTTTCCCTACCTTTCAAAGGGTGTTCCCGGTATCTGTTCCCGGTGAGGAGGGGGGGTGGATCCAGAATGGCACCCCTGCAGATACGAGGGTGCACCTGCTTGTTTATATATAACTTTGTAACTTCACATATATATATATAATATCATAACAGTAAACAACTAAAAACTATGTTAAGAAATACATTTTCTGGAAAAAGTATAAACATCTTGGGGCAGCCTCTCCGACCCCGCAGCTTGGCACCCAGGAATGGGACACCTGAGCACCCTCTTAGTATGCCACTGTGCATCCAACAAAACTGGTGTCGGTTGCTCAGGTTTTCGGAGGGATGACCACTCCCCCCCAGGCTTAGCCCCTGCCCTTTGCCACCCACCTCTCATGGGCGCAGTCAGGCTTGAGGAGAGAGTTCTTTGGATCCCTGTCTGATGCTGCAGAGTCATTTTTCGGCCTCAGGTCCACAAACCGGGGCAGTCCCAGTCTTCCCTCGTCCGGTCAATTATGACAGAGGGCATAATTATTCCTGTCTTCTGGGCCAGGCTGGTGATTAGTGTCTGCCAGCGCTCCAATAAGCTGGGACCCAAGTCCCTGGCAGAGGTGCCATCATCTGCCTGGGCCATGAATCGCCCCCTCTCTGAATACAGGGAGCTTTTTAGAGCAAACACAATTCACTTCAGCAGAGAAATGGAGAAACTCATCAGAGATATGTGTAAAGTTCTGCATTTGAGTGGGAAAAAGCAGCACACCCACAAGATGAGGAACCCTTCCCTGAGCAGTAGTACAGACTGTACAGCATTGGAACAGTCTGTCTCGGAAGAGGGCAGAAGCCTGTCCATCGGTGGAGGTCTTGAGGCAGAGGCTAGAGATCCAGCAGCAGGGGACGTTGTTGATGTGGGCAGCAGGCTGTGCTGGCAGGGCCAGCCTCTGGGATCATGGAGATCCTCCAACTCTGGTTCTAACCCTTTAGTCTGGAAGTTGAATGAGGAACACAACCTTCGAGGGAAGGAGCAACAAAAGCAAACAAAAGTAGAACCAAAATTCTGCAAACTGCAACCAGGCAGAAATGGCGAGGTTTGCGTAGGGAAGGTTGGAACAAGACCTCCAGAGATCGTCTTTGAGGATGTTCTGTAAGGCATTTGTAAAGCCAAGGAAATTGGTAGACAAACTCAGCAGGCATTTCTGGCAATGATCCAGAAGGCATCCGATGGCCCTCTGCTGCTCCAGGATTGCTGGGGAACGTGGTGAGGAGGTGTCCTGCATAGCTGCAGAAAACACCTGCTTTTGCATAGTGGAGGAAGCTGACTGCGAAGACCGACCGCTGCAAGTGCTGGCAACAACCCAGGAATGTGTCCTTCTGCTCATGCTGGTGACTGCGAGCATCAAACATTTGTTAGCAGAAAAACAGGAGATCTTCGCTCAGCAGATAAGATCTTGGATGCCAAAGGCTGGGAACTGCGGTGAACGGCTTGCTGGAGCAGCCCCCGGCAGGGCGATGTGGGCTGCAGCTTTTCTTCCTGCAGGGCGGGGGGGACGGGGGACGGGACAGTGATGAGATCCAGGTCCTTTTTTGTCCCAGCCGTCCTTCCTCTGTTGCACATTTTTTGTCTGCTTGTCTAAGATTTTTTCTCTTGCTTTGCAGCCTGAAGATTTCCAAGGTGACTGATAAGGAAAAATGATTAAAAAGAGCAAAATTTGCACTTGTAGTGAGGGAGTGTGCAGGTGGAGCCTGTTTGTCTGTGGGTTTTATATCCAAAGATCTACCTCAATGAAGGTCTCCCGGGCTTGACCCAACCTGAGCCCTCCGAGGGTGATTGGAGCTGTTACCTCCAGAGGCCACAGCCAGAAAGTCCTCTGGAGGCAGCTGGTGCAGCTCCAGCTGCCTTCAGAAGTTTAAAGGGGCCAAAACCCCAGATCTTGTTAACCATAGTTTTCAGTACCTGTGGGGGGGGGGGGGGTCCAGAAACGGATCCCTTGCAGATACCAAGGCCCCAGCTGTAGTGTGTTTGTATTGGCAGTGCAGAATTTGTCTTGAATTAGGATATGCTCCCTGCTTATGTGGTATTTGGAGATATTTTATGTATGTAGATATAGTGGTGTCTTTAATTTGTGATGTTCATTGATTTCGCTCATTTGTTATTCTTTGTATTGGTTTATAAATAAATATGCAAAAAGAAGAAAAGACCAAGCAAAACAGTCAACCCCACGGTAGGCCCGAGCAGCATCCGAGCCTCGCAGTGCGCACTGAAGCCAGACAGGCAATAAACTCCAGCAGAAGCCGGCAGGGCAGTCAGCAGTGGAGTGTTGCAGATCCCCACAGAGCACTAGAGCAGGGGCGAGACCACCACACTCTCCCTCTGGCAAGCCTTCCAGGGAGTCAAGTGAGCTAAGCCAGAAGGGCCAAGATCCGGGAGCCCGAGTGCTGCCAGCTCACACAGCTCTTTTGGTGTCATCACAGGTTCCCATCTTGAGAACTTAGAATATAGACACTGGAAGCCAGCACCCTTGCCCAGCTGCCAAGACAGGTTTCCTGTGGCAGGCCAGAGTCTGACTGCTTCTGATGCAGCCTTCAAGGGCTGCCAATGGACACTTCTCCCTTCTGCTGCAGGAAAAGGTCTTGCTCCACCACTCCAACCAGAGAGAGCGTGTTGAGCCCAGGAGGCGGGCCATTGGAGCCTCTGCTCCAAAGCCAGAAAGGCTGTCACCGCCTCCTGGCTGGTCTCCCTGGCCTGCTGGCCCAGGTAGCAGCAGTGGGGCTGGGGGTCCCAGGTCTCCTGCCGCTCCTCCACTTGCAGTGGCCAAGCCTGGGGAATTGCAAGGCCAGGCAGCTGCAGCAGTCCAAGGCAGTGGAAGGCGCTTCACGTTGCTGCAGAAGGCCATGGGCCTCAAGGCTCTTTCTGGCACAAGGCAAGTCCGCTTCCCAGGCCTGCTGCCAAGACATCCCCCTGCCTGGATGGATGAAGCTGAGCTCCCAAAGTGCTGGCAGCTCTGAAGGGAGTGTGGATGGCCCAGGGCCCCGCCAGAAACTCTTGCGAGGAACAACCGGTCTTTGGTGGTTGTGGCCCCCTGCCAAGGCTAGGATTGGGAGGAGAGCATGGTGGGGCCTGGGCCTGTAGGGGGCAGCATTGTGTTGGGAAGTCTTTGGGCCCCAGCATGTCCCCAGGCCCAAAGGGCAGCTACACTTCGGTGACTTGGCCTCTCCAGCCCTCGTCCTGCCAACGCCTCCTCCCAGCTTGTCAGAGTGGGGTGGAACTGTGTCCAGAGGTCAAACCTTTTTCGGCTCCAGGGAAAGGCCGGGGGGGGGGGAACTGCGTGGGAAAGTGGGAATCCCAAGAGAAATCTGCTTGGAACTGTCAGTCGGGTCGACAACCAAGCTGGGTGCCCGCCCCCCCCCCCGTCCACCTGCTGCCACACGTGTGCCCTGACTGCCTGTCCTCTGCCTACAGCTGGAACAATACCAGGGGCAAATGGCGATACTGCAGGAGCACGTTGACTACGTGCGGGCCCTGAACGAGGTCATCCAGCAGTGCTTCCGCCCACTCACCCCCAGCGAGGAGAACCTGGAGAACGCGGTGAGGGGCCGGGGCTCCTGGCAAAGGTTTTGAGGACAGGCAGCACAGAACCTGCTGCCAGCAGCCCTGCAGGAGACAGAGTGCCCGCTCTCTGTTGAGGCACAGTGGGCAAGCATGTAGGGTGGCCAGCGGGGCCATTCTGTCCCAGGCACGCTCACCCACAGTGTCCCACCACCTGCCTCTGGGGTGCCAGCTCTGTGGGGAAGGCCCTGGAGAGCAGAAGGGAGAGGAGCTCTTGGCGTGGGGCTGGGGACCACCGACTGACCTCAGCCTCCACCCCAGAGCAGTCTTAGGTTTCCTTGCAGTGCCAGCCTGCTTGTCCCAAGCATGGCCCGCCCCGGTCCAGAGCTGCCTGCCTGAAGCCAGCCCCACAGCTGCTCCTCTGCCCCGGCAGCTCCTGGACACCTGGGACGCCTTCACCTACCAGCAGCGGGAGGTCTCCGACTTCATAGTCTCGCGGCGCCTCAGTATCATTGCTGAGCTCAGCAGCTCGCTCCAGGAAGCCACGCGGGAACTGCACGAGCTGCTGGCCAGCGTCGCGGTGGGCCACTTCCAGGACCCGGCCCAGAACCCACGCACCATGGAGGAGGAGCTGCACCAGCTCCACCTCCGCTTCCAGGCCACTGTGGTGCGCATCACCGACCTCTGCCGCTCCCAGCGGATCCTGACAGGTGGGCCCCAGCAAGGGGAGGAGCCTGCTGGCGCTTGGGGTTACCCACCTGCCTGACTGCCAGGCCACCCGCCTCCTCTCCCCACAGGCGACTGCATGGACGTCTCTTTCATCTCCGCTGGCCAGGGGGTCATCGAGGTACACAGGCGCATCTGGCAGCTCTTCCGCCTTGTCTCTGAGCAGATCATGGAGTGGAAGTGCCTGGCCTTCGTCAAGGTGAGGAGGCTGAGGTCCAGGCTCCCTCCCCAGCCCATCCTTGGAGCGGGGGCAGCTTCTTTGCGTAAGAAGCGTCCTGCTGGATCAGGCCTAAGGGGACCCGCCTTGGCCAGTTTCCTGCATCTCATAGTGGCCCGCCAGATGCCTTAGGGAGCACACAGCACCGCAAGAGACCTGCAGCCGGGTGCCCTCCCCTGCGCCTGGCATTCTGAGGCAGCCCCTTCTAAAACCAGGAGGTTGCACAGACCCATCACGGCTTGTCACCTGTGAGGGACTTTTCCTCCAGAAATCTGTCCAATCCCCTTTCCAAGGCATCCAGGCCAGACGCAGTCACCGCATCCTGTGGCTAATCACACACTGGGTCAAGAAATATCCCCTTTGTCTGTTTCAGCTCTCCCACCACTCCGTCTGAGCAGATGTCCCCTGGTTCTGGTGTGGTGTGAGAGGGAAAAAGGCATCCCTCTCTCCACTCTGTGGAGTTACGGGTTACAAGTCATGGTCGGTATGTGCAAACTCTGGTTTTAGAGGCAGGCTGCCTCTGATTGCCAGATGCAGGGGAGGGCACCAGGATCCGGGCTGTGTCTGTTGTCTTGTGTGCTCCTGGGCCATTGTGAGAGAGAGGAAGCTGGACTAGATGGGCCTTTGCCTGATCCAGCAGGGCTCTAATTATGCTCTTAAGTTCTGTCAATCCCCTGCATCATTTTGTACATCTCAGTCATGTTCCCCCTTCGTAATAATAATAATAATAATTGTGTATTTATATACCGCCTTTCTGCTCATCGGATTACTCCTCTGACTTTATTCAAGGTGGTTTACGCAGGCAGGTGTTTCTAAATTCCTCAAGGGGATTTTTACAATCCTAGACGTTCTCTATCCACTTCAGAATGGATCTTCCTGGCTTGGTCTCACTTCTGGCCTCCCACGCAGGCTGACAAGCAGCTCCATCTCACATGGAGGGCAGCCAAGACGCCTCTTGCTCACACCAAGAGCAAGTGGAATCACTCAGCTCGGCTTGTCAGCTGCTTCAAGGTCTCACCATTCTCAGCCTTCAGGGAGCTGCCGGTATCCTTGGTGACCTTCTGATGTTATCTTCAGGCTAACGGAGGCTCTACCCTCTAGACCAGACCTCCTGCCCCTTAGGCACCTTTTTCTTGACTAAAGAGCCCCAGACGCTGCAGCCTTTCCTCGATAGGGAGGTGGCTCAGTCCAGCCATCATTTTGATCGCTCCCTTCTGCACCTTTTCCAGTTCTACTATGTCCTTTTTAAGATGTGGCAACCAGAACTGGACGCAGTGCTCTAGGTGTGGCCTCATCATGGATTTGTGCAGTGGCATGATAATATTGGCTGGTCTGAATCCCTTTCTAATGATCCCTAGCATGGGATTAGTTGCCTTCACCGCTACCACACACTGGGTTGACACTTCCATCAAGCTGTCCACCAGCATCCCAGATCTCTCTCCTGATCTGGGGCACCCTGATCTCCTGAACATATTCTCCGTGTTTGGGAGGGAGAGCAGTGCCACCTGGGTTCGTGTGCTGCAGTGCCCTTTGGGGAGTGAGAGCAGGGACCTTCCCAGTGTGCTCCCGATGAGCATGTGGACAGCGGTTGCCCATGACCTCCAGCGGGAGAGCAGACACTCACTGCTGTTGACTGTTGCTAAAGGAGGGGAGCGGCAACACTATCCAGAGCAAAGACACGGCGGTGACATGTACAGGCCAGCATTGGTTCCTGGCTGCCTGGGATTCTGGCTCCCTCTCGCTTAGCCATGTGGAGACAAGCCTGGGCTCTCCAGCGTTCCAGACTGACACAGTACCTGGAGGTGCTCCCGGGCCTAGCAGAGCGGTCCCAGCATGCCTCCTCCTTCTCTCCCCAACCTGCATGTCGGCAGTTCAGCACCGCCCTGGCAATGGAGAAGACGGAGGAATGGCAGAAGGAGGCCCTCAGTATCCAGCACTGCCTGCCCAACAACCACCCAGTCCTGCAGGCCTGCCTGCGCACCATCTGCAACTTCCAGAAGTACCTGCCGCTGCTGCTGAAGCTGGGCAGCTCCTTCCTCAAGCTCAGCTGCTGGAAGGAGATCTTTGCGGGTGAGGCCCCAGTTCTGGGAGGGGGGGGGTTGGCCCACTTCTAGCAGGGCCTTCTCAGTCCTGCCAGCGTCCTTGGCCTGCTCTCTCTGCCTGGACTAGGACTGGAGGAGTAGGGCTATTGGTGGGGGGAGGGGAGGGAAGGAGGGAGTCCTGTGGGGGGAGGGCCAGCCACCGCTTGCTCTCTTCCAGTGATGGGCGTCAAGTGCCCCCTGAACATGCAGTTCACTCTGGGCCAGCTCCTCTCCTACCCGCTGCTGGAACACAGCGATGCCATCTTCAGGGTGAGTGGCTGGGCCCAGGGCCATACCAGAGGGAGCCAGTCCCAGCCCCTGGCAGGGTCTGCTCCAGCCCCTAATTTGAACCCCCCCTCAGGTCTATGCCTCCGAGAAACGCCGCCATTACTCCCAGGACACCCTTCTCCGCCTACAGAGGCTCTGGACGGAGAAGCAGTTCCGGCTGGTCAACTTCATCCTGGACGTGCCATACCAGGAGCCGCAGCCAGAGCGCTTCCGCCGTCCTGTCGGTGGGCGCCAGCGTCCAGCCAAAATGGAGTACATCTCCAAGGACAGTGGTACCTATGTGTTGTCAGGTGAGGACTTGCAGAGAAGTCAGCCATTGCGGTTGTCAGTCTTTCTCAGGACGGGCCTGCACCACTGTTCACGCATCGACAAGACAATAGTCATGGCCAACCAGCAGTGGCTGCTAAAGAGCAAGCCTTCTGAGGACAAGAAGGAGAGAGTGATCTGCCTTTGCAGGGCCCCAGCGAGGTGCTCCAAGGGGGTCCAGCGCCTGGGCGGTGGGTGGACCTGGCTCCAGTACTGCCTGGGGGGGCAGGACTGGGGGGACAGGTATTGAGAACAAAACAGCTAATATCATAATGCTGTTGTACAAATCGATGGTAAGGCCACACCTGGAGTATTGCGTCCAGTTCTGGTCACCACATCTCAAAAAAGACATAGTGGAAATGGAAAAGGTGCAAAAGAGAGCGACTAAGATGATTACAGGGCTGGGGCACCTTCCTTATGAGGAAAGGCTACGGCGCTTGGGCCTCTTCAGCCTAGAAAAGAGACGCCTGAGGGGGGACATGATTGAGACATACAAAATTATGCAGGGGATGGACAGAGTGGATGGAGAGATGCTCTTTACACTCTCACATAATACCAGAACCAGGGGACATCCACTCAAATTGAGTGTTGGGAGAGTTAGAACAGACAAAAGAAAATATTTCTTTACTCAGCGTGTGGTCGGTCTGTGTAACTCCTTGCCACAGGATGTGGTGCTGGCGTCTAGCCTAGACGCCTTTAAAAGGGGATTGGACAAGTTTCTGGAGGAAAAATCCATTACGGGTTACAAGCCATGATGTGTATGTGCAGCCTCCTGATTTTAGAAATGGGCTATGTCAGAATGCCAATGCAAGGGAGGGCACCAGGATGCAGATCTCTTGTTATCAGGTGTGCTCCCTGTGGCATTTGGTGGGGCCAATGTGAGATACAGGAAGCTGGACTAGATGGGCCTATGGCCTGATCCAGTGGGGCTGTTCGTATGCTCTTAAACTACAATTCCCAGGAGGCCTTGCAGGTCTCTTGTTATCTGGTGTGCTCCTTGGGGCATTTGGTGGGCCGCTGTGAGATACAGGAAGCTGGACTAGATGGGCCTATGGCCTGATCCAGTGGGGCTGTTCTTATGACATTTTTTGGCATTTTGAAGGCCTCAGGAGGCCTTCTTAAAAGGCCTCCTGAATATGGGTCCCAAAAAAGGAGAAAGATGGTGGTGGGAGAAGGGTTGTGTTGGCACCGCCTCCCACAGGATGCCATTGGGGAAATTTGCCCCCCTGACCCCTCCCAGGTAGCCAGTGGTGTTGAAGCTCTGTTAAACGCTCTTGCCCTGGAGAGCAGCATCCTGGCTGCTCAGTCCTGGCTGTGCAATTATTTATTGTGTTCAGTGGTGTAGCTAGAGGGGGTGCAAAGCAGTAAGTTTTGTAGGGAGCCTCACTAAAGTGTGAAAGTGGCCCCTCCCCCTCCACTTTGAGTCATTCCAAGGGGGGGAGGGAACAGAGGCATGTGCCTGCAGGCCCTGTGCTCTCTAGCAGTCTGAGCGCCCGACTTCTGCCGTCTCCCAGAAAAGTAGCCATGGATGGGGCTCCTCTTTCACACCCCACTCTCACCCTCACGCCAGACACTGCAGCACTGAAGGCCGCCCTAGAGCAGAGCATCCTGACCCTCCAAAACATGATCCTGTCTCCCTATTCCTCGGACATTCAGGAAGAGGCGGAGAGCTGGGCCTCCATCCTGCGTGCTGTTGGTGAGGACCTGGCAGGTGGGGCGGGGGGGGGTCCTTGGAGCTGGTGGAAGCGGGGGTTGGCAGGCAGCCTCCACATTATTCGTATCCTCTCCCAGAATCCCTCCTGGATGCCTGGGTCGGTTTCCAACAGAAGTGGGTCTTCCTGAATATTGTTCTGTATGAGATGAACATCAGCCTCCCCAGTGCTGAACTGGTAAGTTGCTGAGGGATCCCCTGCACACCCCTGCCTGCTGCCTGGCAGGATTCTGCAGGATCGGCCCATGGGTGGGGGCTCCAGTCCTGCATCCCCTTTCCCACAAGGCCAGCTGACTGAGGCAGACTGCCAAATGCAGTCCCCCTCCTCCCCTGGCATAGGCGTGCCAGCCTCTGCCCCTCCCACTCCTCCGTCTTTCCTCTTCCCTTTCCCGTCTCGGGAGTGGTGGGGGTGCAGGAGAGGCAGGTGGGTGCCCCCCGTCTGCTGCCTGAGGCAGCCATTCCAGCTGGCCACGTGGGTGGGACAGTCCACAGTGGGACGTGGAGGCAACCTGCCTCCCCTGCCGTGGCTGCCCTGCAGCTGGCACCCAGACTGGCGGCCTGCTTCGCCAGCAGTCCGCCAGTGCCCTCTTCCACCCGTGTTGAACTCCCTGCAGGCCTGCTCACTGCAGGGCCCCTTGTGCCTAGGCCAGCCCCCTTCCCGTGGGCCCAGTGCCTGCTGTGGGGCAGCTGCCTGTCTCTTTTCCTTGCAGGAGTTGCGCTTCCAGCAGGTGGACAGCTTCTTCCGGGAGTTCATGCAGGCGACCTGCAACGACCCCCTGGTGCTGTCCAGCGTGAGGCCAGCCGCTGGCTCGAGCCGGGACAGCCACTTTGTGGGCAGCTCCCTGCAGGCTGCCTTTGTGGAGGGCTCGGCCGACCTGCAGAGCATCATCCGGGCGCTGCAGTACGTGCTGGAGGCCACACGCATGAGCTTCCCCCGCCTCTTCTTCCTCAGCAACGAGGAGCTGATTGCCCTGCTGGCTACGGCCTCCGAGCCCGTGGATGCCTCCGCCTGGGCCCAGCGCTGCTTCCCTGGCGTGCGCCAGCTGCAGATGCTGGTGCCCTCGACGACCCAGTGGCCGGGAACTCTGTCGGCCCAGTTCCCCATTGTGCAGGTGACTGGCCTCGCGGGGGAGCAGGGGGAGAAGCTCAAGCTCTGCGGCCTGGTCTCCCTCAGCCGGAAGGCCACCCAGTGGCTCTGCGCCCTGGAGCAGCGCATGAAGGAGGCCGTCTTCAACCAGCTGCAGGCCTGTGTGGCTCAGAGGCTGGCGCTGCGGCCCCAGCTGGACCTGGCCTTTGAGCAGTGCCCGGGCCCCACCGATCTGCCCCTGCATTTGGTGGCCGAGCACTGGGCGCTGCTGGGCAACACTTTCCCCAGCCAGTGCGTGCTGGTGGCCGAAGAGGCCCTGTGGCACGTGGCGGTGGAGGAGGCCCTGCTCGACCCCAGTGGCCAGCCGAGGCTCAGCCTGAAGCTGGGCTTGAAGCTGGAGGCCCTGGCCCACTACCTCCGCAACTACCGCAGCGTCCATTCCTGGCAGCCAGAGGGCGACCACCTGGGCATGCTGCTGGGGGCGCTGCTCATTGTCACCATCCAGCAGCGGGACAGCTTTGCCCGGCTGCTGGAGTGCAGGGTCAGTTCCCCGCAGGCCTTTGAGTGGGCCCAGCGCCTCAAGTACCGCGTGGCCCTGCACCCCGAGAAGGCCCGGGCGGCTGGGAACCCTCCCGACCGCTGGGTGGGCAGTCCTCCTGGCTGCTGGGCCGAGTTCCTGGCCTCTCGCCTCCCCTACGACTACGAGTACCTTGGGCCCTGCCTGCGGCTGCTGGGGAGCCCCTCGCTGGACAGGACCTTGCTGGGGCTGCTGCTGGCCCTGGAGGAGTTCCGCTGTGGAGGCCTGCTGGGCCGCCCGGGGGTGGGCAAGTCACACACCGTCCAGGGCCTGGCTCAGGCCCTGGGGCGCCAGCTGGTCACCCTGTCCTGCTCCGTCCAGCTGTCCATCAGCTGCCTCAGCCGCCACCTCTCCGGGGCAGTGCACGCGGGGGCCGTGCTGCTGCTGGAGGCCACCCAGCGCCTGGAGCCAGCTGTGCTCTCGGCCTTCAGCCAGCGCTTGGTCGACCTGCAGCGCCTCTGCCTCAGCCTGCAGGAGGCCGGCCGAGGCGGCGCCACAGAGCGCACCCCGGCAGAGACGTCCTCGGCGACGGCCAAGGCCTCTGATGCCAGCCAGGAGTCGGAGAGCTCCGAGAGCGAGGAGGAGGGGCAGCCCGCAGTGGCCTTGCCCGAGCTGGGCACAGATGAGGCTGAGCCGTACCACCCGCGGGTCCTGGGCAACATCCTTTTTGGGGGGCGCCTGCTGCGTGTACGAGAGACGTTTGGCTGCGTGGCCACTCTCACGTACCTCCCTGAGCCCCTGCGCTTGGCCCTGCGCCCCCTGGCCCTGCTGCCCCCAGACCTCACCCAGCTGGCGGAGGCCACGCTGCTGGCTGCTGGCTTCCGGGAGGCTGTCCGCCTGGCTGAGAAGCTGAATGCCTTCTTCTGCCTGGAGGCCGAACTGGGCCCTGCCTTCCCCTCCAGCCGCCCGGCCCTCCTCAGGAAGGTGATCGAAACGGCCATCGGCATTGTCTTTGCTGCTCCAGCCGGGCACGACCCTCCCGCTGCCGTGCCCAAGCCCTCCGCCCGGACAGCCTTCTTCCTGGGCCTGGAGGAGGAGCCAGCCATGGTCCGGGCACTGTGCCTCTCGTCCTTGCTCAGCAGCCCCGAGTGCCCACGGCTGCACCTGGTGCAGGACCTGCTGCGCCAACTCTTCCCCAGCGCCTCCCTGCAGCTGTCTGAACCGCCAGCAGCCCTGCGACTCCAGCACGCCCTAGTTGCCCAGCTGCACGAGGACAAGCTGCACCCCGACCCACAGCTGCTGAGCACTGCGTGCCAGCTCTCGCAGGCGGTGCTGTGTGTGCCAGGGGTTCTGCTCCTGGGGCCCTCGGGCAGCGGCAAGACCGTGGCCTGGCGGACCTTGGCCAAGGTGCTGAGCCGCCTGGCAGCCAGCGACACGGCCCCCAGCACGGCCGATTCCAGCCCCCAGAGGGCGGCGCTCTTCCAGCCGACCAGCACCGTCTGCCTCTGGCCCAACGGCCTGACCCTGGCTGAGTTTGTGGGCAGCTTGGAGGGAGGCGCCTGGAAAGAGGGGGTCTTCTCTCGGCTCCTGCAGAGAGCGGCCGCCTCTGGGGAGGTGGGGGGCGGCAGCACCCAGCAGTGGCTGGTGCTGGACGGGGCTGCCTGCGCCGAGTGGCTGGACCCCCTCTCCTCACTGTTCAGTGCCTCCAGGCCCTTCCTCGGCCTGCCCAGCGGTCAGAAGCTGCAGCTGCCCCGCAGCGTCAGGTTCCTCTTTGAGATGCCAGATGCCTCGGGGGTGTCCCCCTCTGTCTGCACCCACTGCGCCCTGGTGCACTGCGGCGGCGCCACCCTCTGGGAGGCAGTGCTCTCCTCCGCCCTGGCCCCCGTGTACCGGGCCTACTGCCTGACCCACGAGAGCCTGGCCATGCTGCAGGGGCTGGCGGAGGAGCTCTTCCCGGCCACCCTGCTCTTCCTGCAGCAGCACTGCTGCTCGGTCTTGCTGCCCCACTCCGGTCCCACGAACCCCACGGCCCAGGGAGTCCAGGAGACCAGCACCTTCGCCAGGGTGCTGCACGCGCTGCTGGAGCAATACCTGCGCCGGGACAGGATGAAGTGGCAGGCTGTTGCTGAGGAGCCCGCAGGTGAGGCTGGCGGGGGGGCGTGCTGGGCCTGTGGGCTTTGGGGTAGGGCTGTGTGTGGATGGAGTTGGGACGCAGCCTGCCAGCTGGGTCTGTTGGGGGTCAAGGGAGGGGCCGCTGGCAACGGTCAGCAGCCAACAGGGACATCTGGCCTGGTTGTTTCCTCCCACAGCCAAGCCCAGCCGGTTGGCGCCCCACATGGCCTCTGCCTCGCGCTGCCTGGACGATGCTGTCCCTGCCCACCATCACCTGCTGGCCCAGAGCATCTTCGTCTTCGCTTACATCTGGGGCTTTGGGGGCCACCTCCACCCCAGGTATGGGGCACGGCAGAGCAGGCAGCAGGCTGGGCTGGGCTGGCAGTGGAGTCTCTCTTGGGCGCGCCAAGTCCCTAAGCCTCCTTCCTCTGCCAGGCACTGGGGAAGGGTCCCAGGGCCTCCTCTGTTTACCTGTGCCTAAAGCTGCGGGGCCAGGGGTGGAGGGGCAGAGCTCTCGGGCCTCTGTGATAGCATCAGCAGTCACCCACAAGTGCTGCTTTAGAAACTTTTTTCAGGAGGATCTTGGCCAAGAGGAAACATCAGGCTCAGCCAGAGGCAGGCGGAGACACTTGCCCGGGGCTACCTGTTCATGTGCTGTAGGAGCCAACGCCCTCCTTCCCGAAGGCTACCTGAGTATGCAGCTCAGCCTCATGCAGATTTATCTGAGATCTATCTGTCTGCTGGACACAGTGGAACGGAGACGCATGAGGAAAATGCCCCCATTGCAGTTCTGTTGCCAGGCTCGCCCTTGCACACTGCCAGCCCCCTTCCTGGCCTGCGCACTCTCCTTGCGTCATGCACACACACCCCGTGCCCTGCTTTGGCTGCGTCTCGTGCCCCTCGGCCTGCCTGCAGCTGCTGCTTGGACCTGGTCAGAGCTGCACCCCAGCCCCCTCCCTGGGCCTGAGCCCCTGGCTACAGCTCTGTGGCGTGTGGAGGGAAGCTTCCAAGGAGGGTCGGGGAGGCAGTGGACCCAGCACTGTTGTCCCAGGTTGATGCTGGGGGAAGTGGAAGGCTGCAGGGCGAGGAGGTCACAGCGCCCGGCTTGGGAACTTGACACCCCCACCCTCTCTCTCCCCCTCTGGCCAGAGACCGGCCTCTGTTTGGACACTTTGCCCGCCAGGCTCTGAGCAACAGCCGTTTCGCCATCGAGCTCCCGCCAGCGGTGCCTGTCTTTGACCTCTGCCCTCTGCCCGAGAATGGCACTCTGCAGCCCTTTGATGGGCGGTACCTCTCCAGCCGCGTCAAAGGCATCCCTGCGAGCTTCACTGTTCTGCCACAGGTGACAGCCAACCCTGTGGTCACGGGGGGGGGGGGGTAGGTCTCTGTTGCTAGGAGAGCGCTTGCTGGGGGCTGCTTCCCTGTGACCTCACAGACCCTTCTTGGGCCGCCTCTTGGTGCTTGTCTTGTAGTACGAGAGGGTGCTGTTTGTGGTGGACCTGCTGCTGGGCACGGACCAGCCCCTCCTCCTGGTGGGGGAGCCTGGCTGTGGGAAGTCCTTCTTCGCAGAGACGCTGGTGCAGCCCAACCACTTCTACCACCGCCTCTGCATGATGCCTGCCCTCGGGGCAGCCCACCTGCGCCTCGTGCTACACAGGAAGTCCCTCAGCACCGCCCGGGAGAAAGGTCTCTTCCCGGGGGGCAAGCCTGCCCGAGCAGCAGCACTGAGAGGGCGGTTCCTCTTCTTTGTGGAGGATTTGCACTTGGTTCCTTGGGGTGAGTTGAGGCCAGGGCTCCTCCAGGGCTGCCTGTGGGCTGCACTTCCCATATGGGGCTGCGGCAGGCTGGGGAGGGGGGTGAGCCTGCACCTGAGCCTGCCTGCTGTCCCCCCAGCCAGCCGCTGCTCCCTTGCAGTGCCCCACATCTTTCTCCTGTGCCGCTGTTGCGAGCAAGCAGTCTGCAGCAGTGCTGGGTGGGGGCTGGTGAATTGCAGTCAGTCCTGCAGTGGTGCTCAGCCTCCCTTCAGAGTAGGCCAGGCGGAGCACGGAGGGGGCGCCCCCGTCTTCTGGCCACCTGCCACCTGGCTGGCCTCTTCTTCAGCACAGGTCAGGTGAGAGGCCTGCTCAGATTGTGTGGAAGGAGTGGGGCCGGGTGGGCAGGCAGGCGCAGCAAGCTGGGGCTGGGGCGTGGCTTGAGAGCCCCCTTTGTCTGGGTCCTGCCAGTGCCGTGGACCTGGTTGCACCCCATTTTCATGCTTCACTTTTACTCTTCTGCAGACCCCACCCGGGGAACGAGCCCTGTGACTGAGACCCTGCGCCAGGCTCTGACCAACCAGCAGTTCTACCACCCCGAGACCCTGGAGCTGCAGCACTGCCCGGCCCCAGGCTTCACCTGCTTCGGCACGCTGTCTGTGCCAGGGACTGGGGCCCCACCCCTGTGCCCCCGCTTTGGCCGGCTCTTCAGCATGGTGGCGCTCCCGGTTGCCACCAGGGAGTCCTTACTGGGCATGCATGTGCCAGTCCTGCTGGCCTGGCTGGAGAAGTTCCCCGTGCTGACCAGGCATGGCGACCTGGCCTCTGGGCTTGTCCGGGCAACGGTCGATGCATACGAGATGGTGCGGAGCCGGTTCCAGTCCTCACCTGCCTGCGGCCTCCTCCGCTTCTCTCTGCACCACGTCCACAAGGTCTTCCGGGGCATGTTCCTGCTGCGGCCCCGCCCAGGGATCCACCTCAGCAGCCCCCTGGAAGAGCTCAACCTCAAGATGGTCTCCAACAGGCGCAGCTCCGGGGTGGGGGGCCGGGTGGGCGTGGGGACCAGCTACGCCGTGCTCCTCAGTGTCCGGCTGATCGTCCGGCTCTGGCTGCACGAGTCTTTCCGCACCTTCTGCGACCCGCTGCGGGGGGAGCATCAGCGCGAGCTCTGTGGGCGGCTGCTGCTGGAGATTGCCACCACCACCTTCTGTGCCAAGCAGAGCATCCTGCGGGTTGTGCCCTCCCTCGGGGCCCAGGCCGCTCACCAGCCCAACCGAGCCCGTGTGGCCTTCCACGCTGCCAGCATGTCCAGGTCCTACATCACGGAAGCCATTGTGGAGGAGGAGGAAGAGGAGGAGGGGGCGGAGGACGAGGACCTCCTGCAGCTTTGCTCTGAAGTTGCACAAGACTTCCCTTGCAGCAGCAGTGCTGCAGACCACCCCGACCCATGGGATCCCGTGGAGCAGGCCCCGGCCCTGGCTTTGGACCCCCCAGTCTCGGCCCCCTCTGCAGCGCCGCCAGCGGAGGAGCTGGAGGCAGAAGTACCGGACTCCGAGGAGGTGGATATGGGGAAGAAGCAGAGCAGTGCCTTCCAGCTGTCACTCTCCGACCGGCACCGGATCCATGAGCCGCAGGCCTCCTCGCACGGGCCTCCCCAGCGGGGGGGTCTCCTGAGAACAAAGCGCCGCACCCCTTCTAAGAAGGAGAGCTTGGGCCCCCTGCTGCCAGCCCACCTCCTGCTGCTGCCGGGGGAGTCGGCCAGAGAGATTGTCTTCAGCAAGGACCTGGGCCCAGACTTCCAGGGGCCCGGCGCCCACAATCCCTACCAGGAGAAGCTCTGGAGGACCCTGGAGCAGCAGCTGGCCCCCCTCCTGGCCCCCGACGAACTGCTGAGCTCACAGGGCCTGAGGCACGTGGCACACCTGAGCCGGCTGCTGGGGGGCCCGGAGCGGCACGGCGCCCTCCTCTCCTGCAGCCGCTGCACAGGGCGGCAGACGCTGGTGACGATGGCTGCCCGGGCCACTGCCTCCCTGCTGGTGCAGCTGCCAGAGAAGGCGGACGAGGAGCAGGCGCAGGCAGTGCTGCGGATGGCCAGCTGGCAGGCGGGCATTGCAGGCAAGCAGGTGCTTCTGCTGGTGCCAGCTGGGGTGAGCCTGGCCGCCCTGCACCTGGCCCTGGCCCTGATGGTGGAGGGCACCTGCCCCGGACTCTACGGCCCAGAGGAGAGCTCTGGCATCATCCAGGCCCTGCTGCAGGAGAACCAGGCCATCAAGCGCTCCATGAGGGATGACCTCATCCTGCAAAGGTACTGTGTGGGGTGCTGGTGGGCCATTTGCTGGAGGGGCAGCGTTGTCTCACCCCAGACTCGGCCCCTTCTTTCCACTCTCCTTGCAGGTTCTTCCAGTTTGTGAGGGCCAACCTCCATGTGGTGCTGCTGTTGGGGGGCTCCGAGTCCCCTGCTCTTCCCCCCATCACAGCCACAATGCTGTCCCAGTTGCTCTGCAGCCTGGAGATCTACAAGGCTTGGAGCTACTCCTCTCTGCTGGAGGTGGCCTCCAAGCATTTGATGGGGAGCCCAAACTCTTCCTTGTGGCTTGCTCAAGGTGGGTGCCAGTCCCATGAAGGACTCCCCTCTCTCCAGGCTCTCCTCCCTCCTGGACTCAGTGGCAGATCTGGGGTAGGGGGCAAATGCCCCAGGTGCTTGTGCTCGCTACACTCTCACCGTGTCCCAGCTGCTGCTGTCACCCTCCACCCTGCCTGCCCATCCAAGCTGTTCCACAGGCAGGCAAGGCTCTGCGTGGCATTTGGCAGCCGTCGAGAAGCCTTCTGAGGCTTCCCCAACTGTTTCAAGCAATACTTCTGGAAACCAGATGTTTAAAACATGGTTCAAAACAGCTGGGGAAGCCTCACAAGGCTTCTTGATGGCCGTGGAACATTGTGCGAGGCTCTGTACGCCCCAGTAAGTATCCTGGGGAGGGGGTGGCATGCTGGAGGGGGAGCAGCAGGTCGTGAACCTGAGGGCAGGTTCGCTACTGCTTGGGCTTGGGCCCTCACCCTGATTTCCTCTGCGTCCCCTGCACTGACCCCTTTCAGCAGTCTCTTCCCCTCCCCGTGGCATTTGTGCCTATGGTGGGGCAGTGTCACTCCCTCTGACCTGTGCCCCGCCAGGGCTCCCAGAAGAATCCCTCCTGTCTCCGTCCACTCTGACCGGGGCATGCGCATTCTCTCCCAGTGCCCGCCTCGCTGCATTCCCACAAGGAGCTGGTGCTTCGCCTTGCCAAGGCTGCGGCCTGGATCCACTCCTCAGCCACCGTCTATGCCACGTACCTGGCTGCCAGCCTGCCCCTCGTCACCCCAAGGAGTTTCCTTGACTTCCTGGACACCTTTGCCCTGCTGCTGAGTAGCCTGCAGGAGCAGAATTCCAAGCAGATGGACCGGTGAGTGTGGCTCTTCCTCCCCAGCAGCCCCACCCCTGCTGCGCCTGCAGGTCCCTGGGCGGCAGGCCCTCGTCCAGCCTCGCAAGCAGAGTGGCGAGGAGCAGGTCGGCAGCCTCGCTGGGCAGCAGCCGGGGTCACGCTGGCCCCTTCAGGTAGGCAGCAGGCTTCCCTTGGGCTCCTCGCCTGTGCCGCAGCTGCCTGTGGGGAGCAAGGTGAGTCGCGGAGAGCGCAGCAAGGACTCGCCAGCAGCATCAGGCACTCCGGGCGGGACCTGCTCCAGTGGCAAAGAAGGCAGGCAGGCTCAGCGGTTGCTTCTCCAGCCTCTTCAGCCAACGGCTCCCCATTGCGTCACCCCCCAAAGTGGGATGGAGGCGTTATGCAAACAGCCGTAGAAAGGGGGAATTTGAACACTAGAGGAGCCCAAGCTGCAGTGGAGCCGCCAGCACCCGAAGTCTGTGAGCAGCGCCCCGGGAGGGGTTTCTTGTCGGGGGAGGGGAGAAGTGAAGAAACTTGCTGGGGGAGGGGAAGACTTTGTTTTGAGTGATTCTGCTTACTGCAAACTGAGGAGACCCAGGCTGCAATCCTAAACACTCTTCCCTGCGAGTAAGGCTCATTGAACACATTGGGACTTACTTCTGAGTAGACATGCATAGGATCGTGCTGCCAGAGACTGTTTGTCTTTAAGTAGCAGCCAGTGTGGGATGCCAAAAAGAAAAGAAAGTCAGGAGGGAAAAAGGGATAGCTGAAAAGTAATGTGTATGTTTATTTTTAATCATGTTTGGAGACAAAGCTGACTGATCAAGTGGGGGACGGAAGGAAGAAGAGAAGGAGGTGATGATCCTTGGCTAAGCTGACAGAGTGAGACCACAACCTACCACCAAAGTAGATAGTAGGCGCTGGGGAGCCTGCTCACACGTACACCCTGACTGTAACACACACGCACAGATGCCACCCCACTAGACAGAGGACTGCAGACTGACATTTGGCCCTCCCCCCACCCTTGACTGAGAACCCAATCCTATGCATGTCTACACAGAAGTAAGTCCCATTACTGTCAATGGGACTTACTCCCAGGAAAGTGTGAATAGGATTAAGTTCTGGGCTCCCTCCCTCCTAGGTGGAGGGAAGCCCTATGCTGCATCCACTTATCTGTGGAGCCACCTCTAGCTTCAGGCTTCTCTCCCGGTCTGGAGCCTGTCAGGCGCACACCTCCCTCCTGACTGGGAGGGAAGCCCGAAATTAGAGGAGGCTCTGCGCTGATCAAATGCAGCACCCCGTCGCCTGGCCAGCCTTCTGTCGGGTCAGGCTTCCCTCATGCTCCAGGGAGGATCCAGCCAGCAAGCATGCTCAGTGTGGTAATGCAGGACCACGGGAAGCCTGTTCCTGAGCATGCTTGCTGGCGGGTCCTCCGTGGAACGTGAGGGAAGCCTGGCACTAGAGAAGGCTGGCTGGCTGGCTGGCAACAGAGCTCAGAGGTGCTGCACGCGTTTCCAGCCAAGGCTTCCCCAGCACCAGAGGGAGGCCTGGCGCTAGAGAGGGCTCAGCCGGTAAGCACACGCAGCTCCACCCGGCCAGCCTTCTCCGTGGTTGGGCCAGTGGTGTAGCAGGGGTGGCGTAAGGGGGTGCAGGGGGTAGCAGTTGCACCGGGCATCAAGCTGAGCTCGACACTACTGACCAAAATTGAAAATCTTGGTATGTATGAATAATACCATCATGTTATATATCATTGGAAAGGTTGTTGTTGTTGTTGTTGTTATTGTTATTATTAACAGTATTTATATACTGCTTTTCAACTAAAGTTCACAAAGTGGTTTACAGAGAAAAAAATCAAATAACTAATGGCTCCCTGTCCCAAAAGGGCTCACAATCTAACAAGATGCAAAAGAACACCAGCAGACAGCCACTAGAAAAGACCCTGCTGGGGTGAGGAGGGCCAGTTACTCTCCCCCTGCTAAAAAGAGGAGCACCCACTTGAAAGAGTGCCTCTTACCCAATTAGCAGGGGTTAGCATAAAACCCTAATTTTATGCTGAATGCAGTGAAACAAACTGCATTGCAATATCCATATTCTATCAAAAGTTACAGCCAATTAACCTATGAAACTGATTGTTCTGAGAGGAAATGACATATTATTATGTTACTGACATGTTGCAATGACATGTTATCATGACACAGCATGAAACCAATAAGGTGTTAATATGAGTCAGCTCTCATCTCCTTGTATCATAATACAGTGACCCTGCTAAGTGGGTAAAGAGGCACTTTTTCAAGTGGTGCCCCTCTTATATTTAGCAAGGGGAGGAAAACCATCCCTCTTCACCCCAGCACAGTGTCTCAAACCTATCAGGGGCACACTTTTTATTTATTTATTTACTTAATTAAATTTGATTTTGTCTTGGGGGGGGGCTACAAATCTTCTTTGATTCCAGGTTGTGACATCACTTCCAGGGCAACATTTTGAGCTTGGCACCGAGCTACACAATCATTAGCTACGCCACTGGGTTGGGCTTCCCTCCTGCTGCAGAGAGGACCCAGCCAGTCAGCAGGGCCCCAGGCTGAGCGTGCTTGCCGGTGGGATCCTCTCTGGCCTTGGGCTTCCCTTGCTCTGGAGAGGGCTTGGCTGGTGAGCAGGAGCCTGAGGCCATGCCCAGCGCAGGACCTTGCTCACTGGCCAGGTCCTCTCTGCAGGACCCCAGAGAAGGCTGCATGTGTGTGTGGATCGCTGGCTGAGCCTTCTCTGGACTGGGAGGGAAACCCAAGGCCAGAGAGGGCCTGGCCACTAAGCACACGCAGCGCAGGAAGCTGGCTGTTGACCTCTCTCACTGGAGGTAAGCCCAATGCTGGGGAGGCTTCACCACCTTTCACACTCCCCCACCTCATGCTGTCCCACCCACCTTGTTCACAGCTGCAGCCGCTGCTTTTCCCCATGAAAGCAGCAAGTAGGGAGGCTGAGCAGAACTGCTGTGGCTACTTCTCTCCCCAAGATGCCCTGCGATGCCCGTGGAGACTCTCCCCGCCTCCCGAGGGTGTTACCACGCACAGACTGAAAACCTCTGGGCTGAGGCGTTCATGGCTGGACTCCATACTGAACTATAGAAGATTTTTTGGGATAAGTGCCAAGGTCTACATACTAAAACTAAAAACTAAGTGCTAAAAACTAAAGACTAAAAATGGAAACCTGGTGTTTCACCCACAACCTCTTTAGTGAGCTTCCTCAGAGGCTACAGCAACTTCCTCAGGACCTAAAACTCAGGACTCCCCTATTCTTACATAGAGTGTAGCTGATTGTCCACTCAGTTAGGGACGCAACTGTCAGTTTTTAGTCTTCCATTTTTTAGCTTTTAGTTGCTGGTTTTAGTTCTGAGCTTTTTAGTCTAGCTAGTTTAGCTTCTAGTCTTTTAAATTTTTAGCCTTTACTTAAGAGCTTCTGCAGAAGCACGCGTGGCCTCTGGGACACCAAGTGCCTCGGGAACAAAGTGCCAGGTAAGGCACCACGAGTTTAGCATCTGGGCGAGGAGAAGGGGAAGGCAAGTGGACCTCTGAGTTTTGGAGAAGGAGAGGGAAGACTCCCTGAGTTGTGAAGAGGAAGAGAAAGAGAAGGGAAGTGTACTCTTTCTAACTCTTTGTCTTTTAACCTTAAGTCAACCTTAGATCAACATTGAAATTTAGCTTTACCTTTAGCTTAGCTTTACCTAAGCTTTACTCAAGTTAGCACCTAATCTAACCTGAGGGAGGGATTCTAAGGTTCAGCAAGTTGGGGCACAGGAGCTAGGTGAGGGCAATAGAAATAAATACGTAAGTGCGTACAGAGGTCTACTCTGAGCAGGAGCAAAGTCCTACTTGTGAGTAAGAGCCCAAGGTACAGGCACTGGGAAAAATAAATAAAACAGAGGAGGATAAAGTAGAAAGCAAGTTTTTCTGCTTGGTTTAAATTAACCCTATACTTAACCCAAGTTAAACTTAACCTACGTTAGAACATAATCTAAAGGTTCAGTAAATTAGGACACAGGATCTAGGTGAGAGCAATAAATAAATAAAATAAAGGTGCACACTTAATAAAAGCAGGATTTTAGCAGGGCTAAACAGGATTTAAACCTTAGTGTGTAAGTTCTGCCAAGCCAAAAATCTCTTAAACCAGTGCAGTTTAAACAAATAAAAAACCAGCTTGAGGTTAAAAAACAGTCCAGCCTCAGAGAACTGAAGTAGGAGGGTAAGAACCTAGGAAGGGCCAGTTCCCACCCAGCCAGGACAATTTAGCATAGTCATTATCCTTTAATTCATAGCAATTGACCTTTAGGAGTTGATAAGAGCCCCATTAGGCAAATCCAAGCACCCCATTCAGGGAAATCTCACCTGGGAAGACCAGCCCCTTTTCAATCAGCAAAGAGGGAGGAGCTAGCTAGGAGTATAAAGCTAGTGCCTGCCACGGCGTGAGCCTCTCTGCAGAAGCACGCATGGCCTCTGGAAAACCCAGTGCCTCGGGTACAAAGTGCCAGGCAAGGCACCGCGAGTTTAGCATCTGTGCAAGTTCAGCAGCAGGGCGAGGAAGCCAGGGCCCCAGACACCGCCCATTCTCTCCCCTTGAGAAGAGGGCAGCAAACCAGTGAAGGGTTTTTAAGTATTGTGTTGGTAACCTTCAGTCTCGAAAGACTCTGGTATCGCGCTCTGAAAGGTGGTTCTGGAACAGCATCTAGTGTGGCTGAAAAGGCCAATCCGGGAGTGACAATCCCTTCCACCCCGGGAGCAAGTGCAGTCTGTCCCTGGTCTGTCTCCCTGACTGTGGGCCTTCCTTCTTTGCCTCTTAGCCTCAGACTGTTGGCCAAGTGTCTCTTCAAACTGGGAAAGGCCATGCTGCACAGCCCTAAATAAAAATGACAAAAACACCTATGCAGTCAGACAGCCAGCAGCAGGGCGGGGGCTATCCAGTGTTTTGCATCGAGTGCCACATGTATGGCTATATGCCACTGGGGCATAAGTCTTGGGTGTGTCCTCGGTGCAGGGAGCTCCATGGACTCAGGGAACACGTCCGCTCCCTTGAAGGCTTGGCCAACCTGGAGAAGCAGAGACAGGCAGAGAAGGACCGTGGGGAGACTAGCGGGGACGATCAGGCTTTGTCCCAACTTCAGGCATGCAGCTCCTCAGCTGCCCGGGTGGGAAATCTTGGGGTAGGAGGACGACATCCTGGGGAGGAGGGAAACAATCCCCTAGGGGGGACCCCTTCTCCAGGGGACGGGCCCGTATCCGAATGCACTCAGGATACTCCTTGGCGGGAGGGGGGTCAGGGGCTTCTTGTAGTGGGGGATTCGATTATTAGAAACATAGAGAGAGGGGTTTGTGATGGATGTGAGGACCGCATGGCGACTTGCCTGCCTAGTGTGAAGGTTGCAGACATCACTTCTTGTCTACGCAGGCTGGTAGGTAGTGCTGGGGAGGAGGTAGTGGTTGTGCATGTCAGCACCAACGACGTGGGCAAGTGTAGCCGGGAGGTCCTGGAGCCCAAATTAGGCAATTAGGTAGGGAGCTGAAAGCCAGGACCTCAAAGGTGGCGTTCTCTGAAGTGCTACCTGTTCCACGCGCAGGGCCAGCGAGGCAGGCAAAGATCAGGGGTCTCAATGCGTGGATGAGATGGTGGTGTAGGGAGGAGGGGTTTAGATTCGTTAGGCACTGGGGAACGTTTTGGGACAAGCGGGGCCTGTACAAGAGGGACGGGCTTCAGTTGAACCAGAATGGAACCAGACTGCTGGCGCATAACATTAAAAAGGTGGCAGAGCAGCTTTTAAACTGATCCCTGGGGGAAGGCCGACAGGAGCCGAGGGGTATCCAGTTTGGGACTCCTCATCCGTATGGGACGAGGATGGGGAGGTTAGAGAAGAACAAGACAAAGGCAGAGTAGGAGAAGAAATGGGGAAAGGTAGCGTGACGGGATGTGATAGATGGTTTGGCGCAGTGAGAGGATGCAGGGACAAAGGAGCGAATAAGCAGCCCATCCTGGGGCATTCCATGTACAAATGCTTTTATGCAAATGCCCGAAATCTCCAAGCAAAGATGGGAGAACTGGAATGTCTGGTGACAAGGGCAAACACTGACATAGTGGGCATAACGGAAGCCTGGTGGAATGCGGAGAATCAGTGGGATACCGCAATCCCGGGCTATAAACTCTACAGGAGGGACAGGCAGGGGCGTGTTGGAGGTGGGGTGGCCGTTTCTGTTAAGGAAGGGATAGAATCCAGCAAAGTAGAGATTGAAGGTGGGTCCGACTCCACCGTAGAATCTCTGTGGGTTAAATTACCAGGCTTGTGCAGTGATGTAATACTGGGGGCGTGCTATCGTCCTCCAGACCAGAAATCGGATAGGGACCTTGAAATGAGGAAACAGATCAGGGCGGTGACAAGGAGGGACAGGGTTGTAATCATGGGGGACTTCAATTATCCTCATATTGACTGGGTCAATTTGTGTTCTGGTCACGATAAGGAGACCAGATTTCTTGACGTGCTAAATGACTGTGGCTTAGAGCAGCTAGTCACGGAGCCCACCAGAGGGCAGGTGACTCTGGATTTAATATTGTGCGGTACTAGGGACCTGGTTAGAGATGTCAATGTTAGTGAGCCATTGGGGAACAGTGATCATGCTGCGATCCATTTCGACATGCACGTCAGGGGAAGAATACCAGGCAAATCTCTAACAAAAACCCTTGACTTCCAACGAGTGGACTTCCTTCAAATGAGAAGGCTGGTTAGAAGGAGGTTGAGAGGGAAGGTAAAAAGAGTCCAGTCTCTACAGAGAGCATGGAGGTTGCTCAAATCAACAGTAATAGAGGCGCAGCGGAAGTGTATACCGTAAAGGAAGAAGGACTCCACTAAATCCAGGAGGGTGCCTGCATGGCTAACCAGCTAAGTAAGAGAGGCCGTAAAGGGCAAAGAATCTTCCTTCCATAAATGGAAGTCTTGCCCTAATGAGGAGAATAAAAAGGAACATAAACTGTGGCAAAAGAAATGTAAGAAGGTGATATGGGAGGCCAAGCGAGACTATGAGGAACGCATGGCCAGCAGCATTAAGAGGAATAATAAAAGCTTCTTCAAATAGGTGAGGAGCAGGAAACCTGCCAGAGAAGCGGTTGGCCCTCTGGATGGTGAGGGAGGGAAAAGGGAGATAAAAGGAGACTTAGAGATGGCAGAGAAATTAAATGAGTTCTTTGCATCTGTCTTCACAGCAGAAGACCTCGGGCAGATACCGCTGCCTGAACGGCCCCTCCTGATCAAGGAATTAAGTCAGATATAGGTTAAAAGAGAAGATGTTTCAGACCTCATTGATAAATTAAAGATCAATAAGTCACCAGGCCCTGATGGCATCCACCCAAGAGTTATTAAGGAATTGAAGAATGAAGTTGCTGATCTCTTGACTAAAATATGCAGCTTGTCCCTCAAAACGGCCACGGTGCCAGAGGATTGGAGGATAGCAAATGTCACGCTGATCTTTAAAAAGGGAAAGAGGGGGGACCCGGGAAACTATAGGCCGGTCAGCCTAACATCTATACTGGGTAAGATGGTGGAATGCCTCATCAAAGATAGAATCTCAAAACACATAGACGAACAGGCATTGATGAGGGAGAATCAGCATGGCTTCTGTAAGGGTAAGTCTTGCCTCACAAACCATATAGAGTTCTTTGAAAAGGTCAACAGGCATGTGGATGCGGGAGAACCCATGGATATTATATATCTGGGCTTTCAGAAGGCGTTCGACATGTTACCTCATCAAAGGCTAGTGAAAAAACTCCACAGTCAGGGAATTAGAGGACAGGTCCTCTCATGGATTGAGAACTGGTTGAAGACCAGGAAACAAAGAGTGGGTGTCAATGGGCAATTTTCACAATGGAGTGAGGTGAAAAGCAGTGTGCCCCAAGGATCTGTCCTGGGAACAGTGCTTTTCAACCTCTTCATAAATGACCTGGAGACAGGGTTGAGCAGTGAGGTTGCAAAGTTTGCGGACGACACCAAACTGTTCCGAGTGGTGAAGACCAGAAGTGATTGTGAGGAGCTCCAGAAGGATCTCTCCAGACTGGCAGAATGGGCAGCAAAATGGCAGATGCGCTTCAATGTCAGTAAGTGTAAAGTTATGCACACTGGGGCAAAAAATCAAAACTTTAGATATAGGCTGATGGGTTCTGAGCTGTCTGTGACAGATCAGGAGAGAGATCTTGGGGTGGTGGTGGACAGCTTGATGAAAGTGTCGACCCAATGTGCGGCGGTGGTGAAGAAGGCCAATTTTATGCTTGGGATCATTAGAAAAGGTATTGAGAACAAAACAGCTAATATTATAATGCACAAGCCACACCTGGAGTATTGTGTCCAGTTCTGGTCGCCGCATCTCAAAAAGGACATAGTGGAAATGGAAAAGGTGCAAAAGAGAGCGACTAAGATGATTCCTGGGCTGGGGCACCTTCCTTATGAGGAAAGGCTACGGCCTTTGGGCCTCTTCAGCCTAGAAAAGAGGCGCCTGAGGAGGGACATGATTGAGACATACAAAATTATGCTTGGGAAGGATAAAGTGGATAGAGAGATGCTCTTTATACACTCACATAACACCAGAACCAGAGGACATCCACTAAAATTGAGTGTTGGGAGAGTTAGGACAAAAGGAAATATTACTTTACTCAGCGTGTGGTTGGTCTGGGGAACTCCTTGCCACAGGATGTGGTGACGGCATCTGGCCTGGATGCCTTTAAAAGGGGATTGGAAAAGTTTTTGGAGGAAAAATCCATTATAGGTTACAAGACATGATGTGCATGTGCAACCTCCTGATTTGAGAAATGGGCTATGCTAGATGCAAGGGAGAGCACCAGGATGAGGTCTCTTGTTATCAGGTGTGCTCCCTGAGGCAATTGGTGGGCCGCTGTGAGATACAGGAAGCTGGACTAGATGGGTCTATGGCCTGATCCAGTGGGGCTGTTCTTATGTTCTTATGAGTTTTTAATTTTCAGTTTTAATCCTTAGTTTTTCGCTCTTGAGTGTGGTTTTCATTTTCAGGGTTTTTAGTTTTTAATCTTTAGTTTATAGCACTTACGTTTTTAGGATAGACCAGGGTCTCCAAACTTTTCAGCCGAAGGGCTGCATCAAATATCTGGCAAGGTGTCGAGGGCCGGAAAAAAATGAAATACAAAATTTAAATAAATACATTAGAGATGGAACTTAGATGAATGACTGCAATGAATGAATGGGCTCAAATGTCCAGGATTTCTCCAAGCACCAACACAGCCCAAGAAATAAAGCACACACACTTAAAGCACCCTCATTCCCCCACCCAACAAGCACAGCTCTGGTTGTGTTTGGTCAAGTGGGCCAGAGGCCAGGGAATCAGAGACTGGCCACGGGCCGCATTTTATTTAGCAGGGGGAGAGTAACTGGCCCACCTCACCCCAGCACTGTCTTTTCTAGTGGCTGTCTGCTGGTGTTGCATCTTTTTAGATTGTGAGCCCTTTTGGGACAGGGAGCCATTAGATATTTGATTTTCTCTGTAAACCGCTTTGTGAACTTTTTGTTTTAAAGCGGTATATAAATACTGTTGTTGTTGTTCTTGTTGTTTGGAGACCCCTGGTATGGACCATGACACTTATCCCAGAAAACTTTTATAGTTCGACGTCCTGGGCAGCCTCAAAAGAAGTCGAGAGTTGAGAGAACGAGGGGTGATGGCAACCTTACGTCAGACCTCTCCTGGAGGAGGGCATCCAGTTCTGGGTACCACCAATTCAGAGGGATATTTACCAACTGGAGCGGGTCCCAAGGACAGTCACCAGGTTGGCAAAGGGACTGGAGGCCATGCCCTATGAGAGCACGTGGAAGGGATCTGGTGTGGTCACTTGAGATAAGAGATGGTTACGGGGGGGGGGGGGGAGCAAGAGCATTCTCTGCAAGTGCCTGAGGCAGAGAGAGCTGATTTGCTCTTGACTGCCCTAGAGGGCAGAACCCAGACAGATGGGTCTAGGCAAGGGAGATGATCCTTAAATGTTCGGAATAGCTTCCTGCTGGTTCAGACTGTTTGGCAGTGAGCCAACCTGCCTTGGAGGTTGGTGCACTGTCTGTCATTGTTGGAGGTCTTGATGCATCCCCACCTGTTGGGGATGTGGTGATTGTGGACTGTTTGCAGGAGGTTTGATGATCTCCAGGGTCTCTTCCAATCCCAGGCTTCCACAGGAAGGGGGGGGGAGTGGAGAGTGAACTCCTTCCCTCCTTGCCCACTCCTCCTTCCCTCCAGAGACCATTGTGCACCAAGGCACCGGACAGATTCTGCCAGGCACTTGTACTCGTGGCCTCTGGGGGGTGTGGCCTGCAGCCTGTCCCTGCCAGACTTCCTCAGAGACTTCCTCTCCTTGCTGCAGGATGAAGCTGGCCCTGTTCAAGATGGGCGAAGTGAGCAAGAAGCAGCAAGAGCACACGCGGGACGTGAAGGTTCTCCAGCAGAAGCTGGCCAAGATCAAGGAGGTGAGTGAGGCGCAGTGCCGAGAGCCCTTGGACCGGCACCTCAGAAGCCTCTGCCCTGCCAGCCAGCCTCCTAGTGGATGTCTGCCATCCAGGCAGGCTTTGCTGAGAGGACTCTCCTCTCAGAGCTTGGCTTCTTGGAGCCTTGTCTTGCAGCCTGCACAAGCAGACAAGGGGCAGCCTTCCAGCATCTTCACACAGTCCTTTCTGGAGGGAGAGAGGAGGCTGCGTTGACCACTGTGAAAGCTCATTCAGGCTTTGGCAGCACCCAAAGAATCTGCACACCCACATGAAGCCAAAATGGGCAGAATCAAACTGTGGATGAGAGGAATTTCCAAGGACATTCAGCTTGGGCTGTCAGAAAGGGGAGGCCACCTGTTTGCCCCATGATGTTTGCCACCTGTTTGCTTCCTTCCGTAAATGGAAGTCTTGCCCTAATGAAGAGAATAAAAAGGAACATAAACTGTGGCAAAAGAAATGTAAGAAGGTGATAGGGGAGGCCAAGCGAGACTATGAGGAACGCATGGCCAGCAACATTAAGGGGAATAATAAAAGCTTCTTCAAATATGTTAGAAGCAGGAAACCCGCCAGAGAAGCAGTTGGCCCTCTGGATGGTGAGGGAGGGAAAGGGGAGATAAAAGGAGACTTAGAGATGGCAGAGAAATTAAATGAGTTCTTTGCATCTGTCTTCACGGCAGAAGACCTCGGGCAGATACCGCTGCCCGAACGGCCCCTCCTGACCGAGGAGTTAAGTCAGATAGAGGTTAAAAGAGAAGATGTTTCAGACCTCATTGATAAATTAAAGATCAATAAGTCACCGGGCCCTGATGGCATACACCCAAGGGTTATTAAGGAATTGAAGAATGAAGTTGCAGATCTCTTGACTAAGGTATGCAACTTGTCCCTCAAAACGGCCACGGTGCCAGAAGATTGGAGGATAGCAAATGTCACGCCTATTTTTAAAAAGGGAAAGAGGGGGGACCCGGGAAACTATAGGCCGGTCAGCCTAACATCTATACCGGGTAAGATGGTGGAATGCCTCATCAAAGATAGGATCTCAAAACACATAGACGAACAGGCCTTGCTGAGGGAGAGTCAGCATGGCTTCTGTAAGGGTAAGTCTTGCCTCACCAACCTTATAGAATTCTTTGAAAAGGTCAACAGGCATGTGGATGCGGGAGAACCCGTGGACATTATATATCTGGACTTTCAGAAGGCGTTTGACACGGTCCCTCACCAAAGGCTACTGAAAAAACTCCACAGTCAGGGAATTAGAGGACAGGTCCTCTCGTGGATTGAGAACTGGTTGGAGGCCAGGAAGCAGAGAGTGGGTGTCAATGGGCAATTTTCACAATGGAGAGAGGTGAAAAGCGGTGTGCCCCAAGGATCTGTCCTGGGACCGGTGCTTTTCAACCTCTTCATAAATGACCTGGAGACAGGGTTGAGCAGTGAAGTGGCTAAGTTTGCAGATGACACCAAACTTTTCCGAGTGGTAAAGACCAGAAGTGATTGTGAGGAGCTCCAGAAGGATCTCTCCAGACTGGGAGAATGGGCAGCAAAATGGCAGATGCGCTTCAATGTCAGTAAGTGTAAAGTCATGCACATTGGGGCAAAAAATCAAAACTTTAGCTATAGGCTGATGGGTTCTGAACTGTCTGTGACAGATCAGGAGAGAGATCTTGGGGTGGTGGTGGACAGGTCGATGAAAGTGTCGACCCAATGTGCGGCGGCAGTGAAGAAGGCCAATTCTATGCTTGGGATCATTAGGAAGGGTATTGAGAACAAAACGGTTAGTATTATAATGCCGTTGTACAAATCTATGGTAAGGCCACACCTGGAGTATTGTGTCCAGTTCTGGTCGCCGCATCTCAAAAAAGACATAGTGGAAATGGAAAAGGTGCAAAAGAGAGCGACTAAGATGATTACGGGGCTGGGGCACCTTCCTTATGAGGAAAGGCTACGGCGTTTGGGCCTCTTCAGCCTAGAAAAGAGACGCTTGAGGGGGGACATGATTGAGACATACAAAATTATGCAGGGGATGGACAGAGTGGATAGGGAGATGCTCTTTACACTCTCACATAATACCAGAACCAGGGGACATCCACTAAAATTGAGTGTTGGGCGGGTTAGGACAGACAAAAGAAAATATTTCTTTACTCAGCGCGTGGTCGGTCTGTGGAACTCCTTGCCACAGGATGTGGTGCTGGCGTCTAGCCTAGACGCCTTTAAAAGGGGATTGGATGAGTTTCTGGAGGAAAAATCCATTATGGGGTACAAGCCATGATGTGTATGCGCAACCTCCTGATTTTAGGAATGGGTTAAGTCAGAATGCCAGATGCAGGGGAGGGCACCAGGATGAGGTCTCTTGTTATCTGGTGTGCTCCCTGGGGCATTTGGTGGGCCGCTGTGAGATACAGGAAGCTGGACTAGATGGGCCTATGGCCTGATCCAGTGGGGCTGTTCTTATGTTCTTATGTTCTTATGATGGACCAGAAAGAAGGCAGGGAGGAGGAAGAGCCATGGGGATGGCTTGTGGAGAGAATTAAGAACATAAGGACAGCCCCACTGGATCAGGCCATAGGCCCATCTAGTCCAGCTTCCTGTATCTCACAGCGGCCCACCAAATGCCCCAGGGAGCACACCTGATAACAAGAGGCCTGCATCCTGGTGCTCTCCCTTGCATCTGGCATTCTGACATAGGTTGGTTGGCAACCTTCAGTCTTGAAAGACTATGGTATAAGCCTACAGCACCCAGTATTCCCAGGTGGTCTCCCATCCAAGTACTAACCAGGCCTGACCCTGCTTAGCTTCCAAGATCAGATGAGATTGGGCATGTGCAGGGTAACAGTTGCCCCATTTCTGAAATCAGGAGGTTGTGCATACACATCGTGGCTTGAAACCTGTAATGGATTTTTCCTCCAGAAATTTGTCCAATCCCCTTTTAAAGGCATCTAGGCCAGATGCTGCCACCACATCCTGTGGCAAAGAGTTCCACAGACCAACCACACACTGAGTAAAGAAATATTTTCTTTTGTCTGTTCTAACTCTCCCAACACTCAATTTCAGTGGATGTCCCCTGGTTCTGGTATTATGTGAGAGTGTAAAGAGCATCTCCCTATCCACTCTGTCCATCCCCTGCATGATTTTGTATGTCTCAATCATGTCCTCCCTCAGGCACCTCTTTTCTAGGCTGAAGAGGCCCAATCCAAAGTTACTTCAAGAGGTTTAGGTTCTGGTTTTAGAACTCTTTCAAAGACTAGAAAAGAGACGGCTGAGGGGGGGGCATGTTTGAGACATACAAAATTATGCAGGGGATGGACTGAGTGGATAGATATTGAGGAGGGAGCAGCCTCCTATCTGTTGCTGCCTGTGGAATGCAGCCTCAAAGACTCAGCCCACACGATAGAGAGCACGTCAGACACAAATCCTTCATTATTTCAGTCTGTATTTACAAGGTAACGGAAAATAACAGCAGCATAGCAAAGAAAATAGAGACAGCAGAACGTGCTGCATACATGACCACTAGGCTCCCCTGCCTTCTACCACATGAGGGCTCTTACAGTCTCTTTATGTGCCCTGTGCATGAATCAGGAAGGGTGGTGTCTCCTCCTCCTGATGCTAGCTCATCACCTGTCTCATTAGTGAGCTCTCTTTTCACCTGTTTCTTGGTGACTCAGCACTTTACACAGCTTAAGCCCTACCTTATCCAGGCCAAATTTCCCCAGGTTGTTGTCTAACCCTGACAATAGAGAGATGCTCTTTACACTCTCACATAATACCAGAAACAGGGGACATCCACTAAAATTGAGTGTTGGGAGAGTTAGGACAGACAAAAGAAAATATTTCTTTACTCGGCATGTAGTTGGTCCGTGGAACTCCTTGCCACAGGATGTGGTGATGGCGTCTGGCCTGGACGCCTTTAAAAGGGGATTGGACAAGTTTCTGGAGGAAAAATCCATTATGCCTTTGCTCAGCTTCGGCTGATTCACCAGCTGCGACCGTACCTGAGCTGCGCGGACCTGGCCACAGTAACCCATGCCTAGTGACATCTAGATTAGATTATTGCAATGCGCTCTATGTGGGGCTGCCTTTGAAGACGGTCCGGAAATTACAACTAGTACAGAACGCGGCTGCTCGTGTGGTTGCTGGGGCACGTCGGTTTGACTCTGTTGAGCCGTTGCTCCGGCGGCTACACTGGCTGCCGGTTCTGTTCCGGGCCCAATTCAAGGTGCTAGTTCTGACTTTTAAAGCCCTTTACGGCTCGGGTCTGGGGTATTTGAGGGACCGCCTCCTTCCCTACAATCCTGCCCGTGCTCTTAGATCATCTGGGGGGGCCCTTTTGACTGTGCCACCACTAAGTGATGTGAGAGAGGCGGCGGCCAGGAAGAGGGTCTTCTCGGTGGTGGCCCCCGAACTGTGGAATACCCTCCCCTTAGAACTGAGAACTGCTCCCTCGTTGCTAACGTTTCGGCGTGGACTGAAGACCTTTTTATTTCAAAAAGCTTTTAATTGTTGACAGGCTGGCTGGCGTTCTTGCTTTTTTATATGAGAATCTACGGGGTTTGTTTGTTTTTAGTGTTTTTTAATTATTGTAAATTCTTTTTTAGTGTATTTTTAAGGTGTTTGTAAGCTGTCTTGTGTGCCCGCTGGGCAAAAAGGTGGGGTATAAATTAATAATAATAATAATAATCTCAGTCTGAGCCCTGCGGAGCCCGTGGAGGTTCATCTGCAGACTCTGCTGAGCTCAGAGGCCTGTCCAGGCAAGGGGAGTGTAGCACCCCTTGCCTCCAGAGGGGGCCTGCACAGGGGACATGTGGGGGGGCACAGACCCAATTCATGGATATGGGATCCACAGGTACAGGGGTCCCTCTGTAATTCCCAAAGGGGTTTTTGGGTCAGGACAATAATTTGCTTGGCCCGTGTTTTGGTTGTTGAAATACTTAGGTCAAGATGGGAATATCAGGTCAACAGAACAGATTTGAATACAGGACCTATGAAAAATAGGTCAGGAACTTTGGGTCTTTTTAAAGATAAAGCGTGAAGACAAGGCCTCTTATTCCCTAGTGGCCATTCATTTACCAGTCTGCTGTCTGAATGAAGACGAGGCCTGTTAAGAGAATGGCTCACCTTAAGACAGGTTTTAAGTGGTCAGACAATCCCGGCTGCAGTCAACTGTGCCAACGCCAGTTTCCGGGGATGCTGGGGCCGTTTCTGGGAAGGGCTGTGGCCCTGCCTGGCTGAGGTGAGGAGTGAGCTGTGCACCTTGCAGGCGGCCCGGCCAGTGATGCTGCCCTCTGTCCCTCTCCTGCCTCGCAGCAAGTGGCCCAGTACCAGCAGGAGGTGGAGCGGGAGCAGGCCATTCTGAAGGAGCAGGAGAAGGAGTGCCAGGCCTTCGAGGCCCACATCAACACCCTCACCAAGGAGCGAGATGCCCTGGAGAAGAAGAAAGAGCTGGCCATGAAGAAGGTGCGGGGGTGGGCAGGGCCTGGGCCTGTTGCTGGCTGCTTCCCTGGCACCAGGCAGCTCGGGGAGAGGGGGCTGGCCGGGTGACCCCCAACTGCTCCCTCTCCTTTGCAGATGAGCAAGGATTACAAGGAGGCAATGGCGGCCCTTCGGGAGCAGGACATAGAGGAGCTGCGCAGCTACCGGCAGCCCCCAACCCTTGTGGTTAAGGTGGTCGACGTCCTCTGCTTGATGTTTGGCCAGGAGCCTGGCTGGGAGAATGGCAAGCAGCTCCTCAGCAGGGAAGACTTCTACCAGGTCACTGGGCGTTGGGGTCCGTGTGTGTGTGTGTGGGGGGGTCTGGCTCCTTTCCCAGCCTGCAAGGCCCCTTCCTCACTGAAAGTGGGCTGCAGCTTCTGTGTGAGCTGCTCCATGCTGCTGCCAGCCCCAGCCTTTGGCAGAAGAGAAGGAAGCCCCTGCTGCCCTGGTCGCCCCCACCGGCCCTCCTGTCTTGCTCTGAGGAGCCTGGTCAGGGAAAGGCTGGAGCCCTCTCCGTGTGTGTTCTAGCCCCGGCCGCCCAACTGGGCTCCCCGGGAGGCTTTTCTGCAAGGGCTGCGCTGGACGCAGAAAAGTGGGGGCTCTGGCAGAGTCCAAGACAGCAGGGAGCCATGAAGATCGCTGAAAGCAGCACTTGGTATGCAGGTCACCTTCCCTGCAGGGGTGGCTGGCTCATCGGACAGACTGCGAGCCTCCATTTCCTCCCCCCCCACCTGAATGCACTAAAGAACCATGCTGGGTCCTGCTGCAGCTTCATTCCTACAGCATGGTGGAGAAAGAACATGCCACAAAAGACAGTGGTTCCCAAGCTGTGAGCTGTGCCGCCTGGCCTTTACAATGTACGGGGCTGTAGCCCTAATGGAGAGCTGCGGCCAGCGACCCAGTAGGCCAAGGAAGTAGCCGGATGAAAAAGCTTAGGAACCACTGCCCTAGGAGGGAGCTGCGCCTCCATTCCAGCAAACGTCCTCTCCGTCCAAGGCCCAGACTCCCTGGGCTAGAAGTGCCACCAGCGTCATCTGCTTGGCCCTCCTCCTTCGTCACGGCTTCACCGCCCGAAGCTGCCCCCAGTCTCAGGGAGCCGAGGGACTCCATTTCCCTGCTGCACTGCAGTGTCTGGGAGGTGATGCTACCTTTGTGGCAGGGAGAGGGGGCTGCTGAGATACTAGCCCCCACTCACACAAGTGTGGCATGACCAGGCTGGCCCCAGTGTGGGGACCCTCTTGGGCCAACCCATCTCTTTCTCACCACTATCTCCATTGCCTGTTTTCCCTCCCCTCTGTCTGGGCCGATTCTGCGCGGCCACCCAGAGGAAGTGGACAAAGGGGTGGGGGAGGTGTCCCAGGTGGCCACTGGGAGGGGAGGGTGAGGCCAGAGAGAGCAGCAGCCCAGCAGCCCTCTGCTGTGAGGCAAGCCTCCTCTCGGAGCTGCCCCTACCCCGGTCGCTCTGGGTTCCCTTCTGGCACAGAATGCCCCGTGGGCAGGAGGATATTCCAAGGCTCCTTGCAGGGGCCTCTGCCTGCTGCTCTACCCGAGGCCTTGGGAAGGGGCACTGGCCATGCTGGGAGTCTGCGTCAAGCCCCAGCCCTCCGACCGACCCCGTTGTAGTGATGCACCCCCACCAGTGACCCAGCTGAGGGTTACTGGTGGAGGTGAGTGGCCCTTGGCAGGGTCAAGTAGACACTCTGGTTCTCAGGGGCTCTGAGGCCCAGGCCCAAACTGCAGCTTGTCCAGGGGAAGGCACCTCCTCAGGACTCCCCACAGCCAGCCCTCCTCCAGCACTGTGCAATTGAGGGACATTCCTTTTCCAGCCAGCAGTGCTGCCACCTTGCCACTTGCCCAGCTCCTGTTTTCCTGGCCACAAGTGTCCTTCCTTCATAGCGGCTGCCACCGTGTGCCCGTGTGACGAGGCCGAGCCAGGCACGCTCGGCGCCAGCGAAGCCCTGCCCTCGAGGGCGCGTGCAGAGGCCGCCCCGCCACCTCCCTTTCCCCTTCCAGGAGCTGGTGTTCTACCCCAAGGACGACCTCTCCAGCGAGCTCTTCAAGGCACTGCGTCGGCTGGTGATCTGCGACAAGACCTTCACGGTGGCCACCACCCAGAGCGCTAGCCGAGCTGCGGCTGCCCTTTGCCAGTGGATCCGCGCCATCTACTGGTACCACTGGGCGCTGCGCGACTGGCAGCCCACCATGGAGCAGCTCCAGCAGTGCGATGCCCAGATCAACACGGAGAAGCTGCGGCTGGGCGACCGGCGCCTCCACTCCCAGTACCTGCGGGACACCACCCAGGCCCGCATCCAGGAGCTGAAGCAGAAGCAGGAGCACCAGGAGAAGCTGGTGCAGCAGCTCACCCAGTCCCTGCAGGCCAAGGAGGAGGCCGCCACCATCGAGAGCTCTGTGGCCGAGCACGTCTGCAGCTGGTCGGCCGTGACCAAGGCAAGCGCCGGCTCCTCCGCCCGCCCGAGTGGCGTTCGGCCGGGCGGGCTCCGGGCTGGGCAGCCGCTGGGAGCTGCTTTGCCTGCCCCTGAGTGGTGCTCCTGCCTTCCCCCCCCCCAGGAACTGGAGCAGCAGCAGAGCACCGTGTATGGCGACGCCCTCCTCTGCGCCGCGGCCCTCACCTACCTGGGCCCCTTCCCCCCGCAGCGGCGAGAGGAGCTGCTGGAGCGGTGGCAGGCCGTGTGCGCCGGCGCCCAGGTCTCCCAGGGCCCGGATGACGTCGGCCGGCTCCTGCAGAAGGAGGTGCCGTGCCCGGGCTCCGCCTCCTGCGGCCCCCCGTTGCTGCCGGTGCAGCAGCCTTTCCAGCTGGTGTCGCTGCTGAGCTCCGCGGCAGAGCAGCGCGTCTGGGACCGGGCCAACAAGCCCAAGGACCTGGACAGCCGGCTGGCAGCAGTCTTGCTGCGCTCCAGCACCCATGCCCGTGCGCACCGCTGGCCTCTGCTGCTGGACCCCGACAGGCAGGCCTTGGTGTGGCTGCTCATGGCCGGAGCGCTGGACGAGGGTGAGCGAGGGGCCGGGGCCGGGGCCGGGGAGGCCGGGGAGCCCCGGGCCTGCTGTGCCTCGGCCAGCCTCTCATCTGCTTCTGCCTTGGCAGAGGAGTCCCGGGCGTTTGTCCTCTCCGAGCTGGTGCCAGACATGGTGGAGCAGGGCAGCAATGACGAGATCCCCGAGGACAACCTGACGGTCGTGTCCCTGACAGACCCCGACCTGGAGCAGACCCTCCAGCATGCGGCCAGCCTTGGTATGCTCAGGGACATGCCCGCAGAGGGAGGGCTCCTGGCCTGGGGGTGGGTGGGAGGTGGGTCTAGACCGGCTCGCGGGCTGCACTGTTTCCCGCAGGCTCGCCTGTGCTGCTGCTGGATTTTGAGAAGAATGTCCCCTGGTGCCCCACTCTCAAGCGGCTGATGGAGAAGGAGGCGCTGCAGGGAGCCGAGGTCCCCTTGCTTCTCCAGGCAGAGTCCAAGGAAGACGTCCTGCTGCCCGACTCTTTCCAGCTCTACTTCTGCACCACCCTGCCTCTTGAGGCTTTGGCTGAAGGTAAGCCTGGCTGGCTGGCTGGCTGGCCGGCCGGCCCACCAGTGAGGCAGCTGACTGAAGAGCCATGCAGTGAGGTGGGGTCTGCCCCATGCCTTGTGCCCCCCCCCCACTGCTCAGGCAGCTTCCCTCTCCTGTCGCCCAGTCTGCTTGGCCCTGACAGGCAGGAATAAGGCCCTCCTGCATAGAGGGACAGGCCCCCAGGGCTATACACGGCTTGTTCGCCTGCTGCTTGCAGGAAGAGTGAGGGAAAAGCTCCTGAGCCTGTGGCCACCCACCAGCCAGAGCCACTTACAGGTAATCTGAGAGCAGAACTCCAGCCTCTCTTTTCTGGGCTGAAGAGGCCCAGACGCCGCAGCCTTTCCTCATAAGGAAGGTGCCCCAGCCCCGTAATCATCTTAGTCGCTCTCTTTTGCACCTTTTCCATTTCCACCATGTCTTTTTTGAGATGCGGCTACCAGAACTGGGCACAATACTCCAGGTGTGGCCTTACCATAGATTTGTACAACGGCATTATAATACTAGCCGTTTTGTTCTCAATACCCTTCCTAATGATCCCAAGCATAGAATTGGCCTTCTTCACTGCTGCCGCACATTGGGACGACACTTTCATCAACCTGTCCACCACCACCCCAAGATCTCTCTCCTGATCTGTCACAGACAGCTCAGAACCCATCAGCCTATATCTAAAGTTTTGATTTTGTGCCCCAATGTGCATGACTTTACACTTACTGACATTGAAGCGCATCTGCCATTTTGCTGCCCATTCTGCCAGTCTGGAGAGATCCTTCTGGAGCTCCTCACAATCACCTCCGGTCTTCACCACTCGGAAAAGTTTGGTGTCGTCTGCAAACTTAGCCACCTCACTGCTCAACCCTGTCTCCAGGTCATTTATGAAGAGGTTGAAAAGCACTGGTCCCAGGACAGATCCTTGGGGCACACCGCTTTTCACCTCTCTCCATTGTGAAAATTGCCCATTGACACCCACTCTCTGCTTCCTGGTCTTCAACCAGTTCTCAATCCATGAGAGGACCTGCCCTCTAATTCCCTGACTGTGGAGTTTTCTCAGCAGCCTTTGGTGAAGGACCATGTCGAACGCCTTCTGAAAGTCCAGATATATAATGTCCATGGGTTCTCCCGCATCCACATGTCTGTTAACCTTTTCAAAGAATTCTATAAGGTTTGTGAGGCAAGACTTACCCTTACAGAAGCCATGCTGATTCTCCCTCAGCAAGGCTTGTTCATCTATGTGTTTTGAGATTCTATCTTTGATGAGGCATTCCACCATCTTACCCAGTATGAATGTTAGGCTGACCGGCCTATAGTTTCCCGGGTCCCCCCTCTTTCCCTTTTTAAAGATAGGCGTGACATTTGCTATCCTCCAATCCTCTGGCACCGTGGTTGTTTTGAGGGACAAGCTGCATATTTTAGTCAAGAGATCAGCAACTTCATTCTTCAGTTCCTTAATAACTCTTGGGTGGATGCCATCAGGGCCCGGTGACTTATTGATCTTTAATTTATCAATGAGGTCTGAAACATCTTCTCTTTTAACCTCTATGTGACTTAATTCCTTGTACAGGAGAGGCCTTTTGGGCAGCAGTATCTGCCCGAGGTCTTCTGCCGTGAAGACAGATGCAAAGAACTCATTTAATTTCTCTGCCATCTCTAAGTCTCCTTTTATCTCCCCTTTCCCTCCCTCACCATCCAGAGGGACAACCGCTTCTCTGGCGGGTTTCCTGCTTCTAACATATTTGAAGAAGCTTTTATTATTCCTCTTAATGCTGCTGGCCATGCGTTCCTCATAGTCTCGCTTGGCCTCCCGTATCACCTTCTGACATTTCTTTAGCCACCGTTTATGTTCTTTTTTATTCTCCTCATTAGGGCAAGTCTTCCATTTACGGAAGGGCTTCCTTGCCCTTTACGCAGAGAGGCCGTTATCCATGTGGGCACCTCCTGGACTTGATCGAGCCCTTCTTCCTTTGTGGTATACGCTTCTGCTGGGCTTCTATTATTGTTGCTTTAAACAGCTTCCACCCACTCTGGAGAGACTGGACCCTCTTTAATTTCCCTTTCAACCTTTTCCTAACCAGCCTCCTCATTTGAGGGAAGTCTGCCCTTTGGGTTTTTGTGCTAGCTTTGTTTGGGATTCTTCCCCCGACATGCTTGGTGAAACGAATTGCAGCCTGGTCCCTTTCTCTTGGTCTTTCCCACACTTTTAAAAATAATGTTTCTTTTTAAGTATTTTTAAAAACCTTTTTAGTACTCATGCATGCACTTACTTGAGCATAAGCTCACTGAACCCAGTGGGACTCCTTTCTGAGTAAACATGCATTGGGTTATGTTCATACAGAACAGGGAACAAATGCTCCTTATCAAAAACTATTTCTTTGATTTATTTTCACATTGATATATTGCCCCTCCCTATCTCAAGGAAAGTGGACGTCAACTGGACGGGAGACATGAGCTGTCCAGCCTGAAACTGCCTGCTGCCTCCTGCAGCAATGCCCCCCCCAGCAGAGGCTGGACGGCCTCCCCACCATGTGCCCAGATAGAGGGATCTCTTTAGACAGATGTGTGGCGGGGGAGCAGGAACCTGAAGGTTTTCTCTGCAAACCAGTTGCCACCTGCACACATCTTGGCCTTGGGGGGGGGGGGGATGAACAAACCTGGCTCCTCTCCCTCCGGCTGTGCGTGTGTGTGCAGGAAGTCTCACCTGATAATAATAATAAACTATATTTATATCCCGCACTTCTCCCCGAAGGGACCCAGGGCGGCTTACAACAGATTAAAAACATAATTTAACCGCAAATAAAAACATATTAAAAACACATTAACAAATACCCATAAAAACCGTAGTCAGATAAAAAGTCAGATAAAAAGAGCAAAACACAGCAAATCAGGCCTGTAAAAATACTAAAAGATACAGAAAAGATGTTTAAAAAGGCCATGAACTCAGAAGGCTTCTTTAAACAAAAAGGTCTTCAGGCCTCGCCGAAAAGTCTCAAGAGAGGGAGCCATTCTCAAGTCAAGGGGAAGGGAGTTCCATAATGTTGGTGCCACTACTGAGAAGGCCCTATTTCTTGCCGCCGCTCCACATACCTCCTTAGGCGGCGGCACTTGTAAAAAGGCCTTCTCTGATGACCTAAGAGGACGAGCTAGATTGTTCCATCGGCTGCGTCTGCTGCTGAAGTCAAGTGAGCCTGTTCTGGGGCTGCAGCCCTTGCACCAGGGCTTCTCAAGGTGTGTTCCCAGGGCCCTGGGGCTCCCTGAGACCCCCTCAGAGGCTCCAAGCAGAAGCACTAGCTGCCCTCTGCCTGGTGCGCAGCAGAGCTCTGAGGCTCCCTGGGACACAACACTCCTTTTCGGAGTGCAAAGAGCTACAGAGACCGAAAAGTCTGAGAACTGCTATGCACACTTACCTGCGAGTAGGTTCCATTAATTCTGAGGGGTCTTGTTTCTGAGTAGGTGTGGCTTCCTGCCTCAGCTTGCACTGGGAGGGCTGGCCCTGGTTGCCTGGTATGCTGGTGGATCCCAAGGTCTGTCAGTAGCCATTCAGTACGCCAACTTTTGTGGCCTGTGGAGCGTGAAGGAGGCGAGGAGCAGCAGTGTTGCCCTGACCGGTGGGGGCAGATTCGAATGGGGATCAGGCCAGGATGTAATATCTTGGGGGCAGCAACATGTGCAGGATCTGGAACCCCATCCTGGGCCGGACAAGCCCCCTTCGCCCTAACAGAGCTGGCCTGGGTCTGAGTAGGCCCATAGGGGACCATGGAGCAGTGGAGGAGATAAGTGAAGGTTTCGGTTCCTCCCTTCTCCCCAGCTGGCCCCCAGGCTGCTGACTCCTCCCCCTCCCTTGCAGCCCTGATCTCGACTGGGGGGCCACTTCCCAGCCCCTCTCTGTCCCACAGGCAGGCTGGAAGAGGAGGCGTCCAGCCACAGCCGGGCTGTCCAAGTGGCAGAAGGGCCCGCCTCGTCCTGGGGAGGGGGTCTTGTGCCAGTGGGACTCAGGCTGGCCTCTGTCTCATGCGGAGCTGCTGGGCCAGGGGCAGCTGGCCGCGGGGCTTGACTCTGCTGCTCCTCTGCAGAACTGGACCAGGCCCTGCTGAAGAAGCTGAACGTGCTGGACCTCCGCCTCAGTCCAGGGGCGCTGGAGGACCTGCTGCTGGCTGAGGTGCTGCGGGCCGAGCGCCGGGAGATCCTGAAGCACCGGCATGCTCTTCAGCTGGGTGTCCTGCAGCTCGAGGGCAAGCTGGAGGCCACGGAGGTGAGAGGAGAGCTGGGTGGCAGTGCCTGAGGGGGGCCGGCCCCGCCTTGCGTCTCTCCCCCCTCTGCTCATTCACCCCCTGCAGAAGGAGCTGGTGGACCTCATTTCCCAGCCACAGCGCTCCCTGCTGGAGGAGGAGAACTTCATGCCGATGGTGCGGCTTCTACAGACCCAGATCCAGGCACTGCAGGCCACCCACCAGCACATGCTCTCCCAGTACCAGCACCAGGCCGCCCTCTGCGACAAGTACCGGCAGGTGGCCTGCCTGGGGGTGGCCCTCTATCAGGCCCTCCAGCAGGTGGCCCGCCTCCACCCGCTCTATGGCTTCACCGTCGAAGCCTGCATCAGCCACACGCGCCAGGCCCTGATGACCACCAAGCGCCCCGACCCCAGCAAGCAGGAGACCCTGCCCACCCGCCTGCTGGAACTCAGCAAGGCCCTGCTCCGCCAGCTGCTCAGCAAGGCCCTGCCCTTCCTGCGGGAGATGGATCGCCTCCTCTACTGCTTCCTGGGGGCCCTGGCCACCCTGCAGGTTGTGGGCGAGCTTCAGCCCGCCGAGTGGCTGGCCTTCTGCGGGGGTCTGCAGGAGCCAGCGGCCAAGGCCCTTCTGCCGCCCGCAGCCGCCCATTCCGACAGCACGCCCCGTCCCGGCTGGGTGAGCACCGGGGCCTGGGAGGAGTGTGGCCTGCTGGAGAACCTGCCTGGCTTCCAGGGGCTGCTGGCCTCTCTGGCCGAGCAGTCGGGCCAGTGGCAGGAATACTTCCGCTTGCCGTCCACGGTGGTGGGGCTGGCCCTGTGCCCCAGCCACACCCACCTCGGCCCCTTCCAGCGTGCCGTCCTCTGGCGCATTCTGTGCCCTGGCGCCTTGAGCAGAGTCCTGGAGGACCTCACCACCTGCCTGCTGGGCTGGTCCACGACAGAGGAGTTCGCCAACTTCAACCCCTACGCCTACAGCAGGGCCAGCAAGCCCATCATCTTCCTCACGCCACCCACTGGCGACCAGGGTTCCTACACGCACCCGCTTCATTGGATCCAGCAGCTGGCAGCCCAGCGAGGACGTGTGGTGAGGAGCGATGGGGGGCGGGGGCTCCTGGAGCAGGCTCGGGCCAGGGCTGCTTCCTGGTGCAGTGGGTGAGGGCAGCTGCCTCTTGCCTGCAGGGGAAGGTGGTGGTCATCTCCTTCGGCACCCCGGATGCGGCCAGGCGTGTCTGGAGAAGCCTGCCTCTCTGCACCCGCAAGGGCAAGTGGCTGGTCCTGAACAACTGCCAGCTGCAGGCCCAGTGGGATCCTGAGGTGCTGGCACAACTGGAGCTGGTGCTCCGCTCGCAGGCAGGTGAGGAGGAGGGGCAGACAGGAGAGGTTGCTGCCTCCACGTGGCCCTTCCTCCACCGCTCCCTCCGCCCTTCCTGCACAGGTGCGAGTGATGGAGGGGCCCTGGAGATCCACCCCAAGTTCCGCCTCTGGCTCATCACCACTGCTGACGCACCGCACTCTGTGCCAGGTACTTCTGCACCTCTGCAGCTTCTGCCGGGTGTGGGGGTGATGGTGCCCGCCTGCTCAGCAGGACGCAATGGCAGAGGCAGGAAAGACGTGCCACCCCTTCCCGCCTCGCCACAGCCGTTCCCAGCTCGGGAAAGAGGGCCAGCCATAGCTCATTCCACGTCACCTGGAAGGGCTGGCAGAGAGAGCTGGGAGGAGGCAGCCTCTGTCGTGGCGCATGCCTGCACCAGCGGTCTTGGGGCATGTTGGTGAGAGGTCCTGAGAGCCCAACGCAGATTGCCAGGGAGGACGTGGAAGGCCAGGGGCGCCCAGGCAGCTGGTCCTGAGCTGTGTCTGGTGGCACCTGCAGGACTGGCTGGGCAGTCGGAGCTGAGGGGGTCTTGTGTGGTGTCCCTTTCTTCACTGCTGGGGAGGGGGAGCAATGCTGTGGCCCAGGCTGGAGCCTGGCTGCTCGCTGGCTCTTCCCACCACACAGGCAGGCAGGCAGGCAGGGCAGCTCCCCAGCAGCCCCAGGGCACGGCCTGCAAGAGCTGGGCAGTATCTGGTGCAGAGTCAGGCATCCCTCCAGGAGGAGGGGGCGAGTGTGCAGGAGGGGGAGAACATGGGCTGGAAGTGCGCTAGGGCAGGGCAGTCACAAACAGTCAGGCCAGCGGGAAAGGGCAGAGCAGTGCACTGATGTCGGATCTACACCTGGTCTCTGAGCCACTTGTAGGTGGGATGGGGGGCTGGAGCACTGGGTCACAAACGGGAGCGCAGCTGCAGTGGAAGGGCTGGCAGGGGCTTCTTGGGGGTGGTGTTGCTCTGTATGTCGGGGAGGGGACGGAATCCCACAGACTAGAAGCTCAGAGGCACCCGGCTCCTCCTTCTCTGTGGAGTCAGGGCACGCTGATGCTCATGTTCCACCTGTGATCCTCTGTAACACCAAGAGCCTGCTGTTCACACACTGTATTGCCAAGGCAGGCATCGCTCACTCCACACCGGTGCCAAAAATCATTTTGCCCGAGTGCAGAGCCTTGCACTTGTCCTTGCCTCCAGTGCGAGCACAACCACTGCCGGAACAAGCTCCAAATAAGGGCATGAGGGAGAATCATGGAGGGGCTGCAGTTTGGCAGCGGGACAGATTGCCAGGGGAGGTGGTGAGATCTCCCTCCCTGGAGAGCTTCAAGAAAAGACTGGACAAGCACCTTTCCTTGTGGAAATGCTTTAGGAAGATTTCCTGCTTCAGGCAGGGCGCTGGACTAGTTGGCCTACTAGGACTCTTCCAACTCTGTTTCTGTGCAGCAGAGGTCACATCTGCCACATCCTAAATCCCCTCCAGGGAATGGTCACAATTACCGCAAAGGGTCAGCAGAACATGATGCTGAGCTGGTGTGAGACAGTACCCCATCAGAAAAACAGCGATACACCAGCGCATCTCACCTCCTGCCCATTTTCCTACTGCAGAAGATACTGTCAGGGTTGATGGAGGGGGTCTTGGCAACTGCACTGTCTGAACATAAGAAGAGCCTCGCTGGATTAGGCCAAAAGCCCATCTAGTCCAGCCTCCTGTATCTTACAGTAGCCCACCAGATGTGTCCAGGAGCACACAAGACAACAGGAGACCTGCATCCAGGTGCCCTCTGTTGCATCTGGCATTCTGAGATAGCCCACTTCTAAAATCGGGAGCTTGCACATACCCATTACAGCATGTAATTTTCCTCCAGAAATTTGTCCAATCCCCTTTTAAAGGCATCCAGGCCAGATGTCATCACCATATCCTGTGGCAAGGCATTCCACAGACTAATTACACAAGTGGTTTGCATGCTCACTCCCTTCCTGCTCCCCTCTCTCCCCTGTTTGGATATGCAGCTTTCTGGGGAAAAGCCTTGGTAGAATGAATCTGGTGCCACCAGCCCAGGAGATCAGACTAGCCAAAGCGGCTGCCTGGGCTGGACCTCTCCCCTTGGAAAATACTGAACCTCAGGAGTTCCTATCAAAATCACGGTATCACAAAATCACCCTTTCGTTGTGCTGTAGCACAATCACAATAAAGTTACTACTACTACACTAGAGCCTGCAGAGCAGGGAAACCTGACAGTCCCCTGTGCTCCCAGGAGCAGGGACAGCAGTCTCCGGGTTAAAATATAAACCGTTTATTAAAAGTCTAATGAAAGAAAAGGTGAACCAAATGTGCAGGAAAGGAGAGACAAGAAAGGTTTGGCAGAAAGTTAAAACAAAGCAAGGAGGTGCAATCATTCTGGCCCCCACAGCTGTGTGCTGAAATTTTCAGCCCCTCACTTGGTTGGAATGAGGTCACCACACCACCTGACCTCTACCCTGCCTGGAGGAGAGCCAGCAGGTACGCAATGCACAGGGGGGGTTGCAGACAAAGGGATCGGCTGTCCATGAGGTGCTGTTTAGCAAAGAAGCTGCAGGGGGAGGGGTGAAAGACACCTCAAGCCCCGAAGAAACCCACAGAAAACAGAAAGAAAGGAGGGAGGGATCATGCAGAGATCCCCCCCTACTCAGACCCCAGCTAGGCAGACCAGAGCACGTCTTGCAGGGCCTATGGCATAGAGGGCTATTGCTCTGGCCTCAGGTGATATACACTTGCAGTGTGAGCAGCTTGCAGGCACATACAAAGTGCAGTGATGGGGATCACGGAGAAATGGCATTTGGCACGCAGAGGGAGCCACAACACGCATGGCGCAGTGCTGTGGTGACATGTCAGGTAGACACTGTACTGCCATGCTTGGTGGGCTGCTTTGGGGTTTTCATGGGTGCTGGTGGCCACTACTAGGAGGGCTGCACCAGGAGGGAATGCCTGGGCTCTTGTCCTCCCTCCCTTTGTGCCGGAGTGGCTTGGGACACAAACAGTGGCGCACTCACAGAGCAACTTTAGCATTGGACTACACAGTTGGACTGCATCCCAGGAAGGTGCCACAAGGCTCGAGCCACAGCAGTGCTGACCCATCCAAAGGGGGAGACAGGAGCACCCCCAAAATACAGCCTTGGCTGCCTGACCAATGTCAGGAAAGGTATAAGAGCAAATCAAGAGCTGGTGGCCTGTACACCTCCAGAGACCAATGCAGTGATTGATAGTGACTAGAAGAGACTCTCGATAGGGGACAGATACATCCTGTCGGACAAGGCCCACCTTTTTGAGATCAAGTTGCTTGCTTGGTGGCTGATGGAAGTGCTGTGGGTGTCATTTATCTTGAATTCAGAAAGCATTCGACAAGGTTTTCCTCAACATCTTTGTCTGCAAGCCAGTAAAATATGGGCTAGTGAGAATATGATGATATGACCTTCGCAGTTGTGGGGCAGCCACACACAAAGAGTGGTCATCAGTGGTTCCCCAGCAATCTGGGGGGCAGTTTGGAGTGAAGCACCCCAGGGCTTCTCTTCAGCATCTTTATCAACGACTTTCATCGGGTTCTCCAAACTATGGCCCGGGGGCCACAAGACTTTATTTGGCTGTCAGACACTTTTTCCCAGCCATGGGCCCAGGGAGTTGACATGGGCAGTTCTGTCTGTCACATTCCTTTCCATACGGACAGAGTGGTGTCCACCTGGCTAACCCTCATTTTCAGTCCCCTGGGCCAAAGGTGTGAAGACCCTCAAACCGTATTGTTCAGTGTTAACCTCACCCCGTTGAAAAAACACATCAGGTTTCTGCATGCTGACCTTTCAACATTGTGGTAAAACAACTGCAGTAAAAAACAACCATAGCATCATTTTTGTGCCTGCTAAACAAACAGGGTTTCCGCAACGGGTTGGGCAGAGACTGTGTGCCCTGCGCTGCTCACCTCTGTCTTACATGATTTTTTCCACCTGTGAAAATGTGTAAAATATTGGACTCGGCCCTTGTGCCGAAAGGTTTGGAGACCCAGGACGTGGATGAAGGGATACCAGGAAGCTCATCCTTTCTGCAGATTATGCTAAAATGAGAGCTCTCCCCACAGAAGGCAGTAGCAGCATTCAGGAGGTCCTGGCAGAAGCGTATGCCAGGCTGAGGTGAACAAAGCGACGTTTAGCAGAGACAAACGCAAGCGCCTGCATTTAGGCACAGTGATTTTGGCACAAGTAGAGAATGGGCGATGCCTGCTTTGGCAGCGCAAAATGTGAAACGGACCTTGGTGAGTAGTGACTCACAAATGGAACATGAGCCAGCAGTGTGATGTGACTGCAAAGAAGTCAAATCCAATATTAGATAACTGTAGCCTCCAAGTCCTGAGAAGTGCTGGTTCCACTTTGCTCGGTGCTCAAGGAACTAGGTGTGTTTAACCTGCTGAAGGCAAAGTTTTGTGTTCTGCTGCCCCACAGAGCAGAACTAGGAGGGTTAGGAGCTCACTTGCAGAGCAGGAAGAAATTCAGAGTGATAAGAGCAGCTTAGCAATGGAACGGATTACCGAGGGAAGTGAGGGAGATTTTGCTGAAGGTCTTCAAGCAGTGGCTTGACAGGCAGCTTTTGGAGACAGGCTGTGGAGAGGATTGTCCAAGTCAGGGTTGGACTAGATGGCCTGAGGGCTGCCCCCAACTGTGTAATCTCATGGTTCTGGGTGTCCTCTGGACATCTGCTGGGTGGCTGCCTATGGAAAGAGAAACACAAGGAGTGCCACGAGACAACGCTGTCAGCTTTCGCTTGGAATGTGCATTCAGTGTGTTTGGTGAGGAAAAGGGGAGCTGCCTGGTGCACATGGAGCAGTGCCCCACTGGGGGTGAGCGCCTACTGGCGCAGAGCATTAGCTTTCTCTCCTCCCAAGTAGCACTTTGGGAGAATGCACTCTTCTGCCATCTGTGGCAATGGGGCAGTGCTGCAGAACAAAAGGAGAGCACGTGGCCAGCAGGGGCAATAGTAGGAGCACCAGGAATAAGAAGAGCCCTGCTGGATGAGGGCCAGGTTCCATCTAGGCCAGCTTCCTGTATGTCACAGCGGCCCACTGGATGCCTCAGGGAGCACACACAAGACCACAGCATCTCGCTACCACCTCCCTGCATCTGGCGTTCGATTTACGCTCACACCCCCAGCGAAGACACCAGACTGCCGTTGGGTTTAACTTCCGCTATTTATTAACACAGTGACCAATTTTTAATGCATGAAACCTACAGAATATACCTTCCCACCCTTGCCAGTCTAGGGGAGGCAAAAAAACTGCCATCCATGGCCAATCTGGATGATAGAAAAAAATTCCTGCCCGGCCCTCATAATGAACAACCAGCTAATCTCAGTCTGTACACACCCATCATGGCTTATAATCTGTGATGGAATTTTCCTCCAGAAATCTGTTCAATCCTGTTTTAAAGGCATCCAGGCCAGATGCCATCACCACATCCTGTGGCAAGGAGTTCTGCAGACCAACCATACGCTGAGTAAAGAAATATTTTCTTTTGTCTGTCCTAACTCTCCCAACACTCAATTTTAGTGGATGTCCCCTGGTTCTAGTGTTATGTGAGAGAGTAAAGAGCATCTCCCTATCCACTTTTTCCTTCCAATTTTCTATGTCCCAATCATGCACCCCTCAGGCGTGTCTTTTCTAGGCTGAAGAGGCCCAAATGTTGTAGCTTTACCTCATAAGGAAGGTGCCCCAGCCCTGTAATCATCTTAGTCACTCTCTTTTGCACCTTTTCCATCTCCACTGTGTCCTTTTTGAGATGTGGCGACCAGAGCTGGACACAATACTCCAGGTGTGGCCTCACCATCGATTTGTACAATAGCATTATAATATTAGCCATTTTGTTCTCAATACCTTTTCTAATGATTCCAAGCATGGAATTGGCCTTCTTCAGGGCCACCTTTAAAAGGGGATTGGACAAGTTTCTGGAGGAAGAATCCATTATGGGGTACAAACCATGATGTGTATGTGCAACCTCCTGATTTTAGAAATGGGCTATGTCCGAATGCCAGATGCAAGGGAGGGCATCTTTAAGAGCATCAGAGGAGCCCCACTGGATCAGGCCAAAATCTCATCTAGTCCAGTTCCCTGTACTTCTTCACAGTTGTCCACAAGATGCGTCAGGGAGCACACAAGACAAGATACCTGCATCCTGTTGCCAATCCCTTGCGTCTCTGAAATTCAGAGAGAGAGAGAGAGAGAGAGCTCTGTACACAGCAAAAGGCCAGGCAGATGCCCTGTCTGAATTGTGGTCTCCCTGACAGTGTCTTTATACTGGACAGATGCGCTGTGATTGGTGTCATCTTTCTCCTAATGCCGTGCTGTAGGAAACAGGGTGGGACAGAAGGCAATATGTAGATCTGTCATTTCTAGTGTGTACTTCAAGGCAGCAATCCACAAACCCACAACACTTAGAAATGACATAGGGTCCTAGAAATTTGGAAGACACACAGGAGCAGAGGACATCTAGAACCATGCAATTATACGGTTGGAGGTGACCTTCAGGCTGGCTAGTCCACTCTCCTTCTTGAAGCAGGATATTCTCAGCTGTCTTGCTGAAATGTGACCTCCTGCAACTCCAGCCTCTTTGATCTAGTTCTGCTCTCTGCCAATGGTTGCTCAGGAGCGGGGCCGCTGCCTCAATGACCTGCCACTACACTCAGCTACATGCCTCAGCACTCGTGTTGCCCTGGCCCACCTGCTTCCCTGGCCAGAGCAATGTGGTTTTCGTGGTTGAGAGCCTTTTCCTTGTCGTGACGTTGGAGGTGGTTCCCCCCCCCCCATTTCTTCCTCTGGACGTTTTGGTTCCTTTGCCTACTCTGATGCCGGCACAGCGGTTTGCTGGCATCTGGGGCATGTCTGTCACGTGGAGGGGCTGAGGTTATGTCCTGCCCACATCCCCTGTACCCCATTTGGTGGGAGTTGTGCAAACATTGGAGATGGTGGTGGTGCAGCCATCAGCAAATCTGGAACTCCAGGTGTGCAGCTGTCATGGCATGTCACGACGCCCTGCCCTTGACCCCTCAGACTGTCCGTAGATTGCGTCAG